>NW_027186473.1:5097537-5202906 GCF_028583685.1 Petaurus breviceps papuanus
AGAGAGAGAGAGAGAGAGAGAGAGAGAGAGAGAGAGAGAGAGAGAGAATAGATAGTTCACAGATGTATTGGTCCCAGAGTTTAATATGATAACAATAGACTCTATTGCTTTTGAGAAATTGCAACATTCTTTTTAATAGTGTCAAGCTTTCCACTAAAGCAAAGACCCATTTTTTCAATCCCAACATTTTAATGGTATTATTATATGGCATGCAATACAAAAGTATTTAAAGCATTATAAAATAAATATCCCATAGAGGAAAATGGTGAAGCACATGGTGGATATGAGCAGGTTGCAACCTATAGTCAGTAAGGAATTTAAAAGAAAAAAATAAGACTAAAAGATTTTTTTTAGGAATCCTATCATAGGAAGATAGGATGAGCTAGACATGTGGCACAGATAAGGGAGAGTTGGATAGTTGAAAAACCAAATTATTCTCCTATTATTAAGTAAAAATGAAGAAAGACTGTGGTTCCCCCTCTTTTCTTTGAGACCTGTACAAGAACACTGACGAGAGATGCCTTGGATGAGAAGGCATTAATGTTTCAGATGACAATATTAAAGGGAGTTGCCATATCATAGAAAATACAGATTAAATTAGTATTGAGTAATTGAGTTATTCTAAAGAGAGTAAGAGTTATTCCTTTAAATCCTGGAGGATAGAACTAGAAACAATGGGTGAGATGTTGCAAAAGGAGAATTTAGGCTAGAGGCAGTGAAAAATAAACCTAACAATTAAAAGTATGTAACAGGGGAAAAGTTTTGAGTTAATGAATTTTCTATTCTTTGTAATTATTCTGCAAGAGAACAGTTGACCCCCTGTCAACTAAGCTTTAGTGGGGGTAGGTTTTTGACTTGACTGCTGAGATCCTTTATAATTCTGAAAATTCTTTCTATTATTAAGTGTCAGACAAGTTTGCTCTCTAGAACATGGAATTATGTATTCCTCTCCTCTCCCCTCCCCTGCTCTCCTTTCCTCTCCTCTTTTCTCCTCTTCCTCTTTGGAAGATCATAAACGGAAGCTCACCAACTATTTAAACCTAGGTTAGAAGACATGAAAAGTAATAGTTACAGAAGCGGGTATTCAAAAGAAAGAAATTTGATAGATCTCCCACTGAAGTCAGCTTAGCAGGCCGATAGGAAGGATCTATTGCACTGGGCTGGAAGCAGAGCACAGGCCCAAGTGGGCTGGCACAGACCTGCAGTAAGTACAGACCTGCAGCATAGACCAACTTGAGTAGAATTCAGGAGAGTGAATCACTGGCAACTGTGGTGGTTTCCAGACTTCTTAACCCATAAGTGCCAAAAAGAAAGTAAAAGATCACTGGGGGAATTCTGTTGGAACTGGGTGAGAGAAGAGGGCTTTTTGGGCCCCTGCCCCCAGGGCAGTGGAGGTGGTGGCCATCTGCACCTACTGCTACAGTAGCCGCTTCCAGAACTCCTGGCCCATATTCTTTGAAAATGATGATTAGTGAGTATTGAAGTGTGAAGTGTATTGAAGTTGTAGTAAAAGACATGGGCTCAATTTTCTTTTTCTTTTTTTTTTAAGCAATGGGGGTTAAATAACTTGCTCAAGGTTACAGGGCCAGTTATTTCTGGGTGTGGTGCTAAGTATCTGAGCCAGGATTTGATCCCCAAGTCATCCCAACACTGGAGCCGGTGCTCTTACTCGCTGAGCCACGTGGCCAACCCTATGGGCTTAATTTTCAACACAGTAATCGACTATCTGTGTAATTAGGCAAATTACTTAACCTTTATAGGCCTCAGTTTCCTTATTAATAAAATAAAGTGTTTGGAGTAATATGGTTTCTAAAGCTCCTTCCAGCTCTTAATCCATGTAATCCTCAGTATGATTTCTATTAGGATAAGGTGTGAATGGGCTGGCAAGTACCCTGGCCCAGGAGATATATGAAATCTTCTCAAAAAGTTTGTCAATGAGAATCGCCACATAATACATAGAGAGAGGCAATCAAATTTCCCAAATTGCTCTCATTTGTTCAACCTCATTAAGTTGACCAGCCCCCTCTCTTCATCAATATTCTAGACAATAAAATAACCACAAATTGCTGTAATTCAGAAGGTCAATTTCTATTTGAAAATAAATGATTACATAAAGAAGACGAAGTTATACTACCTGGAAACAAGTCTGATTTTTATAATAGAGGGAGTTAGAAACTCTATTTAAAGGAAGGGAAGGAATGCTTTCCCTCACTTGATTTAAAGAGGAACCTCAAACCTTTATTAAATTAAGTCAATGTGCATGTGGGAAAATATTTGCAATTACATTAAAATAATGGTTTCAAACAAGGATTCAAGCTCTGCTAATTAAGTTCAGAGTAAATCAGAGTTCAGCCTTCATTGTTTGCTAATCATTAGGCTTGGGTGGCATACTCAATAGGCTCCTGCAACATTAAATATATATTAAGTGTTTTCTAGAAAGTAGATACAAAGCTGAAAAAAAGAAGTTTCAATATGCTTTTGTCTCTGTAGAATTTAAAGTTCTACGGTGCTTCATTTTAGAAAGCCATATAATGTTAATTATAAGATTTTCCCCTTAAGTTAAAAATGATCTTTACCTTCTCAAATTCTTTTCTAGCCCTCCCACCTTAAATTTTCCTTTGCTTTTTCATATTATCTATCATATGAATACATATTATTTTTTGTAAAAATGACTGAATGGTTGATGGACTAGTAAAAAAAAATACCACCCAGAACTCTGTGGAGCATTTGGGGCTGACGTCATTAAGATCTGAGATATACAGATATGTATATATGTTATACACCTATGTCATAACTCTTGTACATAGTGAAGTGCTCCAAACTAACAGGGCAGGAAATGGTTTAATTTTCATTTTTAAATAAAAATAGCCCAGAACTTAGTACAGGCACTTCATTAATACTTAGCTGAATTTTAACCTTGATATTGGTATAATCTGATTGGCTCCTCTCAGTTTCCTATCCCAGGTTCCAAGTACTTTGTAGGTCATTATCCTCTCCAAATCATAGTTTTCTGGAGAGCACCTACTATGCTGCAGGACTAAATTCATAACAAAATATATTTAGTTAAAGTAGTAACACAAAGAGAGTTACAATGGAACAATTGCCCCTTAATTGCAGCACTCTTTCCCCCAGAAACACTAGAGAAAGAACATCTCTTTTTTTTTTTTTTTGAGGGCAATTGGGGTTAAGTAACTTGCCCAAGGTGACACAGCTAGTTTTTGTGTTAAGTGTCTAAGGCCAAATGAACTCAGTTCCTCCTGACTCCAGGGTTGATACTCTACTCACTGAACCACCTAGCCACCCTGAAAGAACATATCTTTATTTACTTATACTATCTTCAATTCTTTATTTTTAAATTTTATATATTTTTCAATTAAATGTTAAAACAATTTTTAACATACATTTTTTAAAGATCAAGTTCCATATTCTCTTCCTTTCCTCCCCCCTCATTGTCAAAGCAAACAATTTGATATGGATTATACATGTGCAGTCATGCAAAACAAATTTCCCTATTAACCATGTTAAAAAAGAAAACAGACAAAAAATTTATTTTAAAAAAGTATGATTTGATTGGCATTTAGATTCCATCTGTTCTTTCTATGGAGGTGGATAGCATTTTTCATCACAAGTGCTTCAGGAATTGTCTTGGATCATTATATTACTAAGAATAGCCAAGTCATTCACAGTTAATCATCATGTAACATTGCTATCATAGTGTACAATATTATCTTTGTTATGTTTGCTTCACTTTGCATCAGTTCATATGAATCTTTCCAGGTTTTTCTGAACTCGCCCTCCTTGCAGTTTCTTATAACATGATTTTATTCCATCAAAATCATGTACTACCACTTGTTCAGTAATTCTCCATTTGATGGGCATCCCCTCAATTTCCAATCTTTGTCACAACAAAAAAAGCTGCTCTAAATATTTTTGTACATAAAAATACTTTTTCTATTTAATAATCTCTGGAATATAGACCTAGTAGTTATATTTATTAGTGGGAGTATATGTAGTTTTATAGCCTTTTGGGCATTGTTCCAAATTACTCTCCAGATTGGTTGGATCAATTCACACCTCTACCATCAGTGCATTTTCCACATCCCCTCTAACATTTGTCAATTTTTTGGTCATATTAGCCAATATGAAAGATGTGAAGTGGTACCTCAGTTTTAATATGCATTTCTCTAATCAATAGTGATTTATAGAACACCTCTGAGGAAGATGGTGGAGTAAAAGTAGGAACTTGCTTGAGCTCCCACTCCAAATACCTCCAATACCTGAAAAATGTCTCTAAACAAATTTTAGAGCTACAGAACCCACAAAGTGACAGAGAGAAACAAATCTCCCACTGAAGTCAGCCTGGCAGGCTGATAGGAAGGGTCTATTGCACTGGGCTGGAAGCAGAGCACAGGCCCAAGTGGGCTGGCACAGACCTGCAGTAAGTACAGACCTGCAGCATAGACCAACTTGAGTAGAATTCAGGAGAGTGAATCACTGGCAGCTGTGGTGGTTTCCAGACTTCTTAAACCATAAGTACCAAAAAGAAAGTAAAAGGTCACTGGGGGAAGTCTGTTGGAACTGAGTGAGAGAAGAGGGCTTTTTGGGCCCCTGCCCTCAGGGCAGTAGAGGGGGTGGCCATCTGCACCTACTGCTGCTGTGGCTGCTTCCAGAACTCCTGGCCCACAAATTGTAGGCAGACCAAATGGCCAACTAGAGAGCAATTGCTGGAATCTCTCTGTTTGCACTGAGGCAGGATTCTCTTGCTTTTCCCTTTGCCTCTAGAATCAAATATAAAAATCACAAAAATCATTTGCTTTTTAAAACCCTTCATAACCTTACCTCTTCTACATTCCCAGTTTCTTTTTACACTTTCTTACTTACTCTTACTTACTCTTTCATATCCCGTATAATCCAGCTACTTGTTGCTATGTACACATGATGCTTCATCGCCTGACTGTACTTTTTCACTGACTGTCCTCTATACCTATCACACCCTCCATCCTCATTGTTGGTTAATGATTTCTTTGGCTGTTTTTGAACAACAGCTCAAGACACCTTTCTTATAGTGCCCTATCTGCAAATGTTCTCTCTCTGAGATCGCTTCCCATTTACCTTGCATATATATTTTATATGAACATAGTTGTTTGTACTTTTCCCCTATTAAAATACGAGCTCTATCAGGGCAGGATCCATGTATTTGCCTTTCTGTATACCTCCAGTGTCCACCACATTTCCTGGTATACTGGGAATCCTTAATTCATGCTTGGTGCCTGAATTATTGGCTTTGAAAACTTGTAATCTACATATGGCAATTCTCCAGTAACCAGACTACACTATTCCCCCCATTCTAACCACCATACTCTAAACAACTTACTCTAAGTAATTTTGGTTTCTTTTTTTATGACTAAGTGTAACATCTTAGTATATTACTGAAAGATAGTACTTGGGATTTTTCATTTTAGAAAGAAGTAAAACTAAAAATACTCAAAACATTTTACACAACCTCAGTTTTGAGAGTTGCAAAGTCCTCAAATATAATCTATGGACTTGTACTCTTAGGAGTCTTTAGAGTGTTGTGACTTCTCTCAGCAACCTAAGTGATCTTAGAAGGTACTTAGACTGAAGTAAATACTCAAATTTTAGTTCCTTTGGATACCTGAATTAGCATGATCCTTCAGAGTGTACCTATTTGTCTGCAGATATCTGTCTTTGTACATATTGAAGCAATGTAATTACTCTCAGATATGACCCATTTCCTCACTTACCTCCCCATGCACAATTATCTTATATTTTTATTAGTTGTTGTATAATAATATGAAAAGGTTTTTTGAAGTTAGAGAAAGTTTCTAATAGCAATTAAAGTTCATATTACTTTAGAAAATTACATCATATTTGTTTTGTAAACGGCATATACAAGGTATGGAATTTTACACATGAGATCATAAGTTATCTGTGGCAAACCCCAAGATCACAAATGACTGAAATCCTTAAGTAATTCCAAAGTCTGACTTTGGATAATATTTTTAATGTCCTCACCCACAAAAACTTTTACCATAAATGCTAAAAAAATAAAGTCCTGTACATGCAATTTTTTTTCCCTTTTCTATTATCCTTTGGAAACTCTATTAGGGAAAAATATTAGTTTACTACTCAAAAAACAAACACATATACAATTAGCAACTATAGCAAATGGGTTAAGTTCATGGTGAGGTAGAAAGTGTCCTATCTTTATCACTCATGACCTCAGTTGAATCCTGCATCAAGATAAGTAATCTTGGGAAAGTTACAAACCTTGATCCATAGTTTCCTCTAATATAAAATGAAGATAATAGTACTTGTATGTTCTGCCTCACAATGTAGTCAGGAGAAAAGTACCTTGTGAACCTGAAATTACTTTTGTTGCTATTCATTTTCAGTCACATCCAACTTCACTATCCCATTTGAAGTTGGGGTGGTTTGCCATTTCCTTCTCCAGTTTGTTTTATAGATGAGGAGACCAAGGCAAACAGGGTTAAGTGACTTGCCCAGTGACATACAACTAGCAAGAGTCTGAGGCCAGATTTGAACTGACAAAGATGAGTCTTCATTCCTGACATCAGGTGTGACACTCTAGCCACTGTGCTACCTAGCTGCCATGGCAGTATTATATTAATAGGAATAAGTGAGTAATTATGTATCAGGAATATTGTAAATTATTTGATTACAGTTCTCAAAGAAAGAGGGCAAGAGAAAGTTAAGATGAGGAATGGTTCCAGGAAGTACAGATCAAAGGTCCTTAGGTGTTCTTAGGAATTAATTCTGAAGGTCTTTTTTGTAGTTTTGAACAATAATAGAAGCAGGAAGTTAGGATGAAGAAATATATGGAACTGTACAGTTTACAAAGTCTTTTTTTTAATAATGTTTCTAATTTGATGTGCCACCTGCTTCACAGAGTTTGTATTATTATCCCATTCTACAGATGAGTAAACAGAGACTCACAGGAGTTGGGTAATTTAATATAATGCATTTCTCATTCCTTTCCCCCACTTTCATAATTGTATTTATAGATGATTTAAACTAAAAGTGAATGTTTGTTGTTACCTGCTTCATTTTTCAGTTATCTGTATAGCCTTTCCATGTTCATCTCTGTTAATATTGGCTATAATTATAAACTCTAAGACAGGGGTGGGGAACCTGCAGCCTTGAAGTCACATATGGCCCTCTAGGTCATTAATTGGGGACCTTTGTCAAAATCTAAGTTCAAAGGGCCACACTTGAGGACCTACAGGGCCAAATGTGACTTTGAGGGTGCAGGTTACCTATCCCTGCTAAGAGAACAAGGGTTATTAGAGTACCTTACTTGCTTTATGCTTGAGCCTAGGAATGTCAAAATAGAAGAGATAGTCCTGTTTGATAAGAAATCTATGTGAGAGCATTTTGAATTATTTGGATGAAAAGTCTCACTGATTCAGCCATGGATAACATATACATAGATGCTCTCTATACATGAGCTTAATGGAAGGAACAATTATTTTCACATTGTTTTTAGGATTAAGTACCAAAAATTCCAGACAGTCCCATTAAGGAATACAATGATCTTGTTCTTAGCTATCAGATTGCTTACCTACACTTTCATGGTTATTGACATTCATAGTCATGCGTAAAATTCATTCACAGAATAATGAAATCTGGAGCACCCAGAAATTCATGGGAAGGAAAAATAAAGGAAAAGAAATCAACAATAAATCTGATGGATCATTGATATAGAATTGGAATGGAACATTTTTGCTGAGTCATTTCAGTCCTTTCCAAATCTCTGTGACCTCAATGCTATCAATTAATTCAAATTCTTCTTTTTACAGTTTAGGGAATTCAGGCCCAGAGAAGTGGCAAGACTTTCCCAAGGCCATCTTGTGAAAGTAAAATGAAAACAAAAACACAATTGGATTGTACATGATGAAGCTACTTTCTACCATCAGAAAGAGAGAAACATTAAAGGTGTGGAACCTTTTGGATTTGTCTAGCTTTGTGGTAAATGCAAAGCATCTTTCTGCCTCTTTCCACATTGGAAGATAGAAACTGCTACAGACCCATTTAGCTGCCTACTAAAGTTGGCAGTGCCCATACCTGGTTAGTATTCTGAACACTGAACTGCAATCTTTGCATGACCAACTGCTGGTGCATATCACTAATTATCTGTTGGTAGAGGGTGATGCTTTGGAAACTGCATTTTTCTACTTCAGCAGATGCTATTGATTCTATTTAAGATCTCAGTTCCCACCAGTAATTATCTATTTATTTTAACATGGAGTCCTTTTCCCTTCACTTTATGCTGGTCTCATGATAGTACTTTTCATCTAGCATTGAGAGCAAAGGCTTTCAGCATGTGGTAGGAAGATATATAAACTGCTGATGTGAGTAGTATTGGTTAGATGATATGTTGGCTCTGGGAATCCCTCATTGGTGCCTAGTAGGATGAGAGAGTTGATTAGTGTGATTCAAGCTTTCTCTGGAGTCACTGCTTTTTTATTTAGGTCATGACAGCTAAGTTGGGATTTCCAAGTATAGCATAGAGCAAGCCATCCTTCCTCCAAGAATATGCCTATACCTGCTCTGAAAGGTTTGGGGCTTAGTCCATAGCTTGGGGCCAGGTCCTAAGCATTAGACTATTAGGAAAGCCTGTTTCTTTAGCAATGTTGAGCAGAGTAAGGACAATTTTATATTTGCATATTGTCTAATGGCTTGAAGAGTAAGAAGAGTCTATCCCAGACTCCATTTTGCAAGGAATCATTATTCCTATCCTTATGGTAAAACTCTCAGTCTCATGGCAAGAAGGCATAAACTTTGGATGAGCATCCATATCATTTGACCTCCCCTCTAATTCTTATTCTACTAACTGAGACTCCATGTAAAAATAGGAAACAAATTGAACAGACATTAATATATTGTAGGTGTGGTTTTGATGAATTCTAGAATACAGTTGCAGGGTCAATTACTTTTGACTCCATATCAACCAGTCCAGATGGTTCTCATTATATAGTAAAGATAGCTGTAAATTGAAATTTTTGAACCTATAATGCACATCATGCTATCTTTGATATGGAAAAATCTTTCTGTAAAGTAATCAGTAGCAATGAGAAAGGTAAGTAAGTAATCCATCTATTTTCTGAATGCCATTCAAGACTTTAAAAGAGCTTTTTTGAAGTATTGTAGCTAGATGAGTATTAAAAATAGAATCTTGTACACTCTAAAGTTATTTATCTTTGGTGAAGGATGGCATTTAGTTACTAAGTGTAGTTTGAATATTGGCATAGAATTAAAGAATTCATCAGTGTTATGCTTTTCATTAAAGGATAGAATTTATTTATTAGAAGTTCCTTGTCAAGATGAAAAATAAAAGTTGCATTATAGAACTTGGAACCATTAAATAGGACATAGTCATGACAAAATCAAGTCCATTTTTCATTTTTTTTATCATACCTCTGATAAATTTACTGTGATTTTTTTGTATTTTAAATACCTTTATTTATAGTTTGTCAACTGAGTATCTAAATTCCACCTTCATTTTTTTTAAATTTTAATTTATGAAAACCCTGTAAATTTTTCTGATGATCTTACTTTATGTGACCTTTTTATTGAAGAATGAAATTTAATATGAAAATAATCTACAAATAACATGAATAATTTTAAGCTCTATCTAATTTAAGGATTCCTTTAATTCTCTTTCCTTTCCTCTCCTCACCTCTCTTTCTCTCTCCTCTTCTAGAGAGACACAAAATATCATAGCATCTGCACTGAGAAGCAACAAACAACCAAGCTATGAACCATTACATAACAAGAATGAGCCTAATAAGAATAATATTAACATGAAAAGTCACAAAACGATGGTCTCGGGAGTCTGAGTTATTAGATAGAAAAGGGAAGAGAAAACTGAAAGTGCCAGTGGAGACAATATTTTGTTTTTGTTTTTGGTTTTAAGTAATAGGTAGAATTTTGATACATGGCAAAGAGATGAGTCATTTAAGATAATGATAGTAAGAGCAAGAGTGGATTGTGCTTAGTAAGTTTGTGAGATAGTGAGCAACCTAGATATAGTAGAAATAAAATAATCAAGGAAGACTGGGAAATAAGGTAGAATGATAGAAGGTTTTGAATATGAGGAATTTGATTTTCAAACCATGAATTTTTAAAAACTATTTTGCAAGAATGTTAAAACTGGAAAAATATTGAAGCCATAGATTCCAAACTTTTAAAATATTAGAACCCCCTTTTAAACATGAAAATGAATATGCCCCCTTAGTAATCATTAATTCAGAAAATTCATGATAAAAATCTATCATGAATGAAGTAATGCTTTTAAATAAATATTTTATTAATCACAATATCAGCTTATATTTGAAAAGTGGTAATGCATATATATAACACATATATGTGAAGTTATTTAGAACATTATTTAGAAGCTATGTTGGCTTGCTTTTAATATTGTTAAAATGCATATTTGTTTGCGCTAAATAACAAAAAAAATTACAATGCTTGATGAAATATCAGTTTGAGGATCCCTTGTAATAACTCCATAGTCTTTGGGGTTCTTGGCTCATAGACAGTGAGGCAGTCAAGGAAAAAAAGATATTTGTGTAAGGGAGTTGTATGATGAAAGAAATATTTTAGGAAGATTTATCTAAATAAAAGGTTTACAATGCTTCAAAAAGTTGAGAGACTGAAGGCAGTCACTATTGCCCTTGCCAAGACTACTGGGCTGGTGCCCACTCTGTGGCTGAGGTCCAAGCTCACTTTGGGTATCACATAAATTATGTTTTGGGTTGAACAGCATATGAAAATTACCTTTTCTGTGTGCTGACTTTCAGATGTAGAAAAAAACATCCCAGAAAATGTTATGGACAATCTAACTGTATACATATTTATAAAAATACTTTAGAGTGCCTGCACATTATGGGTAACCTTATGGGTAAAAAAGTACAAATATACTTCTTTGCATCAGTATCTCTAATTTTATTAATGTAGGGAACTTTTGGTGTATACATTTCTACTGTATAACAGTGGAAATTGCTTCCATAATAACTCACCTGCAATGTATTAACTGTTATCTAATTTACTGGATTTACTGAACATTTCAGTGATTTGCCTATGGTCACACAGCTAATGTTTTAGAGAGAGCATGAATCTATGTTTTCCTGACTCCAAGGTCAGCCTTCTAGTCACTAATCTATAGTGCCTTGTAACTCTTATCATCCTTATTGTATTCATGAGGAAACTGAATTCAAGTCAGTTGTGATTTGTGTAAGATTGAACAGCAGTAAAATGGAAGAAACAATAAGTTATAGTGGCTGTTGTCACCAGAGCATACAACCAGGAAATGTTGAATACCTCTCAAGTCTGGACAAACATGATAATTACTGAGTACTTCCGATGATTCACATGAGCACAAATGATAGTGACAGAAGGAAATCCCTAAGTAATCAAATTTCAATGTTTTCCATAATAGTTCTTCAATGGAGCTTTTAAGAGGAAGAAGAGGAAGAGGAGGAAGAGGAGGAGGAGGGGGAGGGAATAAGGAGAAGAAGAATGGAATGTAGAGAAATTTTTGCAGCTACCTTTATAGAATGTATAGAAAGTTATTTGACTTCTCTAAACTCCAAGTATATGCTAGTCTGTCCCCTAAAGGCAAGGTAAAAATACTTTGAAAATACATATTTATTTTCTTGGTTATGAGCAGAAATGAAGAGTTCTATTAAAATACATAAGAATATTAAAAAAAGAGAAAGAAAAAGAATCTAACCAAGCAGAGAGGAAGCCAGGCCTTTGCCAATAAGTTGGGGGGAGTGAAGAATATAGCACAGAAGATAACAAGAAGAATGGCTAGTTACAAGTTTCTCCTATGTAAAAGATTCTGATTTTTTTTCTTGAAAAAGAGGGAACTAGGCTCCATAGAGGAAAAAAATCAACTGTCCTTTATAGATGAGGAACAATAATAGAATTTGAATTTCTTAACCAAGGCTTAAAATGTGGGAATGATCAATTCTTTATCAATGCTGGTAATACAAAGTCTGGTAAATGTCTTTCTTGGAGGCTTGCAAGTCTATTAAAAATGT
The DNA here is from genome assembly GCF_028583685.1 of Petaurus breviceps papuanus. Classification (NCBI taxonomy): domain Eukaryota; kingdom Metazoa; phylum Chordata; class Mammalia; order Diprotodontia; family Petauridae; genus Petaurus; species Petaurus breviceps. The sequence continues at coordinate 5,109,627 of NW_027186473.1, forward strand.
TTTAACCAAATTAAATGGATAGAGAAAGGAAACAGTCTATGTCTATTCATCAAGCCTAAAATTTACAAAGTAATTTGGTTTTGTGAAATATATGACCTTGGTCAGTCATTTCAGTTTTTGAGTTACCTCATATGTAAAATTAGGAGGTTATACTAGGTGCTATATATTTTTTTCTTTTTTTTTAATGCTTTATTAACTTCTAATTTACATCATTCGTTTCCGCCAGATTTTGAGTTACAAATTTTCTCCCCGTTTTTCCCCCACTCATCCCCCCAAAACAACAGTCCCACAGGATATCCCCACCTCCAATCTGCTCTCTCCCATATTTTCTCCCATACCCGTTTCAACTTTTCCAGTGGATCTCTATGCCTCAGTGCCTGCATATCTTTCTTTTTCTTAATAACATGTAAGATGGTATTAATAATAGTATACACACACACACACACACACACACATATATATATATATATATATATTTGAATATTTGATTTTAAAACTTTCAATTCCAGATTCATTCCCCTTTCCCCCCCCCTGCCACCCACCCCCACTGGGGAGACAAGCAGTTCAGCATAGGTTGTACATGTGTGGCTAATGCAAAACAATAACATAGTAGTCCTCTTGTAAAAGACTGATTATATTTCCCTCCCTCCTATCCCACCTCCCACTTGTTCTATTATCTACTTTGATCCTGTCCCTTTTCAAAAGTGGATGCTTCCAACTTCCCTCCCCCCCAACCCGCCCTCCCTTCCATCATCCCCCCTCACATCCCCTTCCCCCCCCATTCTCCTGGAGGGTGAGATCCCCTATTTAGTGTGTATTTCCCTCCCTCCTCAAGCCAGATTCAATAGGAATAAAGTTGACCCATTCCCTTTTGCCTTCCTATTCTTCCCCTCCATTGTAACCATTTTCCCTTGCCTCTTCTGTATGAGATAGTTTGCCCCACTCTGTCTCTCCCCATCTCCTCTCATTATATTCCTCTCACCTCTTAATTTCACCTTTTAAGTATCATCCCTTCCTGTTAAATTGGTCCCATGCCCTCTATCTATGTATACCTGTAAACGTATATACACACATTCACATATGTATTCATATGCCCGCATACCCTCATATAAAGACATATATATACACACACACACACACACACATACATATATATATATATATATATTTCTATTCCTTTCAACTACTGAGAAAAGTTTCATAAGTTACAATTATTGTTTTTCCATGTAGGAATGTTAATAGTTCAACTTTGGCCAGGTGGCTCAGCAAGCAAGAGCACCGGCCCCATTGCCGAGACGACCCGGATCAAATCCGGGCCCAGACACCCAGCACCGCACCCAGAAACAACAACTGGCCGTGTAACCCCGAGCAAGCCACTCAACCCCGATTGCTTTAAACAAAAAAATAGTTCAACTTTGATAAATTCCTTATGATTTCTTTTCCCTGTTTACCTTCTCATGCTTCTCTTGCTTCTTGTATCTGAATGTCAAATTTTCTATTCAACTATTTTTTCAGCAAGAATGCTTGAAAGTCCTGTATTCCACTGAATGACCATATTTTCCCCTGAAACATGATACTCAGTTTTGCTGGGTAGGTGACTCTTGGTTTATCCAGGAGAGATAATTTAAAAATTATTGGACTGCCTGAGAGCCATGACCAAAGTAAGAGCCTGGAAAGCATCCTCCAGGAAGTTCTCAAAGAAAACTGCCCTGATGTTTTAGAACGAGAGGGCAAAATAGAGGTTGAAAGAATCCACCGATCACCTCCTGAAAAAGATCCCAAAAAGAAAACTCCTAGGAATATTATAGCCAGGTTCCAGAATTCCCAGATTAAGGAGAGAATATTACAAGCAGCCAGGAAGAAACAATTTGAATATTGTGGAAACACAATCAGGATAACCCAGGATCTGGCAGCTTCTACACTGAGGGATCGAAGGGCCTGGAATGTGATATTCCGTAGGTGCTATATTTTTTAGGTCTTTTCTTGCTTTTTAAATTTGTTATTATATTAGACAAAATAAAAATGGAGACACCCAAAAATTCACAGGAGGAAAAAAAAGTTCAAGAAAAACAACCCTGCAAAAAAACCTATGGGACATTATTCTACAGCTAGAATGGATCATAAAGGTTCAACTTTCTCATTTTTCAGACAAGGAAACTGAGGCCAAAAGAAGAGTTGTGACTTGTTTGAGATCATATAAATAGTTAGTGAAAGAGTTGGTATTATATTTCAGGACCTGTGATTTCAGATTCAATGTCTTTACATTGCACTGTATTCTTCAAAGATCTATATGCAAAATACACAAAGTGTAAGTAACAAAAATAAGAAATGAGAGATCATGATAATTAAAAAAAAGTATTACTGAGATGTTAAGTCCTAAGTACCATGACTGGAAAATTACCCTGGAAAGATAGACATTATTTGAAAGGAATAATATAGTTACAAGGGGTTGGAGTAGAGACGAAAGAGTATGATTGGGGCAGGGTAGACCATGGAAAAGAAAATTGTATTGAAAATCAAAGCAGGTGGATAGGGTGTGGAAAAATTGGAACACTAATGCATTGCTGGTGGGGTTGTGAACTGATCCAACCATTCTGGAGAGTAATCTGGAACTGTGCCCAATGGGCTATAAAAAAAAAAGTGCATACCCTTTGACCCAGTATCCCAAAGAGATCATTGAAGTGGAAAAAGGACCCATATTTACAAAAATATTTATAGAAGCTCTTTTTGTAATGGCAAAGAATTGGAAATCAAGGGGATAACCATCAATTAGGGAATGGCTGAACAAGTTGTGGTATATGAATATAATGGCATAGTATTGTGGTATAAGAAATGAGGAGCAGATGGACTTGATAATAACCTGGGGAGACATATAAACAAAGGCTGAGTGAGGAGAGCAGAAACAGGAGGACTTTGTACACAGTTACAGACACATCATATCTGTGATGACTAACTTTGATAGACTGGGCTCCTCTCAGCAATGCAAGATTAGAAGACAACTCCAAAAGACCCATGATGGAAAGGGCTATCCACATCCAGAGAAAGAACTATAGAGTCTGAATGCAAATTGAAGCAAACTACTTGTTCTCTCTCTCTTTTGTGTTTTATTTTGTTCCTTTTTTCTCACTGTTCACTCCATTGGTTATAATCATTCTTGACAGCATGAATACTGTTTAAAGTGAAGGTATTTGTAGAACGTATATTTAATTGCATGCTGCCATGATTGGGGGGGAAGGAGAGTAAGGGGGAGAAAAATGTGGAACTCGAGGAATTGTGGAACTGAATGTTGTAAAATAAAAGTAAATAAATAAATTTAAAAAATAAAAAAAGAATAAAAAAATCAAAGCAGGAAGAGAAGCTTTCTTATTACCTAAGTATACTATTGGGCAGAAAGAGAAAACAGGTGAAAAATTTGCAAAATAAATTACAAACTTGGCATAATGGCATAATGTTAATGATGGGAGACTTTAGATATCCACTAGAGCTCTTTCTGTCAAAGACAGAGCAGCCAAAAGCTTTTTGACTAAATAATAATTTTATCGTTAAAAGGTAGAGAAATCAGTGAGGGAAACTCCTGTACCCTATTCTTTCCAACATGGAAATATATTTGCAGTCATTGAAATAATTAAAACTTTGAATGAGTGAGGAGAGGATATAAAATATATGAGAGAGAATGAAAAGGAAACAAGGAATAATCTGACATACACCCTAGACATAGGTAAGGACCCATTTCAGAGGGAACAAAGGTAGGATAGTCAAGTTTCCATGAATTAGCATTCCATGAAGAAAATCAGCCAAAGATGATTAGAAGCTAAGATTTCAGAAGTAGATAGTTCTTTATCTTTTTTCCCTTTCTGTTTACTAGAAAAACCAAAACAAACCAAAACAAAAACAGGCATCTCTCTCTCTAGCTCCCATCTCACAACTAAACAAAAAATAAAAACAAAATATCAAATCCTCATTAAAAATGTATAATCAAGCAAAGGAAATTCTCAAAATGAACATATCTAAAAATGTTCATCTCATTCAGCATTTGAATCTATCAACTCTCTCTATCAAAAAGTAGGATTACTTCAGTCTCTGAATTTGTGGTTTTAGTTACACTTGATAAGACTTCTCAAATCTTTCAAAATTGTTTTTTAATAACATTATTATATAAATTAGTTTCCTGCTTCTGCTCACTTAAGTATGTTTTAGTTCAGACAGGTTTTCTCAATTTTATCTGAAATTGTCCACTTTGTCATTACTTATGGCATAATAATATTGAGTTATATTATTATATAATAATTTGTTTAATCATTCCTCTACAATGGAAAGGTTTTAAAAATACAACTCAATTCATAAAGGGAAGCAATTCTAAAGAGTTAGAAAAGTGGGAGTTATCTAGAAACCAGTTTTGAAGCATAGAGACATCTTTATACAATATATACATATATATATATATATATATATATATATATATATATATATTTAGAAGAATTAGCAGGTAATGGAGGATAAATACAAACAAATCTATAGATATTATTCTAGACACAATTCTATAACATTAGTGCTAACACTAACTTCGAAAGAGAGAAGAGACTGAAAAGAAAATGTGAGCATAGCAAAATGATTTGTGGTTATAGCTATAGTATATTGGGGAAAAATTGGGCTTTGGACTGGAAAGGTCAGAAGAGAAATGACTGAAAGTGAACTGATGCTCAAGATACATGTTTCATGAGGAGGGAATGTCTTTAGCTTTCATGTATTCCTATATCCTGGTTTCAAACAACCAGAATAGAGAGACAAAGCAGGTAACATTCATTGGAAGGAAACTTAGATTTCAGAAATAGGCAGATGGGGAAATCTTTGGAAAAGAGAGTCCTGGAAGACTGGCAAAGACCTGATCTTGAGTAGTGAGATAGTATGATAGTATGAGTTGCTGGTGCTGAGATTTATACTTGTTTTCTTTTTGTTTGTTTTTTTTTTTACTCCAGACACTTTAAAACAGGAACCTAAGAGATTCAATGAATATTTAGGGAATTGTAGTGAAGAATAAGATTGAATCCACACCCAAGGGATTATAGTAGATTTCCCTGATGGAGAGCATGCTGAGAGAACATCAGGAATATGGAATTCTTTCCTTACCCTGACTATTCATATGTAGGTAGGAATGTTTTTCACATTCCCAGATAGATTGATCCTATTTTGTTCCATCTAATATCTCTGAACATGTCAGAGTGGTATTTAGAAAGATTCTGCTGCCTGGTTACTTTTTTTTTTCTGTTGGAGCTGTCTTGCAATTCCATCTTAAGTAAATACCTTGTTATATGATTATTTCCCATAATCTGTGTGCAAAGAATGTTAAGACTAAGACAATGATTTGCCTAATTGATTATCTCAACCCAAATTGCCTGTGCCAAGATTGAGAAAAGTAGCAAGGAAGTTGTACAATCATATTGCTTGGAGAGATTCCATATAATTATCTCTAAGTAAGTAATTAGGAAGAGAGCACCTTCGTGTTGAATTCAAGTCACTACTCCCAGGTGCCCTATTATTACAGGGCCATAGATCTAGAGGTGTAAGGGACATCTCAGGCTATCTAACCCAATCATTTCATTGTACAGATCAGGGAACAGAAGCCAAGGGAGTTAAGTGACTTACTTAAAGCAACATTTATATTACAAGGTACTGAAATATGTGATTGCTGAACCTGTACCAATGGTTCAATATCAATAATCTTTGATAGTCTCTGAAGAATAAGAGAGAGAACACAACATGAGAGAAATTTAAAGTTTGTAACTTTTAAAAGAGGGAAGAGGAAAGAACCTGCAATAATGGGCGAGTGAGCTTGATTTTGTTTCTTTGGGAAATTCTAAAAATTGTTATTAAAAAGACAGTGAATATCAAGAAAAGGAAAAAAGGGTAATCACAAGTAATCTTCATTGCTTGATAAAGAATCAATTTGTGATTTTGCTTCTTTTGTTTATATTTATGTTCTAGTGAAAATATGGAGACATAGCCCAGATCAGAAGTCTCAAACACAAATAAAAGTGGGGGTAATTAACTCAAACATAAGGATACCTGAAAGCCTCACATGGAAACTGGTTGAAGAGCTGGACAGAGCCATCATTAAGTTCAATGTCACGTTAGAAATAGGTAAGTCCAGCAGAGGGTCCCAGGATCTCTGTGAGACCCTCTTTTATTTACCTTTTTTATCAGTGATTAGACTAATATCAAATATTCAGATGCTACAAATCTGGGAAAGTATGAATGATGCAGTACATGGGAGAATTAGGATGTGAAATAACTTTGATTTGTTAGCATACTGAGCTAAATCTAATGAAATTCCCTTTTACAAGACTAAATGCAAATAATATATTATATCACTCCAAAAGTCTAAGATAATGACAACATGACTAGAAAGCAATTCACGTGGAAAAGTTTTTTTTTTTTTTGACTATAAGCTTGGTGTGAGCCAATAGGATTATATGGCAGCTAAGGAGGCAAGCACAACTTTAAGATGAATGGAATGTTGTGGTGTTTAGGACTCATGAGATGAAAGTTTCTCTAGATCTTGGGCTGCTAGGAGCAGTATGCTTGGAGTCAAGAGTACCTAAGTTCAAATGTGACTTCAAACCTTTATTAGATGTGTGACACCAGGCAAGTCACTTAACCCTGTTTGCCTAAATTTCCTCATCTGTAAAATGAACTGGAGGAGGAAATGACAAACCACTCCAGTATCTTTGCCAAGAAAACACCAAAAGGGGTCACAGAGAGTCATAAATGACTGAAAAACAATTGAACAACACCAACTAGACTTTTGATAGTGGTCTTGAAAGGCCACATCTGCAATACTGTACTCAGCATTTTGCAGCACATTTTAAGAAGGGCTTTGATAATCTGGAGAATATCCAGAAGAGAGTGCCCAGTATGGTGAAGGGTCTTAATATATGAGAACTGCTTTGAAAAGAACTAGGAGTGTTTGGCCTGGAGATGAGAAAACGTGGAAGTAGTGGAGCTGAGGCAGGGAGTAAGGTGAGGGAAGACGCAAACTCATGTTTGTCTTCAATTATTTGAAAACTGATCATGTCAGAGAAGAGCTGCACTTGTTCTGAATGACCCTTGTAGAAGGCAGAAGGAAGAGCAATAGTTGGCAGTTTCATAGAAACCAATTTATGTTTTAGGTAAAGAAAACTTCTTAAAGATGATAACTGTTCATGAATAGAATGAAATAAAATAACTCTGAAAATGCTTTCTCTCTCACTGGAGATGAATATTGTAGAAGGTGTTCATATTAAAGTACTGTTTAGACTGGATGAGCTTGGAGACATTCTTTCTAACTCTGAGATTCTGTGAGTCTGTGGTAGGTAGAGAACGAGCCTGTATCTTCTGACTTCATATCTAGCATTCTTTCCACCACAAAATTAATTTCATTGTCTTTCTCTTGAGGATGGTAGAACTTGAGGAGATATTACAGATCAATCCCTTAATTTTAAGGATGAGATTTAAGCCCTAGAGAGGCCCAGGGACTTTCTCAAGGTCACAGAGCTAGAAAGTGACAGATTTGAGTAGGACACCCAGGTCTCTGGTTTGAGTCTTTCTTTTATACCGTTTTATCTTCCATAGGAGAGGATCTTAGGCTTCTATTAACCCTCTGCATTTCCATCTATATTTGCTTCTCTCTCTAGATCTAGTTCTAGCTCTAGTTACTAAGGAGGCATTAAGAGAAAAGATGATTTTCATGTAGATTGACTGGGATAAAGGGGCACATATTTAACCTTCTATAATGCAGAATTTTTCCGGCAGACAGTATGGCCTTTGAAATAATTAAGCCAAGTTAACAAATCTCCATTTGAGATTGGCTCTTTTGTAGACATGCTTTTTAGAATGAAAGAACAATCCTCTCATTTAACTTATATGGCAAACTTAGAACTGAAACTTCACTGAACAATTTTGTTTTCCCCTTGATATATTTCTCCTCCCCTCACTTCCTCACCCTTTCTCTCCTATCTTCCTTCCTTTTCCTCACCTCTCCTCCCCCTCCTCCCTTCTTTTTTTCTCCTCTACTCTTTTTTCTGCTCTTTTCCTCATTCCTCTTTCCCTTTCTCTTTTTCTTTTTGTCCACTTATGTGCTATTTCATGAAATTGTGTATCAGATCTAACACTTCTGTTGTCTAGGAACACTCCAAACACTTTCCAAATACTCTTTCCACTGAGAAGATTTGTGGATGTTTTAAATACAACTTCTATAATATCGTTTCATTGAGCTCAAATGTCAACATGCATCCAGAATTCTAATGATTCCCAGTAGACATTCCTAGTAGACCATTTCCTTTGTCTACTCCATGTCAGTTATGTTCTATTTGAATCAGGATTGTTTAAAAAAACACTCTCTAAACTTCAAATTGCTACATGGATATGAATTATTGTTTTTGTTTCTTAATACTAAAAAATAATAAACAACTTTCCTTCATTCCCCTCACCTGAGATCCCACAGGAAATCTTCATTTTTCTTTTCCTTTTCTTCCTCTTCCTAATCTTTCAGGTTATCAAACAGACTTTTGTCAGAGAGAGACTATAAAGTCAGGAACCTAGGATTGAATCCACCTTCTACTTATATGTGTCCTTGAGTGAGTCACATATCTTCATACCGCTAATCTCATGCAGTTGTTAGAAAAGAGTACTTTGTAACCAGAAAAATATCAGGTCAATAAGGAATATTACAGTTGCTACTGCTCCTTCTACTAATAATTATTATTACTACTTTTCCTTCTGCTAAATGAGCTGGGCCATCATTATTCTATGGTCCAAAGAAATAAAAACCTTTCAAATCCTTAAATGAAGCAAAACTATGCATCTTTTAAAAAATAATTTGCTTAATAATTGATTCGTGAGTTTGCGGTATAAGTGACTTTCAGTTTTTAAAAATAGCTTATTCTCAGCTGTAGCTGAGTTCAGTGGAGCTTATCTCCTGCAGATGAATGCTGTATCTTGGGGCTTGCCCTTCTGTGCTGCCACTTGGGGGAAGGGGTTGGTGAAATGCCTCCATGGTATGTGCATAAATGTGGGAACTTTTTAAAAAATAATTTCATACTCTGGTTATTTTAGTCACTTAAGTGAGTTTACAGGTGGAGGGGTAGGGTGGAAAGCACACTGTACTGGAAACAAGGTCATCAAAACTCAAATACCAGCCCTGACACAAACCAGCTGTTCAGAGCTCAGCAAATCACTTCTCTGGGTCTCAAATTCTTCCCTTTAAAAATAAAGAATTTTATCAGAGCTAGCTTCCTGTACTAAAATTCAGTGATTCTGATGACTAAATCAAATCACTACTTTGGCCATCAACTGGATTGCTATGTGTTTGATGTACAGTCAGTTCTGTGGGACAATGGCCATAAAATGGTTAACCTCAAAAACCTCACTGAATTGATCATAAAGTAGAGGATGATTCTCCATTCCTTTTCCTCTTCCCCCAACAGAACAGAAAATCTTAGAAGAGATTGTCTCATTTTTACCTTTTTATCCCCAACTCCTTAAACGGCCCTTGGCAACTAGGTACCTAATAAGTGGTTGTTGATTGACTTATTGATTTCCCCATAGTTTATGAACAATTCAGTACTTCTCTTCCTCTGCTTACTCAGTGACTTTACTGCTACTATTCCCTATGACCCTCATTTATTAAACTCATCAGTATAATTTTCAAACAATTTTCTACTCATTAACCCTATCTTCCCCTACACATTTAAGGTAAAGTTGGTCTTCACCAAAAATGTGGACAGTCATTCTGTAGACCATCTATTAGCTGTTGCTCTTCAGTTCTTTTTTCAGTCATGTCTGACTTTTTGTGGCTCCATTTTGGGGTTTTCTTTTTGCCTTTTTTTTGGAGGGCAATTAGGGTTAAGTGACTTGCCCAAAGTCACATGGCTAGCAAGTCTGTCAAGTGTCTGAGGCCGGATTTGGACTCAGGTCCTCCTGACTGCAGGGCCAGTGCTCTATTCACTGTGCCACCTAGCCACCCCATTTTGGGGTTTTCCTGTCAAAGATACTGGATGTTTTGCCATTTCCTTCTCCAACTTATTTTACAGCTGAGGAAAATGAGGCAAATAAGGTTAAGTGAGTTGCCTACGGTCACACAACTAGTGACTGAGGTCAGATTTGAACTCAGGAAGAAGAGTCTTCCTGACTCCTTGCTTGCTACTCTACCCACTGTGCCACCTAACTTGCCCTTGCTATCTATGCTTAATCTTAGTTATGGAATACATTTTTTTTTTTGCTTTTTGGAGTGCAGTTGGGGTTAAGTGACTTGCCTAAGGTCACATGGCTAGTTTTTGTGTTAAGTGTCTGAGGCCACATATGAACTCAGGTCCTTCTGACTCCAGGGCTGGTGTGCTATTCACTGCACCACCTAGCCTAGCCACCCTGCAATACCTTTCTCAAGACACTTGATTTTATGCTATTTGGATCCTGAAAAGGGATTTTTCTATACAGGAGATGGGTAGGTTTTTAGTTACTTTATTCCCATGAAAAAGAAAGTGAGAAGCCTAAAAATTTTTATAATCTCACTTGTCACCAAATAATGATTGCACTACTATACTTGAAAAAAAAGGTTCAATAACAATGATATTCCATGGCCTAGTTCAATGAAGAGAAATGAGGTAGGGAAGTGACACTCTAAGGAATGAGTAATCTGTTCTCTTCTGTGTCTGAAACTTGTTGTCCTTGTAAATATACAAAAGCTATTCTGATTCTGAATCTGTTTGAAATTCAATTCCAGATGAATACTACAGAGGAACTCATAAATCCAAGATCCGAGAAACAGATACCTTGAACTGTATTGAATTCATATCTTACAGGGAATTCCATTGCTTAAAATATCCAAATCACACTGAACAAGATCATGCCTCTGTAGAGATTATTTCTGGAAAATTAGGCAATTTAGATATTTGTTGTTTAGTCATTTTTTTCAGTTGTGTCCAACTCTTTGTTGCAGCATTTGGAGACTTCTTGGCAAAGATACTAAAGTGGTCTGCCATTTCCTTCTCCAGCTCATTTTACAGATGGCAGAACAGGATTAAATGACTTTCCCAGGGTCACATAGCTAGTAAGTGTATAAGGCCAGATTTGAATTCATGAAGATGAGTCTTCCTCACTTCAGGACTGGCATTCTATTCACTGCACCACGTAACTGCCCATTAGGTCTGAATAGATTTAGTGACAATATGATAAAGGGTATCCTGGTGTTTTGGCCTTTAGAACTGTTACAATATTTGGTTTCAGTTCTAACACTCTCTGAGTTTGCCCTATGTGACAGCCACTTATATTTACAGTCATCTTAGATCATGATTTTTCATGTATTTTCCTGATGCCTTGTGCTTTTTCCAACTTGGCTAGATCAACTTTGTAGAGCATTGGAGTACAGGCTCTTGGTGTAAACATACCTCTGCAAGAGACTGAATATCTTCCTAAAACAGGGGCATTTCTACTTTGTCTTAACTATTATTTATAATCTAACCTTCATGTCCTAAGGTTCTATTTATATTTATGAATTATCTATAAGCAGATGGTGAACTTTGAAAATTTAGAAAAGTGCACAACCTACAAATACTGAGCCTGTCAGCACGTATCTAATAATCTGTTGTAAAAAGTAAAATAATGTAATTCAGTGAATATATATATACATATATAGATAGATAGATAGATAGATGATAGATAGATAGATAGATAGATAGATAGATAGATAGATAGGTAGATAGATAGATAGAGGGAACTTTCTTAAATGTCAAGGTAAATTCCAATAATTTTTTAAAGATAATATAAAAATTATTTTTAAAACTCTAAAAATTAATATAGTAGAATAACATGCTGATAATTTGAAGACTTTTGTTTCACAAAACAAATTCAGCTCTTCCTTTTTCAAATCCATTATTGTGGTCCTTTTAAGTCACCTTAAGTAGAATCAAAGATTTTTCAGGGCTTCTATGGGGAGACTCAGCTGCTTTTCCTGGAGATTTAATTTCATAGCCTCAGTACTTTGAAAGTGGAAGGGACATTGGAAGCTTTTATAGATCCAATCTTTCTATTTTACAAAATCAGTGGTTTTAGTGCTTTCTCCCAAATCCCTCATTTATACTAGCGAATTAGGTCTCAAGAGAAAAGGTACTACAACTCCCCTCAAGGGTATAGGGTAGTCCTGAGGGGTTGGGAATGGTTTTATAACACTCTAATCCTAATCCTGCATTGGTATTTGATTGGTAGGTATTATCAAGAAGTCAAAGCTTTTTTCATTAGCTTTTTGAATAGGGTATTTACTAAGTTGGAATAGTAACAGTTATTTCAAACATCCCTCCCATCTGGGGATATCCTTTCCCACAAGTACATGCAGAATCCTGGAGAGAGTGGGCTCCAGCTTAGAACTCATGTGGCAAAGGTGGGAAGAGAACTAAAGGTATGTGGATGAACTTTTGCTTGAACTCTTCCCCTTCCTGACACTGGCATTAAGTTTTCCTCAGGCATGGTAAAGCTTTCTCTTGTGATCCTCATAGATCCTTGAAGAGGCCTTTCCTTAATAAGCCTTCTTTGTCATCAGCTTCTGATGCAAACACTGCTACCAACTCTTCTGGGGACATTGCAAGAATGTTGATGAAAAACCCAAACTTTCCAGTCATTTGTAGTTCGGAAGTCCTCATCTGATCCATGTGGAGATGGGGAGACAAAAGTCCTGATTCTTTTCCCTACAAGAGGATTCTTTCTCAGGAGAATTGAGTAACATTCTTCTCTGCACTCAAGTGCCAGAAAGTTGAACTGACTTGTTGCTTGTTTTCCAAAACCTATAGAATGTGACCATGATTTTTTATTCAGTTCCAATATATTTCCTTTCATATGCTTTTATATATGCTTTTCATTAATTGATTCAGTAGAAAAGACTTGGGCAGCTAGATAGTCCAGTGGGTAGAGTGCAGGACCTGGAGTCAGGAAGACATCTTCCTTAGTTCAAAGCTGGTCTCAGATACTTACCAGTTACCTGACCCTGTGCAAGTCATTTAACTGTGTGCCTCAGTCTCTTCATCTGTAAAATGAACTAGAGAAGTAAATGGCAAACCACTCCAGTACCTTTACCAAGAAAAGTCCCAAATAAGGTCAGAGTTGGACACAATTAAAAATGACTGAACAATAACAAGAGATGACTTAGCCTTGTTCACACTTAGTTCATACCTCTGAATTATTTAGTCAAAAAAGTCTCCTATGTCTGCTCTTATATATACTTGTGGGAGAGAGAAAAGTGTGAGATGTTAATTGCTCAAAGTCATATAGTTTGAAAGTGACAGAGCTATTATTTGCACACAGATCTTCTGGTTTCAAATTTACCATTCTTTCCACACATCCACTCTCAACTTAGTCATTGCTGCACCTAATAGTTCTCTCTCTCTCTCTCTCTCTCTCTCTCTCTCTCTCTCGCTTAAGTGATAAGTATCTGAAGCTGTATTTGAACCCAGGTTCTCTTGTTTCCAGGGCTGGTGCTCTATCCACTGCACCACCTAGCTTCCCTGTTAATGGGACTCTTAAAAGCAAGTTCTATAGGTGTTTGAAAACAGAAACAGAAGGAAAATAAGACCCATGTGATTAGCCATGATAATCTTGGTTTTGCCCATTTTCACACTCAGTTAAGCCTCAAAGTAAGTTGCTTCCTGAGGCTCAGCACCAGAGAGATAATATAGTTGAACTGTTCTTGCCAAGGATCAATATTGAAATTCACTTTTTTGACCACAGGGTCAGAAAACCACCTTCTCTGTTTCATTTCTCTTGCTCCTTCCTCCCTTCACTTTCTCTTGCTCAAGATTGACACAGGATCTTCCAACACAGAAGGCATCACTGAATAACATTTAGTTCAACCCTTCATTTTGTCCAGATGATCTCCAAGACAATCAAGCAATTTACACATGCACATGTAGAATGGGCAGTCACAGAGTTTTGTAGGGGAGGAAATTGAGATTCAGGGAGATGAAATGACATTTCTACCATTACAAACTAGTCAATGGGAGAGTCAGAACTTGGATCTATGCCTTCCAACTGCCCATCCTCTACACCTTCCCCCCTCTCCCTTCTGTCTGCTTTGAATGATGCTCTCTGTTTTCTCCTTTTCCTTCTTATATAATAAGGTATCTCTGATAGAAAAAATAAGAATAGATACTTTCTCAAGCAGCCACCAAAATGTTTTTTAACACTAATAAATGGTATGGGATTCAATACCAGAACACTACTCTGAAAGTATCCTCCTTAGGTATTATTTAGAAGTGCATTGCATAGGGACAGCTAGTTGTCACAGTGAATACAGCACTGGCCCTGCAGTCAGGAGAACCTGAGTTCAAATCCGGCCTCAGACACTTGACACACTTACAAACCATGTGACCTTGGGCAAGTCATTTAACCCCAATTGCCCTCCTAACGCAAAAAATAAAATGAAAATGCAAAAAAAAGAAGTGCATTGCATATAATCAGCATAACATAACAGCTTCCTAGATTGCATGGTGCTAAGTGCTGTGGAGGCAAAAGTCTCTGCCTTCAATAAAATCCACTAATCATTTACTAAATGCCTACTATGTGTAAGGTTCTGTGTTAGGGATTCTGGATATCAATATAAAATCAAAACCAAAAAGACTGCTTGCTATGAAGATGTTTACATTCTACTGGTGGATATAACATGTAAATAGAAATGTATTTATATGATAACCTGAAGGAGAGATCACCAACATCTAAGGGGATTAGGAAATAATTCTCAGGGACAAATGGAAAATTCTTATTATATCTACTTCTTTAGGTTAAGGAATTAAAGGTAATTTTGAAAATAAACATGTTATTTCAAGAGGTGAGCATTGAAAACCTTTATAAAGCATTTGTTCCTCAGTTCTAACTAGCTTAATGATAGTAGCCTCAATGGAGAATGGAGCCATGAGGGGATTAACATAGAAGAGGGAGTTTCGATGAGTTTCAGGGAGAGAAGTGAAACCAAAAGGAGACTGAAGAGAGATTTATTTTCCATTTTGAATTAGTTTACTTCCCTACAAACATAACTGAGCTTTGAATAACTGGTCTCTTTCAAATGTCATTGCTGGTCTTAGTTTGCAAAATGCTGCCAATTTTCATGAACCTCAGTCTTTATCTCTCATTGATCCCATTGATTTCTATAGACCTAACTTCCCCAAAGATCTTATTGATCTCAATGTTTCAATTAGACAACCAGAGATACCAAATCTGTCCTTATGGTAAACTATGATATAATTTGGGTAGTATTTAAAAAGTCACTCTCTCCCTGAGAAAGCAAAACTCTTCTATTACTTGCTTAATGATGCACACAATCTTACAGTTGAAGGTTCTTTCCTTTTGGCTAAGTTTTCTTGTTTTCTAAAAAAGATGGAAATCTTTCTGGGAAAGGTAAAAATATTTTAAATATTCTCAGTCTTTCAGACCTTTCTATGAGTAAATTTAATAGACTCTTTCCTCACAACACAGATTGATGGGGTCCATGGAGATGATGGAAAGAACATTAATGTATTGGATTCTTGAGGTAAAAATAGAAGAGGAAGAGGGCCTTAAGGGAGAAAAGGAGTCTGGGAATCCTTGGACTCAATATTACCTATTTTATGATTTTTGCCAAGATCTAAGCCTAGTCATAATCTCCTTTAACTTCAACTGATTGTAATATCTAATATTTCATGCCTTCAACAAACCTATCTATATATTTTGATTATACTGCTATGTACAATTAAGGGATTATATCAAGGGCATTGTATTATTATTCACTAATATAGTGATCAAAATAAGGTGTTGATTAAGAATGACAGAGATGTCCTTACTGAATTGAGATCATAATAAGACTATTTGGAACTCCAGAAACAGTCGGGGATATAGGAATAACCATTTTTGCAAAAAGTTTGACAAACGATTCTAACATTAAGGGTAAGGAAATATAACATACTTCATATAGATATATCCCTGCCACTCTATTTTTAAGACCCCTGTAAATATAAATGGTCTGATTTCTAGAAAGGCCACATAAGTGAAGGAAAAACATAAAATAAAGCCTCACTTTCTAAAGCAAAGAAAAACAGCATAAAGATAAAACCATTCTACCTGTTATGGCATAGTAAATGCTGTACCTAGCTTGCTGAGTTATTAGGGGTAGAGCAGACTGTTAACATTACTGATAATCTCTTTTATTCAGTTCATTGTGAAGAACTCTACCATAACATGGGAGTCATGGAAAGAAGTCAATCTAAGCATACCATGATGCCCTCAGCTGAGCCTGCTCTTATATAACTTCCTATTTTAAAGGAGAACAGATTTTTTTTTTCTTTAACCCTTGTGTTAATTCTAACAGAGAAAACATGATTTATTTTCATTGACCATGTTTCTTTCTTTCTGTCCTGAAATGCTGCTGGATGCTCTTCAGAATTCATTGGGTTTTATACAGATTCTTGGTATAAAGAATAAAACCTCTTCATAGATTATTCATGTCAACTGAGGCAAGGAGGTGAACCAGACAAGCTGTGACTGAGTCAGACAGAAACAGCACTCATGCCAGCACATTTGCAATCTCTCTTTTAAAATTGTTCTGACTAGCTCCTGGAGCTGCCATGGTTTCACCGCAGGAACAACTTATCTAGTGCAGAGGGATGACTGGCTTACATAAGAGTAAACAAACATTGCAGAATGCAGATATCCTCATTCTCCAGTGAGATTAGATTTCAACCTCAGCATTATCAGGTTCAAACTAGAGAAATTTGAGCATGGAGGAATAAGTTCAGTGGAATAAATATACACAATTATTTTTTATGCATGGAATGAATGATTTCAGATCGTTTTCTTTGCTCATTGATCTAAATATTGGCTAAATAATGCATAACATAATACTGCAAGTCTATCTATCTGAAAACTTAAATCAACACTGAATTGAATACACAATTGATTATTAGGAATTATGATGCTTCTATTGGAGAAAATATACATTTAGAAACATAGAAACATAGTACCTTGGAAATAATCTAGTTAACTTTCCTTATTTTACAAGTAAGAAAACATGATCAGAAAAATATGAAATGAATTGCCCAAGACATTGCTTTGCTTAGTGAATAGAACCCTGAACTTGAATATAGGAAAATTAAATTCAGCTTCTGTCCTGATACTTATTAGTTTTGCAAGCCTGGGCAAGTCACTTAGCCTTTTTCTTTCTTTCTTTCTTTCTTTTTTTAAAGCAATTGGGGTTAAGTAACTTGCTCAAGGTTACACGGCCAGTTATTTCTGGGTGTGCTGCTAAGTATCTGAGCCCGGATTCAATCCCCAGGTCATCCCGACACTGGGTCCGGTGCTCTTACTCGCTGTGCTACCTGGCCGCCCCTCACTTAGCCTTGTTCAATCTCAGTTTCCCTATCTATAATGTGGACATAATAATGGGACCAATACTATGAGGCTGTAGGGAGGATAATATAAAATAAGATATATAAAATCATTTTCTAATCTTAAAGATAAATAGTTATTTTTTTTTTTTTTACCCAGGGCATGAAAGCCAGGGGAAAAGGGATTCAATCCAGTGCCTTTAACATCAGACAAATTTGTAAAGAGAATTTGATTGTAAATTTCTCTGTTTTTGAGTTATACTCTTATTCTCCACAAGGTAGCTAACTTTACCAAAATCCTCACCTAAGAAGGGCAAGGATTAATTTTTCCTATAGGGATTGAATTCTATTTTAATTTAAGAAACATAAGATATGTGATATTACTTAATGCTAACTTGTCCCACCTTTAGCTTTGTACATGAGCATAATTATCTGATATTGAAATGACATAGAAGGTTAACAGAAATCTATCACAGAACAACAGAAATTCAATTGTAAGGGAGCTAAGCCACCATCATGTCCAGCTCCTATACTAGAGAAATCCTTGATACAATGTACTGAGTAAGTGATAGTTTGACTTCTGATTGAAGGCTTTCTGGAGGGAAAATCCATCACCTCTCAAGGCAGCCCATTCCACAGTCTTTCATTATTTGGTTTTCCTGACTTCAAGCCTAAAAACGCCTCTCATCAACTTTCATTTGTTTTTGGTTTTTGCTTCCTGGGGCTAAACAGAACAAGACCAATACTGCTTCCACATAAAGATCATATAAATCATTAAATCATTGAAAACAATTATGCTGTCCCCCTTTATGTATCCCCTTCTTCAGGTATAGCATGTCCAGTTCTTTATACTAATCTCCATATTGACTACTCTCCTTTGGGAGCTTTGAATACAATATATCACGTGGTGTCCATGAGGGGATATTAGAGTGACTCCTCTCTTAATACAACCCAAGATCAAACTTTTTTAGTTGCCACATTGCACTCCTGACTCATATTGAGCTTGAAGCCTAATATAAACTCAAGGTCTTTTTCAAAATCATATTGTATAAACCATGCCTTCCTCATTTAGTACTTAGGAAGTTGATTTTTTTTGTATCCAAGTGTAAAATTTTACATTGATCCCTATTATCTTTCATCTTACTACATTCAGCTCAAAGACCTAATTTGCCAGGTTCCTTTATTCATTCCAACTCTGACATGCAGTGTGTTAGCCAACCCTCCAAGATTTGTGTCACATGCATATTTGATGAGCATGCCAACTCTGACATTATCCAAATAATTGATAAAAATTTTAAATAGCTAAGGGTCAAGCACACATCCATGTGTAACTCAACTGGAGACTTGCTGTCATGCTGCCTTTTGACATACTTGGAGTCTGATGATCAGACATGAATTCTTCCAATTATATCATTATCTAATATATGTCCTTCTTATGTATGAGAAGAGTATGAGAAACTTTATCAAAATCTTTGATGAAAATCTCAGTAGAATTTATCCATAGCATCCTCTTCATCTACTAGTAATCCTATTAAAAAAGGAAATTGAATTAGTTAGGCATGACTTGTTCTTGATGAAACCATGCTGGGCTCTTTGTAATCAATGCTTCCCTTTGCCAAATGTCTCTTTCATATTTTTTTTTCTAGAATTTTCACAGGAAACACATCTGTAGCAGCAAGCACCCCAAGCGTCCTCAGGGTTTGTTGCCAGCACAGGTTCTTGGATCTGCTTTGTTAAAGGAAAGCAACTCAAAATGGGTTAACAAGCTTACTTTAATCAGTCAGACATATATCATTTACCTTGTTCAGGGGAAAAGGTCAGCACCCCGAACTTCAAAGTATACAGGCAGAATTATCAAGACAGAAACAGATCAAGTAGACAGATTTCCAAACTGTCCAACCATTACATCCATACCCAGTCAACATCTGGGTTTCCACATCTGGGTTTTTCAAAGCCGGGGGGGCCCTGGACAATGGCTTCCCAGAATACAGATCAAATCACAGAACACTTCTCAAAGTGAGCCCCCAAAACAAAGCTACACATCAGGGCTTATATAGCCTTCTCCTGGCTCAGAGAATGTAACAACCTTATTGACTAACTGGCCAATCAAGAAGTATCTACTGAAAAACAAGCCTCCCACCCCAGGCTTCAGGTGCACTTTAGCCTAGGGGCAGGGAAGGTCTTCCAAATTTGCATTCCCATTACAACATCCAAAATAATTTGCATATAGTTTGCAGATTCTCTTCTCTTTTTGTGAAAATATAAGTAACATTTTCCCCTTTTCAATCTTGTGTTACCTCTCTCATTTTCTATAATCTTTCATGTATCAGCAACAGCAATCATATCTCCCAGTTATTTGTTTGCCCAAGGAGATAGTTCTGGTCCAGATGACCTGAATTCATTCAAGGCAGATAGATGCTCTCTATCTTCTCTTGTGTATCAACTTCCTGTTAAGTGATTGTTGTCCTGCTATTTCCAGAGAAAAGACCATTCTCCTTGACAGAGAAAACAGAAAGTTGCCTCCCTCTCTTATCAATTATCTCACTCACTGTAAATGTCCTCTCTCATCTTTGATCTGCTCCTTTTCTCCCAGAATAGCTAAAAAAGAAATACTTCTTGTTGTCCTTCACATTCCTAACCAGCCTGAGCTCATTCTAAGTTTTAGCACTCCTGACACTATTTCTTCTCCCTAGAATTGGACCATGTTAGTGCTTTATTTCTATTAGCTGGCCTTATTTCCATATTTTATATATTACTTTTTCAAATATAGATTGGTTGGCAATTACGTCTGCATCCACATCGATCTTTTCAGACAGTTCCCATTTTTCTTTTTCACAAGAGTTCTTTCCCATTTTTGCCCTCAAAAGTTCATTGTGGATCTTCTCCCATCCTTCATTGGTTAACTTTTCCTTTGGCTTTTAGCTTATGAGGTCCTACCTATCATTAAAATTTTTTTGAAATTTGTTTTTCCAAAATCTGTGGTGCCTGTTGGATTGTGGCCAGATTTCTTGTTCTTCTAAGAGATCTTCTAAGATCATTTCCCTTCAGAGTTCCATTATTTCGAATTCAACAACTCATTCTCCAATATTAGACAAATTAAATCCAGAGCAGAATTCCTCTATTAGCTCCTCCACCTATTGCAGGATAGAATCATTGCTAAGGCAAGTCAAGACGTTATTAGGTAGTCTACTTTTGAGAGAGATAGAGTTCCAGTAAATTGTTTGAAAATTAAAGTCCTATATTACTAACATCATGCCTGCATTCCATGTTTATGATTTATTTCCCAAACCCATTTATTTCCTCTTTCTCTCCAGGTCATCTGTATTATCCTCCTTCGACCAAATCACATCTCTTTCTTCTTTTTTCACCTAGATTCTTTCTTTCATTCTTCCCTCCTTGGGCTTTAGAGTTCCTTATAGGAGTATAAGTTCTTACTGTGCCATATTTTTCACTCAACCTTTACCGATCTATTTCTTTATATTAAGTTATACCCATCCATAATCATAATCCAGACATGGTTTTAATCCCAACAAATCTCAGTGAAATGTATATGAGGCCATGTGTATCTCTTTGCCCTGTGACCTCTTCTTGTTTCTCTTGTTTTCTCCCTAAAGATTAGGTGTATTGTCCATATACATTTGAGGCCAGTGAGAAAAACAATCCAAAGGTCAGGTAAAATAAATATAAGGTAAGCAAAAAGCTGATCAGAGAGAAAAGTACTTTGCTATGTTGGTATGCATAGAGATGAACTAACCATGTTCTTAGAGAAAATATGGAAGGACAAACAATTTCTGAAAAAGTCCTCTAGCTTAGTGGCTCATGTAAGTGAATAATTGCACACATACATAAAAGATAATCCTTCAGGTCTTGGCAATTCTACCACTGTACTGAGAAACAGTAGGGTATATTTTGGGTACACCTTTACATAAATTAGGCTGAATGTGGGTCAGACAAATTGATGAGCCATCTTGCTATCAGATGAGGACAATTAACAATAAAAAACAAAATACTTTAGATTCTGATTTTTTAAGAATCTGTGGGTCAGTGGTAAAAATGAATGAATTTCAGATTCAGTTTATTTCTGTTATTTTTATTTTAAAGCAATTGGGGTTAAGTAACTTGCTCAAGGTTACACGGCCAGTTATTTCTGGGTGTGGTGCTAAGTATCTGTGCCCGAATTTGATCACCAGGTCATCCTGACACTGGAGCCTCTTACTTGCTGAGCCACCTGGCCGCCCCTAAGCAATTGGGGTTAAGTGACTTGCTCAAGGTTACACGGCCAGGTATTTCTGGGTGGGTGCTAAGTTTCAGAGCCCAGATTCGATCTGCAGGTCATCCTGACACTGGAGCCGGTGCTCTTACAGCTGTGCTACCTGGCCGCCCCCATTTCTGTTATTTTTTTAAAAGGAGAATCATGCAAGATTGTTTGCAGTTGGGTCCTCTGTTAATTTTTTTTGGTGGTGGGAAGGATGATGGGTGAGGAAAAGTAGTCAGGCCCTCCCCCCTGCCTTACTACAAGGGCACAGGATCCAAGGATTAGGGAAAACTATCTGCACATGGAAGGGATGTATACACCATTCCTAATCTCCAGTGATACCATCTCACCTCTATCTCCCTCTAACAGTAACAAGGTTGAGTCACTGAAAATCTCTGTCATTAGAATATGGTATATGGGACATGGGAGTATTGAATGGAAATGATCTTGAGAGGCAGTTTCTATCCCTCCCCACAGCCCCTGCATGCCCCTCCCTGCACACACTACCAGTAGGATAAAATTATACCAAAGTGACACCTTCTCCCAACTCTGCAATACAAAAAGATCATTTCAAAATGTAGCAGATCTTTTCAAACCTAAAATCTTACTTTTTCTCTTTCAAGTTTGTATTTGGCATATTGCCGAGCATCAATAGGACCTCTGGGCATGGTTGGTGTACTAGAATTGAATAGAGTAGAACAATATGAGTTCTGTTTTATCTTCTCAATCCTGTCAGGTACTGACTATTGACATCTAGGTAGGGAGAAGGGACTGATTGAGACTGTGGTTCTAGCAAGGATGTGGCAAGTCCCAAGGGGTCCAGGCCAGCCAGCTCTTATTTTAGGCCATGCACCAAGCTCACATTCTTCTTCCTGCTCTGAGTCATCAGCTCCTTATTAACAAATCTCCTTGTCTTATTCCTCCTTCCCATCACTTCTTCATTTTAATCTTCACCATCTTTGTCATTCACACATCCTCAAAGGTAGCAAATTTGGTTGTATTTGGGGGTCAGGGCCTATTCATGTAAATTATCTCTTTGGGGGTATCAGATTATAATTATTTTGGATAATATTTGTTAAAAAATAGGATAAGGAATGTAACCTTGATTCTAGAACTCCACTTTAATAAGAAGACACCTTTATTTCTGGAAAAAAAAACGAGACAAAAATTTGTAAACAAAAAAGCACCAGTTTGTGATTTATAATGTGCTGGAATAATACAAACATCTGAAAAGATCATTGAAGAGTACCATGCGATTGACCATGCTGTGATGCTTAAGTCTGTGCAAAAGAAGACTGATATAGTCAATTCAGAAGTTTTGTGGTCTAGTTTTTAAAGGGGTTTAGCTACAGACTGATTCCTCAAAAATCATATTTTCCTATACCAAGATAACGAAACAGAAATTTTTTTGTAGTTATTGTAGTAATTAAAAGGGTGCCCACTGAACAAATTAAGGTATTTAAATATATTGGATCATTACTGTGCTATAAGAAATATCTTACAAAAATAAGATTGACTCTAGAATTAGATAAATTGGGTTCAAATCTTACCTCTGATGTTTGCCTATGTGATCTTGGCCAAGTTTTCTCTACGGAATCCAGTTTCTCAATTTTTCATGTGAGGAGACTTGACTATTTTCTCCTCCAAGGAGTCTATGAATTCAGAGAAAAATAGAAGTACTTTTATGAGGTGTTACAAAGTGAACTGGACATAATCAAGAGATTGATATATAAAGTGACTCCAATAGGGTCCTGATTAGTACAAATATATTTTCACATGTATTTGAATTTGAAGTATTTACACAACTATATAATTGTGTAAAATATGGTAATTGCTTCTAACCAAATGGAAATATGTAATGTGAATTCAACTTAAGTGAGAGAGCTAGTGTAAATAGACTCAAAAGCAGCAGGAGTGATGCAGTTTTGATCAAATAAGGATTAAATTTGACCTTTGCAGGGTGGCTAAGTGGCACAGTTGATAGAGCACCAACCCTGGAGTCAGGGGGACCTGAGTTAAAATTTGGCCTCAGACACTTAACACTTACTAGCTGTGTGACCTCAGGCAAGTCACTTAGCCCCAATTGCCCTGCCTTCTCCCCTCCAAAAAAAAGCAAAAAAAAAAGGCCCTTCCTCCAACTTTAACCATTGGGTGAATCCTCTGACCTCTGGACTTTATTTTCCTCATCTGTTTAAGTATGAATTAGATGAAATGACCTCTAAGGTCCCTTCCAACTATTAGCCCAATATAGTAGACCTATAGACATATGATGCCCGAATTTTCCTTTGAAGCATAGGAGAGGTAAATCAGTCATCCAGATTGGTCATCAACTATTGGGTTGATTTAAATATCTGATTGATTGAGTTTCTCATTATTGCTGAGTTTCTTATTCTTCTTCATTGAAACATGAAAACTATATGCTAAATTTATAGTAGTTTCTAAAAGAGCACACTATCAGCTTTCCAGAAAATTTCAACTCACCAGAAAAACTGTTTCTCCAAGGGTTTTATAAATCTAAAGTTTTACTTTACAGAATCATCATTTGGTTGAGCAGAAAGAATTTATTTTTGTTTCAAAATGTAAGTCTATATTTTTGAGTTAGGACAACACAATTTCTTTTTATGTAATATTTATGACAAGTCATTTTGCTTTTCTTTTTAAAGTGGGAAAATATGTTACAATGGATTTCCTTTCCTTTAGTTCCTTAAGGGAGCCTAAGGTAGACAAGGTACTATTGGATCAATAGCAATGAAGGAGCCTGGGGTAGTCCCTATTATTTCTCATGGAAAAATGAGGCCATGGCCATTCAAAGGACCAGAGCAGAAACAAACAAGAAATCCTGTACCAATCTGAAGAAAAGTTTATCCTGATATTTGAATCTCCTGCAAGACATGAGATGCAGTAAATTTCCATGAGTAGTTTACTTTTAAAAGATTTGTTTGCTATAATTTAGTAAGCATCCTATTTTTCTTATTTTGGGCCATATTGATAACATAAGAAACAATGTCTGGGGTGGGGAATAAAATGGTTTATATGGTGGCAAATCCTTCTGATTACATTGTTTTTTTTCCTAGCTGTGGGAATTTCTAGCTACAATAGTGAAATGAAATTCAGTGGAGGTAACCCTAAGTTTTCACCGAATGCATTCAGTCTTCACTTTGTGTGTTCTTCATTACTTGTGAGTAATTAAAGCAAATCTTGACTGTCAGACATCTATTAGGAATCACAAGGTACCAGAGCCAAGTAAAAGTTATCTCAGAAATAGAAAATCATTGAGATGAATGATTCCTAAACAAATATGGTCCCTGAGCTTGGACTCACATTTCACTCTAAAGACTAAAACACTACAGCTCTTTTTAATAATTTCCACAACATGATAATTGATACATCATATACTTTTAAAGAGAAAGTTGGCAGATGTATTTGCTTAAAGTCAAATCATATTTTTACCGTTTATCCTAAGACTAGTTCCGAGGTTTTAATTTCTCCACAGAGGTACCTTCTTTTATTGGCAGAAGCTTAGTTACAGAATTATGGAATTTCAAGATTTAAAAGGTCCTGAATGGGAAAAGAAATTTCCTCCAGGCCAGGAGTTCTAAATTTTTTTTATATCACAGATCCTTTGGCAATCTGGTAAAAGCTTTAAATTCCTTCTTAGAATAATGATTTTAGGAATATAAAACAAAATATATTGGACTATAAAGGAAACCAATGCTATTAAAATGCTGTTATTAAAATATAGAAAAATAATGCATTCTCAGACCCCTGGTAAAAGACCCCTTCCTGGGACATCTCCAATTAGTGATCGTCCATCTTGTACTTGAAGCCCTTTATTGAGAAGAAAATTATTACATTGTGGTGCAGCCCATTCCATTTTCTAGACCAAGTCAACTCAGGAGGTCAAAAGGAGAGATCTGTGACACTATGGTGGTGGGAGAGGGCAGTATGTGAACCTATTCTCATCAGAATCAATTCAAAGAGGGAATAACATACACACTCACTTAGGTATAGAAATCTATCTTACCATACAGGAAAGTATGAGGGAAAGCAGATAAGAAAAATGGGAGTTGATAGAAGGGCAGATTGGGGGAGGTAAAAGTCAGAAGCAAAACACTTGAGAATGGAAAGTGTGAAAGGAGAGAGAGAGTAGGATAAACAAGGAAAACATAGTATGGAGGGAAATACATAGTTGCTAATCATTAGGGAGAAAAAAAATTCAGAGAGTTTCTTTGATAAAGACTTCATTTCTGAAACAAAAAACAGAATCAATTTTATAGAAATGAGAGTTGTTTCTCAATTGATAAATGGTTAAAGGATATGAACAGGCACTTTTCAAAGTAATCAAACCTATCTATAGTCATATAAAAATGCTCTAAATTAGTATTGATGAGAGAAATGCAAATTAAACAACTCTGAACTACTACCTCACACCTATCAGATTGACTACTATGACAGAAAAGGAAAATGGAAAATTTTGGAGGGGATGTGGGAAAATTAAAACATTAATGCATTGTTGGTGAAGTTGTACACTGATTCAGCCATTCTAGAAAGCAATTTGAAATTCTGCCCAAAGGGTTCTTTTGACTAAGCAATACCACTACTGGGTCTGTATCCCAAAAGAGATAAAAAAAATGCAAAGACCTATGTGTACAAAAATATTTTTTAGCACTTCTTTTAGTGGTCGCAAAGAATTGAAAATTGAGGAGATGTACTTCAGTTCGGCAATGACTGAACAAATTGTTACATACAAATGTGATGAAATACTATTGTGCCTTAAGAAATGAATAGCAAGATGTTCTTAGAAAGACCTATAAAGATTTACATGAATTGATACAAAATTAAATAAGCAAATCCTTGTACATAGGAACAGCAATTGTATAATGATTTTTAGTGAATAACAGATATTCTCTGCAACAAAATGATCCAAGAAAATTCTGAAGAACTTATGATGGATATGTCCATGTCCAGAGAAAGAACCGGGGAAGTCTGAATGTAGATCAAAAATACTTTTTCTTATTTTTCTTCTTTTTTTATAATCTTTGTTTTCTTTCTCAGTATGACTTGCATAGAAATGTGTTTTGCATGACTATACATGTATACCTCATGTCAAAGTTCTTGCCTTCTCAATGGGGGGAGGGAGGGAGAGAATTTTGAACTCAAAATTTCATAAAAGAATGTTAAATTTGTTTTTACATGCAAGTGGGAAAAATAAAATATTAGAAAGAAAAAAAAGTGATAAGAGGCCAAATCCCTATCCATGTTTTTTTAACTCACAGGAAGATTGATTTTCTAGGGTTGAACTCAAATGATTTCATGCTTGGAATTGCCATATTGATAAATATATCTTGAGCACAAATTTGAGCAATGAATACATTCCAGAAAAAGATTCATTAATATATTACAAAAGAGCTCATTCATTGTTTTAAAGTATCCAAAATTAAACTGAATTTTAATAAAAGAAGTAGAATAGGATTCATAGGCTCTTACTATAGAAAAAACCTCAAAAGGTCATCTAGTTCATGACAAGTCTGGGTAGCCAATGCATTCCTGGGCCGAATAAATAAAAATCCTCATTGTTTCTTGGAGCCATTCTATCAATGCTTTTCAATCAAAACAAGCAGTGTGGTATTTCTTTGTAGTAGTGTGCTCAGCAGGGACCTGAAAGTATCAGTCATTTTGATCATATTGCTATGATGGGCAGCACTGACCCTGGATCGATTGTACGGAGTGTACTGCAGTCCAAGTTGCCTCTTGAGATTGAAAAAAAAAAAATATATATATATGTATATATATGTGTATATATGTATATATATATGTGTGTATATATACACACACACACACACACACACACACAAACACACACATTATTTTATGTTGTTCTCTTGTAAAGAATTATTTTGGGGGGCAGGGAGATAGGGAGTGGGGGTGAGGAAAGTGTGTTGGATAATCTGTACCTGTGATTTCATTGGCACAGGGATCTTCTTGTATATAAACTATTAATACAGATCAGCAGCTTATCAGTAACTTAAAGTCTGATCATTGCCTAGGGCATGGAGAAGTTCATAGTTCATAGAGTTAGAGCAGGAAGAGATCCCCTTATTTTTCATATAATATAAAAGTCAGGCCATCATCTCAGCCTTTTCCATGGGAACCTGGAACTACTCTGGACTCTGATTAGAAAGCTTTTAACTCTTCTTGCCTAGATCCAAGCCTCTGCATCACTTCCTATCCATCTCCATGCCCTGGCAGAAATAATATATGCCTTAACTCCCTTTCCCCTCCCTTCTATATCTTTCTTTATGCATTATCTTCCCCTAGTGGACTGCAAGCTCCTTGAGGGAAGGGACTATCTTGCTTGCTTGTATTTGTATACTCTAACTCTGTAATGGCAAACTAAAGAGTACTTAGTCCCTTGTTTCAGTTATTTAATTATTTAGCACCTTGTTATAGTTCAAGTGCCTTTGAGCCCTGCTTGGAACTTGCTGATACAAAAGGAAGGGTGGAACAGGAAGAAGAACTACCATATAAAAGCAAAAACATAAACTGCAACAGAGGAAAACTGAGAAGTAAAGCACTTGTGATGGCCGGCCCTCTGTTTGCCTGCTCTGTCTGTGTTGACTTTGTCAGACAGAAGACTTCTGTCTGTTGTTTTTGTTACTTTGTTAGATAGAAGAACTCTATCTATTGATTGTGTTACTTTGTCAGATAGAAGCATTTTGTCTGTTGAATTGTGTTGCTTTGTCAGACAGACACACATTGTCTGTTGACTTGTGTTGATTTCACAGGCAGAAAGCGAATTGAGATGACAGTGCCGGCAATGTGTATGGATGTTGTTTTAATTCTACTAAACTTGATGTGTGTAGATATTGTCGTGGCTCTGTTAAGTCTTCTCTTCTCAAGAACAGAGACTGTCAGGGGCTTGAGGTAGACCATTCACCATGACCTTTGAACTGAAACAGGAGCTGGAAAAGGAGCTGGGAGCTGCCTACCTGTGAGTCCAGGTGACTGTTGGGTGAATTTGGACAAGAGCTGGGAGCATAGAGGAGAAACCATGGAATTTGGGAGCCAACCCCAACTCAAGATGAAAGGACCTTTCCTGGGGCACTTAGTGCTGGCTGACAAGATCATGATTTACTGTGACATAGGAGTAGAAGAAATTTGTGCTTCGTACTTTGTGCCCCTTAAAGGTAATTAAGTTAAGGATTATTGGAAATTAGTCTCCAATCAAGATGAAAGAAGACTTTCTGACTGACTGAACTTAAGAGAATGTGACCTAGGGGTGGGAGACCTTTGTACTTTGTATCCCTTAAGGATGATTGCTATTTAAGGATGATTGAGTTAAGGACTTACTGAATGACATCTTTTTTTTTTTTTTACTATGTGACCACTTTGGTAATAAGTTGTTATGTGATATTGTTTTGAATGTTGAACTTTGGTTTATGTGAATGCTTTACTTTAGTTTATTGCTGAATAAATAGAGATTTCACTATATTATATGATCAGAACCTTAAAACTATTCATGGCAGCAGTCTTCTGGAGAACTGCTCATGCTTGGCTTTACAAACTCTTAGCACAATGCCTGGAACGTAGTAAAGTGTTACTAAATTCTCTGTCAATGTCTGTCTGTAATTATCTGTTCATTTCTTTGCTTCTTTCCCTATGTCCTTCATCCCTTCCTTCATCTTACCCTTCTTCCCTTCCTCTTCCTTCCCTCCCTCCTTCCGTCCTCTCATCCTGCATTTCATTCATCCTTCCTTTCATCTGTTATTTCATTATTACCACCACCATATCATCATCATTATATTTAATAGGTAAAATTTTTATAGCACTTACATTGTGCCAGATGCTTTGCTATGAGTTTTACAATTATGCCATTTTGTCCTCACAACAACCCTGGGAAATAGATGCTATTATTAACCTAATTTTAAAGATAAGAAAATTGAGGCAAGCAAAATTAAGTGACTTTCTAAGGGTCACACAAGTAGTAGGTATCTGAAGCCAAATCTTAACTCAATTTTTCCTGAATTCAGGCTGGGTATACTCTTTGCACCAATTTTCAGCCATCCATCTTCCTTCCTTCCTTCCTCCCACCCTCTTTTCCTTCCTTCCTCCCTCCCTCCCTCCCTCCCTTCCTTCCTTCCTTCCTTCCTTCCTTCCTTCCTTCCTTCCTTCCTTCCTTCCTTCCTTCCTTCCTTCCTTCCTTCCTTCCTTCCTTCCTTCCTTCCTTCCTTCCACAGCAGTATACATTGCCCCTTATCACATAGCAAGAACTGGAGAAAGAATGTTTTAATATTAATCAGCTTTTGGGGGTTTAAAAATAAAAGGATTTAATGGCATGTAGAAGGTAAAATAATTAGCATGCTATAGAAGTTGACCTTTTGGCAATATAGAGGTGATTTATTTATGACTTGAAATTATTGACTGAGGAAGTGCTTTACATTTTTCTTTTGTGATTAATTATTTTTAAAGTGAGTATTCCCTATAATGAGGGCTATAGTCAACCTTGCCAAGAATTATTTTTGAATTTGTTTTCATCTTTGATATAAATAGAGAGCCAACAACATTATTTTCCATTTTAGAATGTTGACTTTATTTTCTCTAAATCAAGACCTAATATTCTGCTTCTTACTTCCCTTTCAAGTGCCCATAGCTTAGCTTTAAGCCCTACTGTTAGATCAGGGAGTCTTGGGTGGGTAGAATTGCAGTCATCTGGAGTATGGCATAAAGGCATGTGCCAAAAGCAAGACTTTTTAATATTACTTTTTATAAGTGTACATATTTTCAGCGTACCCTCTTTATAGCACATAGATATTGATTTTATGAGAAATCAAGTGCTCTTTTGTTATGGTGAAGTTTCAAACCCCACTCCCCCCTCCTGCCCTCAGTGGACAGTCACACACAAGAGACCTAATTTTCAAACCTTGCCTATGGCATACACATTGTTTGTCTCAGCTCTGACAGTTGACCCTTAGAGTTGACAGGATCTGTTTTTTGTGCATTGAGAAATTTCCCTTATTATTTGGAGCTTTATTCTTAGGTGGCTGATAGCTAGGTTAATAAAACATAGTAGAGACTGATACTAGATTTCTAAGTGTATTCCTTGCCCTTCCCCCCCAAAAAATATAAAAGAAAAGAAAGAAAAATAATAGCCTTCAGGTTAAGTGAAATTTAGCACTAATTAAGTGCTGGCAGGAATTTTATTTTACTAGGACAATGAAATGTGAAAGACTTGGTTGATGGTAGAGTGGCATGACAATTTAGGAAACACTGTTGTGATGAAATTACAATGCCCATGTAAACCAGGTTGATTATACCTGGTTTTCCATAATTATGACATAGCAATATATGTCTCTTTTGTGTTTGTCAGTATAGGTGTTCAATAATATATGCCTTTCCCTTCATTTTCTAGGAGGCAGGCTTTCAGAACAGCTACATAATATAGTAAAAAATAATGCTAGAATGATAGTTAGAAGATTTGGGTTTAAATCTCTTCTCAGCCTATGACCTTGGGCTAAGTATTTCACTTCTTCAGCCCTGAATTTCCAATCTTATAAAAGAAGAGTAGTGGACTAAATGAGTTTTAGTTTACCTTTGAGCTTGAATTCTGTTAATTTATGAAATCCAGGTTCAAGCCTATAGTATTTGCTTAAGAATCCCTCCTCATTGGTGAGAGAAAATGGTGACTCTTCATAGTTGAGGAAGGGACAAGAATTGGTTGGAGAACTTGGTAAAGGAGAGAACCTCCTCTTCCTCCCTGCTTCGAGGACAGGTGGAGCTCCAGTCTCTTCAGGACAAACTTCAGGGAGAGAGAGAAAAGACTTTAGAAGACACATGTAAGGGAAAGCTGTCTCTGATTCCTAGCTTTCCTCCCTAGAACCTTTAGAGCAATCCCTTTGAGTGATATTGAAATCTCTTGTTCTGTCTCCTTTTCTGCCTTTGTCTTTTCTGTTTGTTTTTGTCCATTTAAGCCTCTCTATCCTTTCCTTTGTTTCTCTCTGTCTCACCCCCCACCTGCATCTCTGTCACTTTGTCTCTGTTTGTATCTGTCTGTCTTTGGTTTTCTGTTGTTCTGTCACGATTCTACCTCTTTCTCCACCCTCCTTAGTTCTCAGTGGGAAAGCTCCTTTATCCTGTGTACTCTTTGGCATAATCTAACCTATATAACTTCTCTGGTTTCTCTTTACATCTACTTGGAGAAACAATTTTACTTGCTATTCACTATTTGTGGTGTGTGTGTGTGTGTGAAGGGGTCTTGCTTCAGAATATGTTTTGGGAAACCTGTCCTCTTTAAGGGATAGTGACCTGGAAAACAGCTTGAACCAAGGTAAAATCATTCTCAAGATTAGTAGAGTATAGATGGGCAGATATAACTTAATGTGTCATCTTCATAGAGCAGAGTGGCCAGCATCTTGGCCCCTTTTGTCCTTTCTTCCACATATGGATAAGTTTTGGAGGCAAAGGGTGGGCAAGATTTCTGAGATATCTACTTACACAAACCCCATACACAGAGACTCCATGGGTAAAACACATATAGACTATATTTACATATGATTCAATATGTTTAACATACATGCAGCAGAGATTGATTAAATACCTTGAGATAAATGAAGATTCTATGTGTATTGTCCTTTTCTAAGGACAATTCTTCCAGGAAATAGCACAACCTAAAGACTGTTTGTTAATTTTTCCTAGAATAGAATATTTTGAGGGCAGAAATGGCCAAGGCATTTGCTATTTCTCTTATCATTGGTCAGGTAAAGAAAAGTCAACCTTAAATATGGCAGTCTTCTTGATATGAAAATTTCTCCAGGCTAATTCCATTGTATGAGCCATTGTAAGATGTAACTATGAGATCTCAAAAGGATGTAAAAAGAAGTCATATGTGAAGGATATGTGATTCTA
Organism: Petaurus breviceps papuanus; assembly: GCF_028583685.1. Classification (NCBI taxonomy): domain Eukaryota; kingdom Metazoa; phylum Chordata; class Mammalia; order Diprotodontia; family Petauridae; genus Petaurus; species Petaurus breviceps. The sequence goes on from NW_027186473.1 coordinate 5,142,156, forward strand.
TCAGTTTGAAAACTTGCTGCTGCAGCTCACAGTCAATCTTTACTTTGTAATTGTGTAAAGCTCAGAAAGTTTGTGACAGCAACCAACACATACACACACTCATATATATACACACACAGAGACCCTGTTATTTTCCATTTTAAATAACTCATAGTAAAAACTGTTTAAGTATCACTTTAAGATTTAAAAAGCACTAGTCTCACAGTGAAGCTCAGGGTATGAAAATTATGATTTCATGTGTGTATGTATATCTATATCTATATAGATATACACACATCATATACATATATATTGTCTTACATATACACATATATAGATCTTTCTCAGAATCTCTCTCCCCTCTCTTTCCACACACACACACACACACACACACATCCACATATTCTTAGTAACATAAACCATATGAATATGTTAGACCATCCCTTATTTTCTAACTGCACTGTTAGGGCTTCTCCAAATGAATTAAAATATGCTTTTCTGATTGGAGCCTAACCTTTCTCTACATTGGGTTCTGAAGATATCTAAATGCCTTTTTAAATCTTCTTCCACTTTGTTGGTTTTTTTCAACAAACCTCCCTTTCTATTTCAATAGTTTTTCTGCATAACAGTACTTTCCAACCTCATTCATTTCTCTCTACTCTGGGCAGTCAATTTCCTATTACATTTATTCCCCAACATCAGTAAACCTTAGACATGTTCTTTCCATTCCACATTTCCTTAAGCTTCACCTTCTATTCTTTTCTCCCTGCTTCCTCCCTTACACATTCCTCACTTGATAGATTCTTCCCTCAGGGTCTGTTTCTTACATTGAATTCCAGGTGAGTGAGTCATCATCCCTCTGCAGGTTTGGAAGCTTCTTGCAAGGCCAACTTCTGTCTGCAAATCTTAAAACTCAAGTTTCCCAGAATTCATTATTCAGGTTTGTTTCTGGGGAAACTTGTTCAATGCCCTGAAAGACTTAAGGGAAATAGGAGTACCCTGGTTTCTTCATGAGACTAGCAACTAAAATGAACTCATTGAAGGAAAGGATTTCTTTGTTGCAGTCATTCTCATTCCAAGGTCATAAGATTGGTATCTCTAGCATGAGAAAGGATCTTAGAAATCACACAGGTCAACCCCTTCACTTTTGAGATGAAAAAAAAAACAAAAACAAAACTGAGGCCCAGGGAGGTTAATTTGGCACAGTGGGTAGAGTGCTGGGCCTGGAGTTAGTGAGATCTGAGTTCCAGTATTGCTTCAGACACTAGCTGTGTGACTGGGCAAATCATTCCACCTTTCTTCCTCAGTTTCTACAATTGTAAAATGAAGATAATAGCACCACCTTTCTCCAGGGATGGTTGTGAGGATAAAATGAGATATTTGTAAAGTGATTAGCATAATGTCTAACATATATAATGCTTAATAAATGTTTGTTTCTTGTCTTGACCCAGGTTACACAGACTGCATAATTATCACATTCAGTTTTTATTTCTACATTTTAAGAAAGATATTAAAAAGCTGGAAAAAATCTAGTGAAGGTTGACTATGATTGAAAGAGACCCTGTGATAGTAATGGCAATTAAAGATTCCCCTGTATTGGCTTGGTTTTCAAATTGATTGTATTAAAACCCAGAGTTTGTTAATCCCACCTGTGGGATGGGCTTGTTGATGTGAAAAGAAAGTCCTGAATTGGGAGGAGCTGGTGATGTAGATTTGGAGAGACACTAGAGAGAGGCGGAAGATCTTTTTGGAAGCAGCACCTCGTGGAGAGAGAGAGACTAAGAGAATTGCTGGTGGCCGCTTTGAATTGCCCTGGACTTTTGAGACCTGCCCCCTGAGCTGCCAAGGACTGAGGAGACATGGCTGTTTTGCTGGTACTTTGTCTGTCTGTTTTGATGTTGTTTTGCCAGATCTGTCCACTGGTGAAAGACAGTCCTTTTGTTGAAGAAGTCCTGGAACCTGGCTGTTCGCTAAGAAGCCCTGAGACTGTCCTGCAGACAGAGAGTGAATACTGTCCACTGGTGAGGGACAGTACTGTTGTTGCAGGGGTCTGGAGACTGTCCTGCAGACAGAGTGAATACTGTCCACTGGTGAAGGACAGTGCTGTTGTTGCAGGGGTCTGGGAGCCTTTCTGTTGGTTCAGAAGCCCTGAAGAAGGATTTTCTTGTTGTATGTTTACAGAAATCCTGGGAGAGGGCTTTGCTAATGTGTTCAGGGGTTCTAGGACTGTTCTACAGACAGAGGACAAATTCATGAAGGGACTGGCAATGTATCTTATGGCCTTGCTAAGCCTTGTCTCCCCAGGAACTAAGATTGCTGAGAACTTGCCTCGTGTCAAGATGAAGAAAAGACCTCCATTTGGGTATTAAGTGCTGTGTTTAAACTTGATGTAACTCTGGGGTAGATTCAATTGTGATCCAGGGATGGGGAACTTTTGACCTTATGTTTGGAAACTAATCTCCATTTGAGAAGAGGGGCTTTGTGGTGGACTTAATTAAGGTATAGCCTAGGGGTGGAGAAGTATTTAGAACAGAGACTTTGTAATTGATTGAATGATTGGAAGGTCCTGGGGTGGGGTAGTACTTGGAGATTATTTAATCATACTTAGTAAATACTGTATTTTGAATGATGTCATGTTTTGATCTTCTCTGTTCTGGGTTTGTTACTGAATAAAATAGAGAGCACCTATGCTGGTATTTTGAACCTGGGAAGTTGCCTTCTTTTGGCATTACATTACAGACCCCCAAATCATTCCCTGTATGGATTAGTAAAAAGAACTGGGGATGTTCAGTCTGGAGAAGAGAATATGTAGGGAGTTGGGGAGAAATGGTAGCCTAATAATTATTTTCAAATATTTGGAGGACTATCATGATCAAAGAAGGATTTGTCTTTTTCTGCTCAGTTCAAAAAACAGAAATAGAAGCAATCAATACACATTGACAAGTGACTGAGTTTGGAGGGGGTGGAGCCAAGATGCCAGAGAAAAGGCAGGGACTTGACTGAGCACTCACAAATTCTTCTTCAAGCAACTTTAAGTAGCACCTTAAAACAAACTCTGGAGCCACAGAACTCACAAAAGGACAGGGTGAAACAATTTTCCCATCCAAGACAACTTAGAAGCTCATCAGGAAATGTCTATCAGACTGTGTTCATAGTGGAGCTCAATTCAGCACGGCCTACAAACTAGTAGCAGGCCTTGTGGGAGACTGAATCAGGGGCAGTGAGGGTGACTTCCAGAGTTCAGAGCCCACAGACAGTAAGGGGTTTGGACAACTGGCCTGAAAGAGATTATGAGCCCCTTTAATGGCAAAAAGGACAGGACTCTGCCGCATTGTCCACACTCAGAGCCAAGTTGCAGTCCTGAGTCTCAGTCCCAGGGTGAGGGGGAGTAATAGTGCACTGGAGCTTGTCATGACAGGGGAGTGGGGACCCTCGTCATAGTTTCAGGACTGATAAGAGTGTTTGTGTTGTTCACAGTGCAGAGCACAAACCAGGAAAATTTTAACCATGTTTCTCCTTAGATCATGCCAACTTAAAAGAAGCAAAAACTTACAGGTCCCCAGAATTAACTCTGAAAACAGCTATACAAACAACCTGAAGCTTAGGATAGCATACCCTCCACCAAGGAAGCAGAGCGCCAATTTAGCACAGAGTTGAGCATTAAAAGTCAGGAAATGTGCTAGAAAAATAAGCAAAATAACAACAACAAAAAGGTCCTTACCATAGAAAGTTATCATGGTGACAGGAAGCATCAAAATACAAGCTCTGAAGAAGATAATAAAGTCAAAACTGCTACATCCAAACTCTCAAAGAAAAATGTGAATTGGTTTCTAGTTAAGAAAGAAATCCTGGAAAAACTCAAAAAGGATTTTAAAAGCCAAATAAGAGAAATAGAAGAAAATCGGGAAAAATAAATGAATGATGGAAGATAATCAAGAAAAAAGAGTAAACTGCTTGTTAAATGAGACCCAAAAAATACTGAAGAAAATAATACATTTAAAATCAGGCCAAATGATAAAAGAAATACAAAAAGTCTCTGAAGGGAAAAACTCCTTAAAAACAGAATTGACCAAATGGAAAAAGAAATACAAAAATTTATTAAAAAAATACTCATTAAAAAGTAGAATTGACAAAATGGAAAAAAGAGGCTAAAAAATCTCGCTAAAGAAAGTAATTCCTTGAAAACTAAAATTGAGCAAGCAGGAGTTAATGACTTCAAAACATCAAGAAGAAATAAAAGAAGATCAAAAAATGAAGAAAAAATAGAGTAAAATATGTCTGACACAGTAGGCACTTAATAAATGTTGATTGATTGATTGATAAATTGCCTTTAGAAAAGTATGATCTTGTTATTGAGTGTAGATTAATGTATCCTCAAGACATTCTTCATTTTGTAAAATATGAGCTCTCAGAAGACAAATGCTTTAAATTTTATTTTATTTTATTTTATTTGCTTTTGTATTCTTAGGAACTAGCTCCATGACTGGCACATGGGAGATACTTAATAAATTCTTTTTGAATTGAACTTTGAGTTAGGATTATTTTTTCAAGGTTATCATGGTTAATTATGTTTTTTTTTTGATCCACCAATATAGATAACAGTGTTGGAGATACTGTTCCTAGTCTTCTTGTCCCATCTCTGTTCACTGCTTATTTCCTTAGATTAGAGTTTGAGATTCTGATCCTGACTTGTATACTTGCTTCATTCCAATTTGCCAATTCCTGCTGATTTAGCTGAACTCCCCACCTTCTACCTTTTCACACCACACTATTTCTTCTCTCCTTCAGTCTCTCATGGCATCCCCTCCTTTAAGCTCAGCTGAGAACATTCCTTCATGCTTCACTGAAAAAAAAATTGAGGCCATTCACTAAGCTCTTTTTTTTTCTCTCCTTACATCCCTTAGACATCTTCATGTGCTATTTGATCCTTCACTCCTGTCTCACGTGAAGAGGTGGCCATATCTCTCAATAAGCAACCACCTAGGCATAAACCCTTGGTCTCATTCTATCACGTTCTTTCTTCTCTAGCATATTATCCCCACTATCATTGTAAGACTCTAATCTTTAATCCCTTCCTTTTTCTGGGATCTTTCCCTGATGTCTCCAAAAATATCCATGTTTTCCCCATCCTTAAAACATTTTGAGTTTACATAATCATACTCAATAGCTATCACATTATTCTCTACATTCCAGCATTATGCATTTCCTATTTTTAATATTATTTATTTAACTTATTTATTTTTAATTTAAGGAATAAAATAAACATTTCCATTACATAGTATAATAAAAAATATGATTACACATGAAGCTGCAAATTTATTATGTATAGCTTGCTATTCTATTTAAATATATAATAAAGTTATGTAATTTTCTTTTTTCCTTTTTTCTTCCTTCTGTCATCCTAGAGATGGCTACCATTAGACACAAATAGTTATGTACATGCAAAATTATTCTGCACATATTTCAATTTATCAGTTCTTTCTCTGGATGAAGATAGCATCTTTCTTCACATACCCTTTGTAATCAATTCAGCTAGAAATTGCAGGCATTTTCTCAGGCTATGTTCTATGCCTGAGTTGCTCTCCCTCTTCATCTCTGCTTCCTGGCTCCCCTGGCTTCTTTCAAGTCCCAATTTACACCCAATTTATGTGTCTATCTTATATGTTTGTACAGCATTGTTTGCATGCACTCTCCCCCATTCGATTATGAGCTCCTCGAGGGCAGGGGCTGTCCTTTGCCTTTCTTCAGGTCCTTAGTGTTTAACACAGTGCCTGGCAAATAGAAAGCACTTAATGAATGCTTATTGATTGACTGATTAACAATATACTTACTCTAAGACATTAGAGTCTTCACACTTCCCCCCCTCTCCTTTCTTATTATCAAAGAAAGAACTTTCTTGATCTACTCCTTTTCTCTCTTATTGCTACTTCTCATGTTGGTACTCTGTACTTATCAGATTTTTCCTGTGAGCTAGATCAAGGCCAGATCTCCATGCCACATTTTATAGATGTGAAGACCAAGTAAAAAAAAAGAACTAATTAACTCAAATGCATTCAGTGTATAAGCAAAATATCTTGCATTTTTAGTATGCTTTCTGCTGTTTTACTAGCTCATAGGTTGCTCAAAAATGATAGTAATAAAAATAAAAATAGTAGGAAGCAAAAGCAATATAAAGAGTAATATAAGAATGAGCTCTGTGGGGGTGAGCAGTGTTCATATAGATTCAAAGTCATTGAATGAACATAGTTGTCTTTGGAATATTATGGTTGTCTTATAAGAAAATTCAAGTGTTTCCTCTCCATACATGCCCAGTCACCCTGTAATAACCATTACTAGCTTCTTAGTGAAGTAATAGTCACTCTCTCTGTATTGGTCTCCCTCTTGCAGTTTGTGTTAGTGCTATGTGTGGCCAAGTGAAATGTGCATTGCCATTTGAATATGCTGAAGTGGGTCTCTAGAATTCATACTCTTGGTTCTATCTAGAATCACCTGTAATATTATCATCAAAAGCATATTCACTTCTGTGTTCATTCTAGTCTGAATTTCTTTAGGAGTTAAAGTGGCATCCATGTGTCAGAACCTGATAGACAAAAATCTAAACAAGAACCAAGGATTTCCTCTTCCTTCCAGAATTAGTGTTTGTATTTTCCAGCCACTCTTTTGCCTCCTACCATTACAAAATCTCTAAACATGGATGTATGTACCTCATGCAGCAAAGACAAACATTGTTTTCACTATAATTTTTTTCAATACATGATAACCAAACCATTTAGTAACAAAATCCTGTTATATAATTCAATTCAATGAACATTTATTAAATACTCATAATGTGCTCAGTGCTCTGTATACAATTAAGAAAAATAAATACTGTCCTTGTCCTCAGAGAGCTTACAATCTAATGGGAGAAATGACACAGAAAAGGAAGCTGGAAAGGGCTAGGGGAACACAACAGGGCTTACCCTGCTGGGTGGGGGCCGCTTGGTCCATGGAGTTGAAACCAATCAGCCTGACAAGAGAGTTGAGTGAGTTGTAAGTCCAATAACTCTATAAAAGAAGAATTTAGAAGAAATTTAATGCTTTACCCTTCATCCCCCAAATCAGAGGGGAGAAGAGGCTAAGGAAGGTGGGAAGTTGTCTGAATGTCCAAAGTTAAAATGATTAGTTTATGTTGGAAGAGAAATCTTGTTCCATGAGGTTGAAACAAGGAAGAGCTGAAGGTGGAGAATGGATCTTATAGCATCATTTGATCAGTAAATCATTTAGAATGTTATTTTTATGGAACTAATTGACCTCTATAAGATCATTTTTTTTGCTGTTTCCATATTGTGATACATAACCTCCCCATTCTGTAATCTCTTGTTCTTGTAGAGATAAAGGAGGGCTAATCCCCAGGGCTTTGTGTATGACATGTATGCTAAAGAAAGAGGGGTAAACATAAAAGGAAATGTGTCAAACAAGATGAAAGTGAGGTAGTTACAATTTTTGATGCTTTGATAATCATATCTTCTAGGATATTCTTTCTTCCCTTCACTTTTATGATACTGTCCTGGTTCTTCCCTATCTGTCTGACCACTGCTCAGTATAATTTATTAGCTTATCCATGTTCTACCCTCTAATGATGTTTATAGCCCAAGGTCCTATCCTGGACCGTTGGAATATATACTTCTGTTAATGCTGTGGGAGACACTAGAAGTAGCATTGCTTAGTTGATAGGGAGTTGGCTTTATAGTTAGGAAGTCCCAAGCTCAAATGTGGACTCTGACATATCCTGACTATGTGATCCTGGGGAAATTACTTAAGCTTTAAATGTCCTTTTCAACTTTATAAGACAGTAACTTGAAAAAAAATGGGCTGATTTGCATTGGTATAGGGAGTCTTTATTTGGTTGTTCTCTATATTAGGGAGGGAATAAGCATTTATAGATGCCTCCTGTGTGACAGGATCTATGTTAAACAATTTTACAAATATTATTTAAACCCTAAACCCTGCAAGGTAGCTGTTATTTTTATCCCCATTTTACAATTGAGGAAAATGAAGCAAACAAAAGTTAAGTGACTTATCCAAGGTCACACTGCTAGTACACATTTGAGGCTGGCTGTGAACTCAGATATTCCTGACTTTAGACCCAGTGCTCTGTACACTGTACTACCTAGCTATTTATGATTACTGAATTCACAAGTCTGGCCCCTATCTCTATGGAAGAGATTAGTAAGTTTTGCATGAAACACTATAGTAGAGGGAGAGATAGTTCTCATGGATGATCAGAATAAGACACAATTAGAGAAAACCGAAATCTTAAAACCTGTGATGTTAGCACACTCTAATTCGAGATACAGAAGAGATTAGCAAGGGCTTAATTTGTCAGGCAAACCTCATTGAGGAGCGTGAATGACTAGGCCTTTGTAAATATTTGGAGGAAAAAAAGGAGGGATGAAGTTCTTTGGCTTAATATATTTCCCTTGTCTGTGCCTCAGCATAGAAATATTGGTTCAAACGTTAGACAATGGGGAAAGAAGTTATTTCCTTGATGAACCTTGTCTGGTACACAGCCACTAACTCATCCAAATACTTGACCAAAAACAACCCCCAGGTAGCAAATGATTTGTCTAAACCGATGTATTCAGAGGTCTAGAAAATCTCAAGATAAGATTCTGAGAAACAATCCATCTGATTCCTCTTCATTATGCCAAGGTGAAAAGGGAAGACCAGGGGAAATTCTGTCAGGACTAAGACTTCTATGCCAGGATGAAAAGGGAACTCATGATTAATTGACCAGTTGAAATTCTGAAGTTGCTATATACCGTTCACCACTACTGATTTGCCCTTTGAGAATGTTCCCTTTTTTCTGCTATGAAGAATAATGCACTACCAGCAAGCATTCTGTAATTATTTAGGTTACAGATTTGCAGCTATGGTCTACATTATTGTTTATTCCTATTTAGAAATACTAAATGTAAAGGGGATTTTGTTTTTTCTGGCATTTATCATTTGTTTTTTTTTAAAGTAGACTCAAAATATTTTGTTGTAGCTGGAAAGGCTAAAGTTGGGGAAGCAGGAAAGGTCCCAGGGACCCAATGAACCTAGTGGTACTGTAAGTTTGGTTTCTTCTCTTAAAGAATAAATAAGACCATGCTCTGAAATTTTAAAAAAAATTATCCCACTGTGAGCAATGGAAACATACAATTTTGTTGTGTCAATTTGCTTATTATTCAGAGGAAAGAATGTTCAAAAACTATATTTGGAGGTAATACACAGGAGAAAGCACTAAACCTGGATCCCCATCATCAGAATTTGAATCCCAGACCTGCATCTTACCACTGAGATGACCTTGGGCAAATCACTTAACTTCTTTGGGACACTATTTCCTCATCTGCAAAAAGAGGGGTTTAGTCTAGATGTCCTTTCATATCTCTTCCCATTATGATTATATGAAAATTATGGCATGTGTAAGTTTCAAATTTCTATTACAGGACCAAGAAATGAAAGAATTCCAGAAGTTACATATTTTTAATTTGCGATGGCAAACTGAACATCACATCTATTTTTCATTTGAAAAGTGATTAAAACTCCTCTAAACTTTTATGGTATTTTAAAAATGCAAAAATAGACTGAAAATAAACATGTTTCTTAATTGATATGAGGAGATCACTTCCTGCTTTTCAAAATTACAAAGATAATAAGAGCTCACATTTATTCAGTGCTTGAAGTATGCCTACCACTTTAGAGACAACAACCACATGAGGGAGTGTAATTTAATAGATGAGGAAACTGAAGCTTACAACAGTGAAATGATTTGCTCTAAGTAATTTGAAAACATCAGAGGCAGGATTTGAACCAAGGTTTCCTAACCCCAGGGCTAGTAGTTTTTCTATCTGTCCTGCCAGAAGGAGAAAAAGGAAATAAAGTTAAGAAACAGTAATTATGGAAATCTGGTCTTCACTTTCAATGTGAGTGTGTATATTATCAAATGCTTTGCCCAACCCCAAGCATGCATGGATTCACAATGATATGAGACCTTTGGAAAATTAAGCTCTCATGCTGGACTCTGTTTTCTGCATTGAACTGCTTAGATTGACTTGTCAATTACCAAAGCTTTCTCAGGAATGTGCTTTATTTTCAGTCAGGAGTCGTAGGCATAATGGTGCCTTAAAATTCTGTGAGTTCCCAAATCACAGCAATTCTTTTAGCTTGTTATATCATCATAGAGATACAAACAAAACCACAAAATGCAATTGAATTTTGAATCCCCTCTAAATTTGCTTCTGAGATCAATATAAAAGGATGCAATTAGTGAAAAGTTATTTCCCATGCACCTGTCAACTCATTCATTTTATGCTCACAAGAGATACTCTGCCTCTCCCTCCCTCAACATCTTCTGAGGAAAAGATTTGTGATGGTTCTAACAATATTTCCTTTTTTTAAATCAATAAAAAGAGTACCGGATAAATAAAGGGGAGAGAATGACTTTTGAATAAAATCTGTTTTAAAGTTCAAAGATGCAAAGTAGGTTGGCTTTTAAAATATAACCTTTTAATCTTTCTTTATATCTTGTTCTAAAACAGGTTAGGAATATGAAAAACAATTATGATGCAAGGGCAATTTGTGAGGCAATAGATGTGGCATGTTTAATGATTTATTGACAGTTAGGGTAAATAGGACTGTATTTGGAATAGAAGAACCTGTGTTTGTGTGTTGGCCCTGAAGTTATTAGCTGTGTGACTCTGTGTCAGTCATTTAACTTTTGGAGTCACAGTTTCCTCATCTATAAGCTAAAGATAGCAATGCACTACCTGCCTCAAAGAACTGTTATAGAAATTAAACAAGTTAAGTTAATTCATTTAAAACCATTTAGGACCTGTAATTACTTTGTGATTACTTTTTTTTCAATTTAATGTTATAGAGTACAATTTTTGAATGAACCTTTGAGCATAGGCGATATCAATTTCCTGAAAGTACTTATACTCATCTAACATTATAGTATAGGTATCACCAATTCTTTAGGGGGTATATCCTCTTAGAATGGAAGCTTCTTGAAAGTACTGATCAGGAGTGTTATATGGCTCAAATGAGATAATGGCTGTAAAGCAATTTGCAGACCTTAAAGTCTGTAACTCTAAGTACAATCTCTACTGATACTGAGTGGATTCCAGTTTGTTTTAAGAAAATATGTCATAATAAGTTTATTGACATTTAGGGTAGTGGTGGTACTTTTATGGTCTCACTATAAATTATATATCTAATATAAGTATATATATGTAAATTTTAAAATATGAATAAAGATGAATTATTATTTTTTCACTCGGAAATATATTCCTGAAAAATACTGAAAACCAATTGAAATTTGCTTTGTTTCTTTTCCTTTAGATTAGTGAACTCATGACAGGGTAGGGTTTGTATTGTATTGTGACTTTTTTAGTTGCTTTTCCACATCTTGGTGATATGATTGTCCTAGAGTGACAAGGCGCAATTTGCAAATGTCCTGTGGTGGGGATATGCTGTGTGGCTTCATCTTGGCAATTTGATTCAGCCAATTAAACAACCCCTGACGGGAAACCATAGGACAGGAAGCTCTGCCAGAACTATGCCCACCAACTATATAGTTTGTAATATATTCCCCCAAAGTCTCTGTACAATTGCTTTTATATTGATCATTTGAGACATGACCACAGGAAACTGGTTTTAAAACTGAAATGTCAGATCATTTTCCTGAAAATACATTAGGTTTCTCCTGATTAGAACGCTGCAAGAAAATGTCTCTTGTAGGATTACAAATCCACTGAGGAGTCTCTTATTCTAAATAATGGGCCTTTTATAACCACTTGCCTACAGGTATCACACTGGTAAATCAGTGGTAAGGTGTGAAAGTACCAGCAAAGCAAACTATTAGCACCATCCCCAAATATACTCACCCTAATAGACAGGTATTTTGGTAATTCTTTCCATGACTTGCTTGAATCCCTCTTGGTATAGTTTAACCTCATTTTCTCTTGGTCAATTAAGAAACTGAAGAACAACATTCCCTGCTAAGTAGCACCTTTCTTACATTTAAAGACAACTATGAAATTGCATCTCAGCTAAATATAACTGATTCCTTTAACTTAATTTTGTGGGGCTTTTTCACCAACTCCTTTTCTTACCTTTTTTTATTCTGAAATGAACTTTAGGCTCTCCCACATGCTTCCAGCTCAATTCATGGCAACCAGTACTATTTTGATAAAGACTTGTTAGCTATGGAGCATGTCCACAGTCCTAGCACATCTATGGAAACATGATCCTTTCTTTGCTTAGGTTATTGAGAATATTGTCACAAGGTATTCAACTACTAAGCCTTTATTTAAGGACCTCCCATTTGCTAGCCCAGTGTAATGCATTAAGGCTGGCCTTGAAAATCTTGGGTTCAAGTTCTTCCTCTGATACTTTGTGTTGCTTTGTGATGCTGGATGAGTAATTAAAATTTTTGATGTTGTAGGTCAATCCTAGAAAATAAACAGCAACAGCAACTACTGTAATAATGACTAGCCTTTATATGTCTCAAGGTTAACAAAGTGTTATGGATTTATCATCTCATTTGATCCTCTAAGACTCAGGTTAGGCAAGATGCCAACACAAATTGCTATAGAGAGTTTCCTAATTCAGTACTTTCCTTTACCAAGGTCTTATTGTCTATTTGCCAAACACAATGAATTGCATTGGAGATAAAAAGACAACATTTAAAACATCTTTGCCTTTGAAGCCTTACTTTCTATAAGGGGGAGATAATATATGAACAGTCTATGTGAATTATCTACAAAATAAATATGAGGTAATTAGTGAGGGTGGGGTCACTAAAAAAAAAGACTTTGTTTTATTGGCTTTCTTGATTATATATCCAGCCACCTTAAAATTTCATCATTGATAATTGGTCTTTCTCCTGAGGTCAGTAAGCAGTTTTTTTTCTCCCACCTTTTAGAAGCTGCAGATCTTCTTTAATTTTTTTCTCTGGTCTAGCCTGCTGATTCTTCCTCACACAATAGAGATTTAACCCTTAGGGCAAATACTCTTACATGGTAAAAGGTACTGAATGCCTTCTATTTTTACTCTCCAATCTCATACTCTTAAAAAAAAAGGAAAGAATTGTTTACATTTTTCCCCAAAATGCATTCATAGGACTAATATGGTTATAAGGTTTTTTTTTAGATCAATTGCTATTATGGAGCTATAATTATCTTTTGAAAATGTTAAAATATTTGGAAACATTTTGGTGATGTTTGGAAATAAATTTGTTGTTTTTTTCAAGTTTTTGTAGTAAGACTAAGACTTCTTATTCTATGAGAAAATTCAAAGTTTAGTATAACTATTTTTTGACTAAAATAAATTGGTTCATGGTATTTTAGAGCTTAAGATATATATATATATACACACATATACTATGCATGTGTACATATGTACATATATATATATATGGGTCTACACACATGTAACTACATATACATACTTTTGTGTTCTCTTTGGCAAAGAGGCTACATAGTTTTTCTCATTTGCAGAAAGAGACTGAAGAATGATGAAAGGTGTAAATTGCACAAGATGAAGAAATCAGGGGAAATTTGTTGCTTGCAACAAGGAGATAGGTACAGATGCGAACACATTCCAGCACTAGTGATTAGCTGATTGCAAGTGAAAGCCTTTGATACCCTAAACTGAATATAGTATGAGGAGTTAGAGCTTTAACTGGCTTACTCAGCCACTTAACTAGTAATTTTGGACACAGTTTTCCTCTTTCCCTGACATTTGGCATTAATAGGACCAGGTGAGTCCATCCTCTCTAAATTTCCTCTCCCTCTCCTTCCCCTGCTGCATTGCTGCCTGATTCCATAAGCTTTCTGTTCTCTTGAAATGTTGATCATTTGCCATCTATACATTTATAGAAAAGTCTTATCACCAGAAAGAGAAAGGTTGATTTTATGATTTTGATCTTTATCAAATGCTTTATTAATTTCTAGTTTACATCATTCATTTTTGCAAGATTTTGAGTAACAAGTTTTCTCCCTGTTTTTCCCCTACCCACCACCCCAAAATAGCGATCCCACTGGAAATCCCCTCCTCCAATCTGCTCTCTCCCATATATTCCCCCATTCCCTCTCCAATTTACCAGTAGGGCATGGTGGATCTCTATACCCCACTGCCTGTATATCTTATTTCCCAGTTACATGAAAAATAATATTAATAATAGTATACATATGTGTATATATATAAAATATTTGATTTTAAAACTTTGAATTCCAGATTCATTCCCTTCCTCCCTTGTCACCCACCTTTACTGGGAAGATTAGCAATTCAATATAGGTTGTACATGGGCAGCTATGCAAAACATTTCCATAGTGGATGTATTGTAAAAGACTGACTATATTTAACTCTATCCTATCCCACCTCCCACTTGTTCTATTCTCTACTTTTATCCTGTTCATTTTCAAAAGTGGGTGCTTCCAACTTCCCTCCCCCCATACTTCCCTCCCTTCCATCATCCCCCCTCTCATCTCCTTCCTCCCTACTCTCCTGTAGGGCAAGGTACTCTATTTAGTATGTATGTCATTCTCTCCCTAAGCCAAATTCAATGAGAATGAGGTTGACCCATTCCCTTTTGCCTTCCTGTTCTTCTCCATTGTAAGAGTTTTCCCTTCCCTCTTCTATATACCCCATTCTGTCTTTCCCCATTTCCTCTCATTATATTCCTCTTTCACCTCTTAATTTCACCTTATTAGTATCATCCCTTCCTATTTAATTGGTCCTGTGCATTCTTTCTATGTATACTTGTACACATATATACACACACTCACATATGTATTCATATGCCCATATGCCCTCCTATATAGACATATATGTATGTATACACACATACATACATATATATCACATTATATATATATATATCACACATACATACACACATACATTTCTATTCCATTCAACTGTTCTCATCCTGAGAAAAGTTTCATAAGTTACAATTATTGTTTTTCAATGTAGGAATGTAAATAGTTCAATTTTGATAAGTTCCTTATGATTTCTTTCTCCTGTTTAGCTTATCATGCTTGTCTTGCTTCATGAATCTGAATTTCAAATTTTCTATTCAACTCTTTTATTTTTCATCAAGAATGCTTGAATGTCCTCTATTCCATTGAATGATCATATTTTCCCCTGAACTCACTTTTGTTGTATAGGTGATTCTTGGTTTTAATCCCAGCTCCTTTGCCCTCCAGAATATCATATTCCAAGCCCTTCAATCCCTCAGTATAGAAGCTGCCAAATCCTGTGTTATCCTGATTGTGTTTCCACAATATTCAAATGTTTCTTCCTGCCTTCTAGTAATATTTTCTTCTTGATTTGGGAGCTCCAGAACCTGGCTAAAATCATCCTAGGAGTTTTCTTTTTTGGGATCTTTTTCAGGAGGTAAAGGGTGGATTTTTCAACCTCTATTTTGCCCTCTGACTCTATATCATCCAGGTAATTTTACTTGAGAATTTCTTGAAGTATTACTTCTAGGTTCCTTTTTTGATCATGTCTTTTGTATAGTCCAATAATTTTTAAATCATCTCTCCTGGATCTCTTTTACAGGTCAGTGGTTTTTCCAATGAGATATTTCACATTTCCTGCTGTTTTTAATTTGTTTGGATCTGTTTAATGGAATCTTGATTTCTCATAAAGTCACTAGCTTCCATTACCTCCAATCTAATTCTGAAGGAATGATTCTCTTCAGTGAGTTTTTGAGATTCTTTTTTTCATCTGGAAAATTCAGCTTTTTAAGGCATTCTTCTCCTCATTGGATTTTTGAGCCTCTTTTGCCATTTGAGTTAGTTTATTTTTTAAGGGGTTATTTTCTTCAGTCAGGTTGTTGACTCTCATTTCATAATTTTTTTGCTTTGTTCTCATTTCTCTTCCCAATTTTTCCTCCACTTATCTTATTTGGTTTTCAAAATCCTTCTTAAGGTCCTCTATGGCCTGTAACCAGCTTGTGTTTTTCTTGGAAGTTTTTGGTGCAGAAGTTCTGACTTCACTGTCTTCCTCCTGTTCCATACTTTGATCCTTTTTGTTGCCAAAATAGGAGTGTAAGGTTGGATTGCTCTGTTTGCTTTGCTTCCTTTGCTTGCTCATGTTGCTACTCAATTACTTGACTTTTGGGCTTTTTGCTGTGGTAGAACTCTGCTACCAAACACGGCAGCTTTGTTCCAAATCATTGGGGTCTTTGCAGCTGCTGGAGCTATTATTTTGGTGCCCTCTTTGAAACCTCCACATGCTCTGTCCACTGGTTACACACCACAGGACCTTCATCCTAGACAGTAATCCAGATCCAAACAATTTAAAGCAAGCCAATTATTCCTCAGACTGGTTGCTTTGTCCCTCTACAATCTCCAGACCAGTAGCTCTGAAGCAGTCACATCGTGGTGGCTGCATGGCCGGTGCCTCATTGGCTTCTGTCTCTAGAGGGTAAAGGCCTAACCACACCCCAAACTACTGGATCCCAAAGTCGATACTGCACTGACCTCTCACTTTGTCCTTAAAATCTATGGGGTGATAGTTCTGCAAAATGCCATAGCTGCTGGTGATCTGAAGTCCCTCTAACCAATGACTGGTTGTGGCCTGAGGCTATAACTTCTAGCTCACTTGGGGCTGGGATCAGCTCCCAGAGTGCTGTGTTGGCCCCTTATTGCCGGCCTGCTGGACTGTCTTCAGTGGGAGGTTAGCTTATCTCTGTCATTTTGTGGGTTCCAAACTCCAAAGTTTGTCTAGAGTAATTTTTTGCATGAATTGGAGGAGGCAGAAGCTGGAGCCATGACGCGATAAGTTGCTTTCATCATATTCAAAGTGTGTATTTACTATAAAGGAATTGATTGTGGAGTAGAGAAGAACAAAAAGGAAAGTCATGAACCAATAGACCTAGGCTTAACTATAAGCCTTTAATTGACATTTTTCTTTCTTTTTCTAGAAACACAAAGGTAGACTTTGTATAAATTAGGTAACAAGTTCACTTTAGGGTGTCACACCTCCAAATTTTAAGATAGTTATAACAAAGGTCGTGATTTTATATCACCCTTATCTTATAAATAATATCACTTGCATTACTCAATTTCTCCCAACAGCAAGTAGCAGTAATAATTTAGTTTCCTCTATTTAAATACTACCACTTTCATTCACTTACACTAAATTAATGAAGGCACCAGCTATTATAAAAAATTCAGCATTCGAGGTGGAATAGAACAGATTGGTTAATACACACCCAAGAGAATAACTTTCTGATAGTTTCAGTCATTAGCATTAATTGCCATTGATAAGTAAGGTTGAAAATTGTATTCCTTAGTATTATGTGTGATTCCCTTGTATGCAAGAGCAAGAACTTGTCTGAAGCGGTAATTGGAAAGAAATAAATTTAAATGATTAAGTTACTTTTGCTTTTTATTGTTTGAATATTTTTTTCTCAATTACATGTAAAAAATCATTCATTTTTAAAAATTTTGAGTTCCAAGTTCTCTCCCTCCCTTCCCTGAACTCTGTCCCTCAGATGGTAATGGATTTGATATAGGTTACACATGTGCAATCATACAAAATATATTTCTCTATTAGTCATATTGTGAAAGAAAACATAGCCCCCCCCACATACACACAGAAAGTGAAAAATAGCATGCCTCAATCTATATTCAGACTCCTCCACCAATTCTTTTGCTGTAGGTTGATAACTTTTTTTTAAATAATGCATCCTTCATCATTTTCTTGGATCATTGTATTGATGAGAACAGCTGTCATTCATAGTTGGTCATCATATACATATTGCTGTTAATATGTACAAAGTTCTCTTTATTCTCATTTCACTTTGAATCACTTTTAAGTCAGACTTTCCAGGTTTTTCTGTGAACATCCTGCTTGTCATTTCTTATAGCACAATAGTATTCCATCATGACCACATACCACAATTTGTTCAG
This sequence comes from Petaurus breviceps papuanus, assembly GCF_028583685.1. Classification (NCBI taxonomy): domain Eukaryota; kingdom Metazoa; phylum Chordata; class Mammalia; order Diprotodontia; family Petauridae; genus Petaurus; species Petaurus breviceps. The sequence goes on from NW_027186473.1 coordinate 5,160,083, forward strand.
CCATTCCCTAGTTAATTAACATCCCCTCAATTTCAATTTCTTTGCAACCACTAAAAGGAATGCTATAAATACTTGTGTACATAAAGGTCCTTTTCTTTGTTTGTTTGTTTTTCAGTGTCTTTGGGGTGTAGACATAGTAGTGGTATTGGAGGGTCAAAGAGTATGCACAGGTTTTTGTCTTTGGGCATAGTTTCAAATTACTCTCCAGAATGGTTGCATCAGTGTACAACTTCACCAACAGTTCCTTAGTGTCCCTATTTTCCCATATCAGTTCAAACATTTATCATTTTCTTTTTCTATCATATTAGTAAATCTGATGGATGTGAAATATTTTCTCTGAGTTGCTTTAATTTGAATTTCTCTAATCAGTAGTGATTTAAAGCATTTTTATGTGATAATTGATAGCTTTTATTTCTTTTCCCGAAAAGTTAGTCATATCCTTTGCCATTTGTCAATTGGGCCATAAGTTACATTAAAATAAATTTAATTCATTTCTCTATATATTTGAGAAATGAGACCTTTATCAGAAACACTTTCTAAAATATTTTCCCATAGCTTTCTACTTTCCTTCTAATCTTCATTCTATTGGTTTTGTTTGTGCAAATCCTTTTTAACTTAATATAATAAAATTATCTCTTTTACATTTTGTAATGGTCTCTATCTCTTGTTTGGTCATAAATTCTTCCCTTCTGTATAGATCTGACAGGTAAACTATTCCTTACCTTCCGGATTTGTTTACTGTATCATTCTATGTGTCAAAATTGTGTACCTATTTTGATTTTAATTTAGTGTATGGTGTAAGATGTTGGTCTATACCTAGGTTCTGCCATATCATTTTCCAGTTTTCTCAGCATTTTTGGTCAAAGAGTGAGTTCTTATTCAAAAAGTATGGGTTTTTCAGTTTATCAAACAATAGGTTATTATGGTCATTTACTAATTACTACTATCTATTGTGTACCTAATTGTTTATACTGATCCCCTAATCTGTTTCTTAGCCAGTATCAGGTTGTTTTGATGATTACCTCTTTAAAATAGAGTTTAGAAGCTGGTATAGCTAGGCTACCTTCCTTCATGTTTTCTTTATGAATTTCCTTGGTATTCTTGACCCTTTGCTTTTCCTGATAAATTTTGTTATATTTTTCTAGTTTTGTAAAATAAGTTTTAGTGTTATGATACTGAATAAGTTCATTAATTTATGGATAATTGTCATTTTTTTAATATTGGCTTGGCCTACCCATGGATAATTGATATTTTTTCATTTGTATAGATCTCATTTTATTTCTATGAAAAGTGCTTTCTAATTATTTTCATATAGTACTAGGATTTGTCTTGGTAGCTAGAATCCCAAGTATTTTTATATGGCTTATAATTATTTTAAATGGAATTATTCTTTCTATCTCTTGGTGCTGGACTTTGCTAGAAATGTATAGAAATTTTGATTTATGTGAGTGTATAGTATATCTCATACCTTTGCTAAAGTTGTTAATTATTTCAAATTGTTTTTTTTTAGGCTGTGCTGGAGGCATGGGTTTTTGTGTCCTGCTACTAGCTTGCCTGGATGCTACTTTTACTAGATTGTGCTTTTGCTTTCCCTGAGTGAGATAGACCTCTCCTGTCAATGACCTTCTAAATTGTCTTGGGTTAGAAAATTGCTTCATCCCATTTTTTGTTGGTGCTGGCATTCCAGCGTTCATTTTGTGGTCATATTATGTAGTTGTTTAGAGGTGATTTTGGGAGAATTCTTGTGAGTTCCTGCCTTCTCTGCCATCTTGGCTCTTCCCTCTAAAAAGCATTTTTTTAAAATGCTTAATAATATACAATAAAGGTATAGAGTTAGTCCAAACAAAGCAGTTTGAGGATGGGGGAAGACAGAACAGTTCTAAAGCTATACATTTTATTACCTTCATGGTGAGAAGTTAGACCTTAGACATAGAATAGTGACGCTCTCTGTGGTGTGATTTGGGGTGCTATACATGGGTTCTCATCCAAAAATATATACATCTAAAAATGTCAGTGATTCATTGAGCATCTGAAATTATTTCAGTTGAATCTCACTCCTATAATCATATTAAAGATATTTTTTAAACAAATATCCAGACCATAATTGGAGGAATAAAGTTTAGGAAAGAAATATTTCTATCTCTAATATAGGTAATAATCTAGGAATATTATAAGACACAAATGCAGGTACCTGTAACACATTATTTTCATGATATGTTCATAAGGAAGGTACAATATTCAAAAGTGAGGTTTAAATTAGAAGGTGCATAAGCCATATTTTCTTTGAAAAGTTAGTATTTCAGTTAGATTTTAATAGAAAAAGGAGTTAGGAGGACATTGCATGCATAAGGAACAATTTGAGGCAAAACATAAAAAGCAGAGGACACATTGCATTTGCAGGCAGGGAGTTGCATTTTGCCCAAAGCTGTGTTTGGAATATAGTAACATGAGATGGGGATGGGGAATATATTTATATGAGATACAAATGGGGAAATAAATGGAGGAAAGTACATTGATAATGATTTTAACAATTTCATACAGCTGTATAAATTATGTAAATCAATTACTTTTTGAGGAGAACAGAAGTGCCTAAACATAGCCTTAATCAAGCAAACATTTAGCTGTCAAGCAGAGAAATATGGCAACATAGGGCAACACCAGCTTAAAATGAAAGCTAATTTATAAAATATGTAGCAAAAAAAAAAAGCAGAGGGTGAGATGGAAATGAGTAACATCATCCTAAGGCCACTTAAGGATGAAATATGGAGAACAAACATGAAAAATGGAAAAGTTTTATGGAGATTTCAAGCTATTTTTAATCTTTAAGACATTGGGACCATATAGGGATTCAAATAAAACCATGGCTTTATGTGTGCTTATAGAGGGTCTGAAGAAAATAAAAATAGGAAAAACAGTAGACTAGCTTCTATACATAGGAAGGCTCTGCCAGAGGAAACAGTGTTTTTTTTCTCCACATGTATTCTTTATTGACATATTTTGTTTGTACATCATCTAAATTCCCCTTTGTATCCCTCTTCCTCCTCTCTTCTAGAGATACATGTCATATAATTGAGATTTTTTCTAAAGAAAAAGACAGGGAGAAAAAAAAAACTGATCAATATATTGAAGAAACTCTGAAAATATATGCAATCCACACCTGTGGGCCTCCCACATCTTCAAATTAGCATTTGTTGGGGCTTCTCCTGAAATATCTTCTTTGGGACCAGTATGTTCTTAGTAATTTTGCAATATTCAGTTTTCATTGTTTTGTGGTTTTTTTCTCTTACATTGCTATCATTATGTAGTATTTTCTTGAGCTTGTTTATTTTGCTTTTTATCAGTTCATTTAAGTTTTCACATGCATCTCTGTATCAATTATATTGAGGTAACAAACTTTCAAGGCTCACTTATTAATTCTATGAAAAATCTCTATTGTTTTTATTAAAATATGATTAAGAACATCACAAAATACTCACTGATATGACTGCTTTTCCATATATATTAAATATTTATGAAAGTGTTCTGCCCATATATAAAGATGTCCTTAATTACAGTATTAGAAGGGAAATAACAGAATTTAAAAAGTGATATTCCACAATAAAGCATATTTTCCCAATCAAAAAATTCAATGAAAGGTATAGAGAATATTATAGTATATATTGTTTCTTGAGTATTAAAAATAGTTTACTATAGCAAAATGAAAGAAATAAAATATGAAACCAATAAAATGTCTGACAGAAAAAAGACTGTTTGGTCTCGTGTCAAGACTGAGGGATAGCCAATTGTTAGTTTGTGTGCTATAAAGACAGTCTCCTGATATCAAGAGAAAATGAAAGAGGGCCCCAGATAATTGGGAGGACCTGTTGTATTGCTTATAGGAGAATAAAACAAGACTTGGATGGAATGGTTAGGCTTGGGAGGGTTGTGACATGTATTGTGGTAGTCAATTCACATAGATCTAAGGTCATAGATCCATTTAAGTGCACAGAATTAGATAAAGCTCAAAGTGTATAATAGTACTAAATAGAAAGCCATATGTACCATACAAAGGAAAATGAACTAAAAAACAGGGAGTCACTGAATATTTTACAATAGAGAAGTGATGTGAGCATATCTACCTATAAGAAAAAATATTCTTTTTAAAATTTAATTAATTTATTTTAGTCTTCAACATTCATTTCCACAAGATTTTGAGTACAAAATTTTCTCCCTATATCTCCCTTCCCCCACCCTATGATGACATGCATTCTGACCATCCCTTCCCCTAGTCTGCCCTCCCCTCTATCACCCACCCTCCTCTACCCTTTCCCCTCACTAAAAAAATTACTCTGAGTACTAGGATAATAAAGGATATGTTGGAAGGGGAATGACATGTATCAAAGAAAACCTAGAAATCTATTGAAGTATTCTATGGGGGGATATATAAAGAAAGCTTGATCTAGAATTGTGGCATTGAGAATATAGGGAGACAGATATGAGAAAATTTATAGAGATGTGAGCAATTAGATTCAGTATCTGATTGGATATCATAGGTGAGAGAAAGGGAAGGTCATAGATCTAGAAGTGGAAGGGACCTTAGAAACTATGCAGACCAAAATCTTATTTTGCACATGAGAAAACTCAGGCTCACAGAAAAATTTCAGTAGAGTAATGGGAGTAAGAGCCAGATTACACATGGTTGAGACTACATATATAGTAGTATGGAAGGAAAGACACATCCATGAAGGAGTGGATAATTTTGTTAAAATTATTTACTAATGAAAGAGATAAGATAGTATAGTATTGACTAAATGGGACATATTTTATTTTTATTTTAAGGCCTGAGAATATTTGAGTATGTTTATTGGGAGAGCGGCAGAAGCTAATAGAATGGGTAGGACTGAAGATTCATGAGATAAAAGAAGGGATAGTTAGAGCAAGATTCTATAAGAAGTGAGAGGAAATGGAGTCCAAGGCACAAGTAGGAGGATTAGTTGTGATAAGGGAGAAGTCATGTGATAAGAAGAGAGGAAGAGAGAATGGGTGATACTGGTGAATTTTGAGCTTGAAGACTGTAGCTCCACAAACTGATCAATGCCTTTCCCTCAACATCATCAGGGAGGCATTCCTAGCTAGCTTTTCAGAGTGTAATATCTATGGAAACCATCAAGATTGAGCTCTTCCACTTACTTCCACCCCATTTGAGCTGACAGGAATGAGCATCCCAACTCGGTCTGGCAACATGAGGAATGAAGGACAGTGGGCTAAAGAAACTCATGGTGGATGCCCTCAAGCTTATCAGTGAAGTAGGGGCCCAAATCATATGCTCTATATTCGGCAGGAATATTTGGAGGAGATTAAGTAGAGAGGAGGAGAGGAGTATGACAGGAATTCTCTATTTAAATGAAAATACATTAAGAAAGATAACACCTCTGGCTGGGAGTATATTTGACCATCTCTGTAAGAGTAGCCAACATGTTGCTTGTCTGGACTATATTTTCCAGGTACCTCTGTGAGGAAAACTTCAGGTTGGTGACCAACTTGTTTCAGTCATCAGGGTAATTATTATTTCACATCTAAGGAGGGATTAATTTATTTCACAATGACAGATATTTAAATGTTTTAACCATTTATTGTTTCTTCTAGGGTCAGCCCTGGGTAAAAAATAAGACACAGGAAAAGTTTATCTACTGTACTCTTCCTCCTTTTGCTGGCTTTGTTCTGTTACTATTTTGTTTTATCCCTATTCGATCTTCTCTCTACTACTTGTCAACTAATCCTCTTCCTTTTTTGTATTGTACTCCTTCATTGAACTCCTTCAGGAGATAACCTGAATTTGTTTTTGCAAATATTTGTTCCCCACTCCCACCCCCACCCCCGAATTTAGGAGAGTAGCCTCTAACATTATATAGTAAATGTTTAATAAACACTTCCTCCCTGATTTCCTGATTTCTATGATCAAGGCAGTTCAAGACTTGGAGTTTCAGAAGAATTTCTGGTTTGTATCAGAGGGACAAGTGCAGATAAAATTAAAATCAGCAAGATGCCATTTTTCTTCTGCTTCCCCTGACTCTTCATCTCCCCATAAATTTTATAAATATAAATATTGTCTGAACTATACAAATTTGAAGCCTTTTAAAATATGACATTACTGCTTTTTAGGATTTCCATCCTCCCAAAGAAAACAAATTCTGGTTTTATAATGCAAATCAATGGAAAACTAGAATTCACTTGAGAAAATTTTGATTTATAACAAACTTTACTAGCACGAACCTGTATCATTAATCAAATGACATCTCTTTATACTTTTAATCCATAAAAAAATCATACTACCTAGAAAGAGTTGGGTAGTAAACAGCATGATATCCTGAAAAGGACAACAGATTTTGAGATGTAGGACCTTGTTTTCATCTCCTATACATTACATGCTTCATCCACTTACTCTTTCTAGGACTTATATTCTTTACCTTCATAGAAAGGCAATCGAATAAGATAAATGTTTGTTTATTAATGTACTAATCATCATTCCACCCCATTTTTAGTAAGTAATAAGATCAGTACCTTGGTTAGGTAACAACAGTTACTAAGTACATAATAGGCTTTAGACTAAGAGTAACATATATATGGAACTGAAGTGATGTTGCATAGTCAGTAACCTGACCTTTATTAAGTGCCTACAATGTACCAGGCATGATTTGATAGGCTGAAGAAATTTAATCACATCTTAGATGTCATCTACAAATTATAAAGCTATTTAAAACCAGAGTCATTGAAGAGGTTGGAGTACAAATGAAGTCCTATGAGTTTCCCAGGATCAACTCATGGCAGTGTTTTCATTGGATTCAAAATAAAGAAGGTAGATTACAGCTCCACAAGGATCCAATTCATGACATTACATTATGCCTTAGGAGGACTTTTTGAACACTCTATGTAGAAGAGAAAAGTACTTCCTGAAGCTATGATCTATGAGTGACACATGTTTTCTCTAAGATTGAGCCTGCTTTCCTCTTTATTGTATATGTCCTAGTGGGAGAGCATGCCATAGATTTTGGACAAAATATTTTGTACTCATTTCCTTTCTATACCACCTTAGTATTACCATTTTCCAAAGGCTAGCTGAAACTGACTGACTGACAACCAATTTTTGGGGCTCAAGTAAATAGCATTTGAGAAAGATAATCCCAACCCATCAATGGTAGCTCGAGAATCCTGAAAGGGAAAACCTGACTTATGAATGAGTGTGGGAGCTGGGATAAAGATCTTCAGAGTTTATAAGGGTTTTAAATAGGATGAAAAATTAGTTTATAGTAAGAAATGACAGCTATAAAGAATTCACAGAAAAATGGGAAGATTTGTATGAAATACCACTTAATGTAATAAGCCAAATATGTACAATAAATACAATGATGTAAATGAAAAGATCACTAAAAACGTCAAGCTTAGTAAATTTTCTTTGTGATGGGGAAGGAGTATTGGATGTACAAAAAGGTATAAATAAAATTTATTATAAAATATCCATTGATTCCATGATGGTACCAACAGTTTCTTTGCTCTATAACTCTATACTCCCCTAACATGCATGATAAAGTTCTGGCAGACCAAAGAGAAGCAAAAGTCATGGAATTTAAGATTGTGAAATTAATCACTCATCACACCAAGGAATAGGTAGGAGAAAATGAGTTAAACTCAGAGAACAATGATCTATGGGTTCAGTTACTGAAATTTGTATTTTACCTTGACTAAATAGGTAATGGCCTTTTAAAATCATATACTATACTGTTAAACATTCTGAATCTGATTGAGGTAGAATGCTGAAGTGCTAACATAGTACAAAGAAAAATATGCAGCATAGTTTTGTTCAGAAAAGAAAAGAAGCTGACATAAGAAAGGAAATGTTCAAAAATGATGTTTTCAGAATATTTAAAACTGATCTTGGACCTTCTCAAAAACTTGTCATGATTTGGATACAATAGGAATAAAAGCACTCAAATATCCAAACTGGGAAGTTGTCAGAATACATTAGCCTAAATTCTTCATCTGAAGTCTATACTGAACACATCCACATTGGCATTGCAAATAATTGTGCTTGTCATAAATGGCAAGAGGACTTTCTATATTTAGTATAGGAATATGCACATTTTGAAATGTGTTCAATAGAAAGGTTTCTGGACATTAACAAAATTTGAATTGGAATGGTGCCCTAAATTTTTAATACCAAATTTAAGTGTAAGGCTTCATCTACAACTTTACTTAGCAGCAAGACCTAGTGACATAGAGCTTGTCAATGTATAAATAATAATGTTAACATATATTTTCTGGAGCCTGAGTTTGTGATTTAATCATATAGAAAACTTCTGGTGAGTAAATTCCCTCCACCTATGCAGTAACTGCTGCATTTAAGGTCTTAAAGAACAGTTACCTGGGGTGTTGAGGGGAAGTGACTGGTCATTATGCATTATAGGGAGGGCTTGAATTTGTGTTCCTGACTCTTAAGCCTTGTACCTTGAGCCCCTTTAGACTGTTTTCATAGAGTGGATTTTCTAAATCTGTTTTGCTTCTAATATGTACTAATCCTGATCAAGTTATTTAACCTCTCTTGACACTGGTAACTCTTTAGAAGTTACAAAGTAGTTGCTGCAGAATTGGATTGTTACACTGATTTTCAATCCAGGAATATCTCATATGATGAAATTGCAATTCTGTATCAAAATTAAAAAAAATCTTTGTGTTAACTATTATCTACAAGTTTTAATACTCATAACAACCCTGCAAATATCACTAAACCCATTTTACAGCTTAAGAAATTGAGCATTGGAGAGAGTAAGTGATTTGCTAATTCTCACCAAGACTCAAGATTCCAAATCCAGTGATCCTTCTATTGTACCACCTGAAATAGCATATAGATTCCCTAAATTGTTTCCACTTGGAATTCTGTTTAAACTCATAGGAAATATTTCAGTTTAAAGTTAGAAATGAATAAGGATATGCTCCAGGGTAAAAGCTCCCAGACTCAGAGGTGGGGCTTAGCAGCGTTAATGTTAGCAAAAAGTGACGACCAATCAGAGAGCATTTTGTCACTGTATTCAGTGGATTTGGGATTTTTGCTTGAGAGTTCATTTGTTCAGCCACCTTTTAATATATGGACTTATAAAGCACTTCCATGACCTTCAGTCTTGGAATATGGGCAGACATAACACATACAGAAACATTACTGATTTAAACATCGACAAAGTATGAACATCTTCCACAATGTATAACTATAAAGAGAAATCTTTTTAGGAAAAATACAGATGTTATTGGTTATACACATCATTGATATATTTAACACTATTTCCAAAGCACTGTTTTCATAAGATGCAAAATTGAGCATGGACTATTTTTTTTGCACAGATAACACTATTTTCAACTTAATTGAAATAATTCAGAGGTTTTCAGAATAAATTTGAACAGTTTCCATAGAAACGGAGTGGGCAGGAAGCATTTCTAGTCATTGCAAGCAATTAGTTTTCATTTTAATATGTCTAAATGTCAGGTAACAAGTAATCTCTAAAATGAAGGAACAAAGATTAGGGTGGGGAAGCTCTTTGTCCATCTGGTATAATCCATACTGGAAAAACCACATCTCTTAAATTAGCTACTTCATTTAAATACATAGGGTAATTGTAATGTAGTTATTAAGGTTTTCTGTTAGGAGCTTTTCTTAGGGAATTTAGTTAAGGAGCTTTTTAGTCATGTCAATCATCTATTTGCTATATAACAGTGACAACAATTATTTTAGAAGATATAACAGTGGTGAAGTATGTTTATAGTGACAGACTTTTACTGAGCACCCCAATGTAAAATATGTTCCCACTCTTGCCTAAACTTTGTTGAATATTTTTTTTATTCCAGATGAATTACATTTTTGAATCTAGGAGCTAAATCAATCAAAATCTAATCTAGAAGATTTAGATACAAGTTAATTCAATCATTTAACACTCTCTATAAGATTAATACATAATTGGATATAGTTTACTTTGATTTCATAATTTTTGTAATAATGAAGGTTAAATATTTAGTAAAGAACAGATTACACATTTGAAGAATCTGAGATTAAAATATATGGTCTCAATATACTTTTTCAGTAGCTATTATTCAGATAGCCAACATCCTTTACTGAATGCTCATTTCGAGAAACTGGTGCTATTTCTTTAGTGAGAGAGAACTGGACATTTAAAGTCTTTGCTTCTCTTCTGTTAATCTTCCACATGGTAGATAAATATTACCAGAATGAATCCTCCACTGTAGTCCTACTCTGATGTTTAATGGAAGGGGAGTGTGTGGGTGGATTTCTCTTGTTTCTTGAAGACTATTGGAGTAGACATTAATGTTTGAGAAGTCCTACTGACCCTCCAGAGGTTCAAGTATAACAGGGATATATTGTCTGAGAATCAGCCTATGTAATGATGGAGAGATTTGGTACCATAAGGTTGGCTACAAGATAATGGATACAGCAATTTGTGAAAATAATTTAATAAATTTAATTCTAGAAATGTTTTTAACCTCATGTTATGTGCAAATCTTTTATGTAATAGGACTTGTGAGGGTACAAAAATAAAGACTTAAGTAGTTCCCCTTGAGAAGCTGATTTTCTCAACATATGTCTTCATATGAAATAGAAAATATGATTCTTTTGTGAGGCAAGATAGTAGAGTAAAAGCAGGAACTTCCTTGAGCTTCCATTCCAACCACCTTCAATCCCTGTAAAAATGACTTTAAACAAATTTTAGTGCTACAGAACCAACAAAGTGACAGAAAGAAACAAATGTCACACTGAATGAAGCATGCCAGGCCAACAGGAAGGGTCTATCAAAAGGAGGTGGGAACAGAGTGCAGTGCCATTTGAGTTGTGTGGCCCAGAACCATGGCACAGACCTGCTGGAGCAGACTTCAAGGGACTGATTCACTGGCAGCTATGGTGATTTCCAGACTTCTCAACCCATAAATGCCAAAGAGAAGTAAAAGATCAGTGGGCAACTCTGTTGATGCTGGGTGAAAGAAGAGTGGAGTCTGGACACTACCTCTGGTGTGGCAGAGGCAGTAGCAGTGACTGGAGCTGCTGCCATGTGACTACCTCCTGAGCTCCAGGCCTATAGGTCTTAGGGGATGGTGTGCCCATTTAGAGGATAATTGCTCTTGCTTTGACCTTCTTGGAGTGGAGGTCCTGGGATGAGGAGTGCTAGCATAGCATAGTTAGTTAAGACTGTGGAGAGGCAGTCATCCTCAAAGTTCTGAGGCAGCTGCCTAGAAAAATCTCTGACAATAGCTGTGCAAAACCCAAGAAATTTGGGACACAGTATTCTCCCCTCTGGAAGCAGAGCTCTACCATGCCAAAGAACTCAAAAGTCTAGTAATTGGCTGGAAAGATGAACAAACAGAGGAAGTGTAATAAAACAATAGAATATTTTTGGTGACAAAGATGATCAAAACATATAAACAGAAGAAGACAGCAAAATAAAAATACCTGTATTAATAGCCTCTGAGAAAAATATGAATTTGTCACAGGCCATAGAGGAGCTCAAGAAAGGATTTTGAAAAGCAAGTAAGGGAAGTAGATGAAAAATTGGTAAGGGAAATGAGATTGATGAAAGAAAATAATCAAAAGCAAGGCAACAAAGGAGACCCCCAAAATACTTGAGAAAATAACACCTTAAAAATAGACTAACTCAAATGGCAAAAGAGGCCCAAAAAGCCAATGAGAAGAAGAATGTTCTTAAAAACAGAATTGGCCAGATGGAAAAGGAATTTCAAAAACTCAATGAAGAGGAAAAAGTCCTTCAAAATTAGGTTGGAACAAATGGAAGCTAATGACTTTATGAGAAATCAAGATACTACAAAACAGATCCAAATGAATAAAAAAATAGAAGGCCATGTTAAATATCTCATTGGAAAAGCCACTGATCTGGAAAAGAGATTCAGGAGAGATGATTGAAAAATAATTGGTCTTTCTGAAAGCCATGTACAAAAATAAAGCCTAGATATGATCTTTCAAGAAATTCTAAGGGAAAATTGCCCTGATATTCTAGAACCAGAGGGCAAAATAGAAATTGAAAGAATTCATTAGTTACCTTTTGAAAAAGATCCCCAAAAGAAAACTCCTAGGAATATTATATCAAAATCCCAGAGTTCCCAGGTCAAGAAGAAAAATATTATAAGCAGTCAGGAAGAAACAATTTGAGTACTGTGGAAACACAATCAGGATAACAGAATATCTAGCAGATTATACATTAAGATTTTGAGGGGCTTGGGATATGATATTCTGGAGGTCAAAAGAGCTAGGATAAAACCAAGAATCACCTACCCAGCAAAAATGAGTATAATTCTCCAGGGAAAAATATTACTATTAAATGAAATAGAGAACTTTCTAGTATACTTGATAAAAAGACCAGAGCTGAACAGAAAATTTGACTTTGAAATACAAGAAGCAAGAGAAGCATGAAAAGGCAAACCAGAAAAAAGAAGTCATAAAGAACTTATTAAAGTTGAACTATTTACATTCCTACATAGAAAAGTTATAATTGTAACTCATAAGACTTTTCTCAGTATGAGGAGAATTGAAAGGAATATATATATACATTGATACACACACATATATGTGTGTGTATGTATGAATGTATGTGTATATATACATATATAAATATATATATGTGAATGTATAGGTGGGTATATGTATATCTGTGTGTACATGTATTCATAGAAAGAGGGCACAGGACCAGTTGAATATGAAATGATAATAACTAAAAATAAGAGGTGAGAGAGGGATATAATGGGAGAAAGACAAAGGGAGAGATAGAATAGGGTAAATAATCTAACATAAAAGAGGCAAGAGAAAATTGTTACAATGGAGGGGAAGAGCAGGAATGTGAAAGGGAAGCAGTCAACCTTACCCTTATTGGATTTGGCTTAAGGAGGAAATAACACACTCAATTGGGTAACTTGCCCTACAAAAAAGTAGGGGGAAAGGGGACAAGAGGGGGTGTGATAGAAGGGAGGGCAGATTGGGGGAGAGGGTAGTTAGAAGCAAACACTTTTGAAAAGAGACAGGGTCAAAGGAGAAAATAGAATAAATGGAAAGTTGGATAGAATGGAGGTAAATATAGTTAGTCTTTCACAATATATTTACTATGGAAATGTTGTGCATAACTACACATGTACAACCTATATTAAATTGCTTTTCTTCCCTTTGGGGGTAGGTTAGTAGGGAAGAAGGGAAAGAATCTGGAACTTAAAGTTTTGAAAACAACTGTTAAATATTGTTTTTTTTTTTTTACATGCAACCCAGAAATAAAATATACAGGCAATGGAAATCCATCTTGCCCTACAAGAAAGTAAGGAGGGGTGGAGGATGGGGAAGGATATAAGAGAGAGCAGATTGGGGAAGGGGTATTCAGTATGCTTGCTATCTTGGGGTGGGGAGGTAGCGGAAAGATGGGGAGAAAATTTGTAACTTAAACTCTTGTGGAAATAAATCCTAAAACTATAAAATAAATAATTTTAAAAGGAAAATAAGAACCTTCTGACTAATACGTCATTGTCTCAATGGCTAATTGGAAAGTTGGAAAAGGAGAAAGTAGGAAAAAATAAGATTTTCACTTTTTTCTTTTTTTTTTTCATTTCTTATTTTGGCTAACACTTTTCCATGCTAAATTGAATGCTAATTTTATTGCTTTACATATTCCAACTGCAAGGAGCAAGATTTTTTTAAACTTTTTTTTTTATCAGAGATGCAGTTATATAAGTTATATATTAGATTAAGTATGGATGATAGTTGAAAGGATGTGAAGGCATGAATTTCATCATTGATTTTCATCATTGAAATGAATATTCACATTAATAAGACTCCAGAACCATTTAAATATTCAAGTACAGGTCAAAGATCTCCAGCTAGAAGATACCTCAGTGGCCATGTAGTTTAATACCCTTATTTTAAAGAGAAGAAAACTGAAGTCTCAGGAAAAGGGATGTTAAGAGATTCACTCAATGTCACATAGGAATTCTTTAAGTGTTGGAGGTAAGAAATAAACCCAGATCTTCTGACCCCAAAGCCTATACACTTTTTAAAAATATAATGTTAATTTTGCTAAACTTTCTCTATCATTGAACAAATAATTTGTTTTCTGTGTTAATCCTACTAGGTTATAATGGAGGAAAAAAGTTTTGATATATTTCTGTATCCTCTATTCAAGTGTTTTAGCTTAACTTTTAAATGATAATATTTGTTAATTATATTGTTCCAAACTTATTTTTCTCTGATTTGTCACTTTCTGGTTTGGTAATAGAATAATTAATTTTGTTGACTGTTTTTCCAAATGTTGAGCCATCCTTGCATCCCTGGTATAAATTCCACTTGATCATAATGATTATTTTTTAAATTGTTGTAATCTTTTTGATAGGATTTTATTTAGTTTTTTAAATCAATATTCATTAATGATATTGGCCTATAGTTTTACTTCTGTGATGTATCTTTTCTTGTTTTGTGCATTAGGACCACAATTAACTCATAAAAAGTGATCTAGTAGTGTTATTTCTTAATTTTTGAGAATAATAGGAGAATATTAGTACTAATTGTTATTTATAAGTTTAATAGAATTCTCCTATGAATTTTTCAGTGGTCTAGGAATTATTCATAGTTCTCTTCTAAGGAAATAAATTTTTAAAATTTTCTGAGATTGGGTAATTTAAGTTCTCTATCTGGTTTTCTGACAGTTTAGCTATTTATATTTTTGAAGCTATTCTTTTATTGTTTGCATTCTCATTTTGTTAACATATAATTGTGCATAATATGATCTGGGTGTTCTGATCAACAAAAAAACTGAATTTGCTCTATCTTTAGTGAATAATTTTGGAGAGATTTGAGAGTTTGTGGGTATTGAAAAAATATCTAATCTCCCATTCTTATTGCTCATGTGACCCAGAAGTCTACCTATGCTTATTTGCTATAAGATTTTTTTCCCTTTATCGTAGGGTAGGCAAAGTAGCAAGAAAAGAAAATAAATGCTTATTAATGATTTTTTAAACAATTAAAAAGAAAGAAAAAATAACAACTAAAATCTGAATTCTAGTTATAACTGACTAAATACCATGAAATTACCATGTCATGGTGATTATTTGACTTTTTCGTTTTTCAAGAAAAAAATTTGAAATAATTGTCTTTTATATTGTATGTAATAATTAATAAAAAGTTATTTATTGGCTTCAATTTGTTGTTCAGTCTATCAATTGAAAATTTCAAAAAATCCATTGTGTACTAGCATTGTGTGATCACCCATATCAACTATTCTATGTCTCTGGACCATGGAGAGATAACTTGAGGAGGTTTAAAACATATATTTGAGAGATCTGGTCTTTGGTTTAAATGAATTTCCAATGCTGACATTGAGCTATGGGTCTGTGAAACTTTGACAGGAACACCCACACTTTCATGTGGAAGAACATGTGTTTTTAAGTCATTGACACTTTTGCTTGGCTTTGAAAAGGATACTTTCTAGGAAAATGGAAAAGGGTAATGATTTTTAAGTCTTGCTCAAATTCAGAATATCTTTATGCCATGATTTTAGATTTGGACCTATTTATTTTTCTAAATGTCTTTTTTTAACTTATAGAGGTACTTGTCTAATTTGCAAATCTCCTCTTTAATGTAAAGATGCAATTAATATAATAGAATATTTGCAAGGAGAAGGGAAAAGTACACTATTTATTCCAACATAGATGGAGCACTTAATTAAAGTTCCTCTAAATAAAATAGAAGTATTGCACTCAATTGATGGCATCAAATTGCATGATATCAAAATATTTCTCACCCTTACAAAGCAAAATATTGGAAGAAACATTGAATTATATTATTATTGCTTTTCACAAAAACAGCAGTAATGTGTATTGATTATTTTTATAGTATAAAGTTCTTTTTATATGTATTAAATGCAAAACTCATTGTGCTACATGGTGATGATGCTGAAAATGTCCAAAACATTAATGAACTCTATATTTTCATTTGGTGTAGAACAACAATAAAGGGAAATAGAAATAATGTATATTTAGTGAAAATTAGAATTATTTTGATTAAACACAAACTGACAACTGGAAATGCAAATATTATGAGGGTGATATTAGATGTCATTAGTGATCTTTCAGATTTTGCAAGTTCCTTCCAGAAAAAAATAAAATGGATGTTGATCTCACAGTAATTAGTTGAAATGTTTATTTGAGACTGGTTAGACAAAGGCCAATAGTAACTGGGACAAAAACATTTTAGATATCTGAAAGCTATAATATGAGTGAAGGAATGAAAGGAAAGTAGCTTATTAAGCAGTAAGTGTGAGAATTTTATAGTACTAACATCTTATTTTATGAGACAGCATCCGTAAGTTTTTATTTTATGTTTAACCTTTGCTTGGGGCAGCTAACTAGTGCAGTGGATAGAATACCAGAACTGGAGTCAAGAAGGTCTGAGATCAAATCCAGCCTCAGATGTTTACTAACTCAGTGACCCTGGGCAAGTCACTTAACCCTACTTGCCTCAGATTTGTCATATATATATAATGAGATGGAGAAGGAAATGGCAAACAACTCGAGTATCTCTGCTAAGAGAACTCCAAATGGAGTCACAAAGAGGTGTACATGACTGAAATGACTCAATAACAAAAACCTTTGCCTGGATTTTTCCTTTGCTCACCCATGTTTTTGAAATAGATAGGAACTCTAATGTAACAGTGATTACCCTGACATCCACTGCCTGAAGGCCAAGTTATGTTGCAATTGACACTTCCCTGAGTATTGTCTGGTGCTCTTAAGAGGTCTGGGAGTATGATTTCTTTCATTGGTCAAACCCTCACCAGTTGTGTTCTCCTAATTTTAGGGATTTTCATTAGCGCCCCACTTCTAGTTAACCACTTAACATTATTAAGATTATCTTTTACAAAGAACTACTTACTTCAAAGGTATAGCAAGCGCTAATGTATAAATATCTCCCAAGTTAGGGACAAAGTACCCTGTACACCCAATCAGTCTCTGAGGAGATGGCAATTAGTTTCAGTTTAGTTCAATTCCTATAAAGTTTCAGTCTTACCAAGTTACAAAAGTTTTAGGTCTACAGCTACCCTGCCTCACTTCTCCTCTTTGCACTGTGTTTTCTCAGGGGTGAACTGCCACCAGTGTCTAGTCGGGAATATTTTGTTTTCTTAATTAAAAATTTTTATATGAAATATTGTTAGGGTATTTGGACTATAGATGATTTATTTCTCTATTTTTACTCTCCATGACTGAGGTACTAAAGCCATATTTGTGAAATAAAAGGAGTTCATTAGGGCTATCTCTTTGCTTATTTTTAACAATAGTTTATATAGCATTGTAATTAATTTTTCTTTAAATGCTTGGTAGAATTTACTTATAAATCTATGTGGTGCTGATTTTTTTCTTAGCTCGTTTATCACTTTTTCAATTTCTTTTTCTAAGTAGAGTTATTAAATTACTCAAATTCCTCCTCTGTTAATATGAGCAATTAATATTTCTACAGCTAGGTACTTATTTCATTTAGATTGTCAATTTTATTAGCATATACTTTAGCAAAATAATTCCTAATACTTGTGTTAATTTCATCTTCATTGTTTCTACAGTCACCTTTTTAATTTTTAATACTGATAATTTTCCTTTCTTTCTTTTTAAAAATCAAATTAAACAATAACTTTTCTCTGTTATTGAGTTTTTCATAAAACCAGCTCTTTGTTTTATTTATGCAATTTTTACATTTAGCTTTACTAACCTCTCTTTTCATTTTCAGAATTTCTATTTTAGTATTTAATTGAGAATTTTTAATTTTTTCTTTTATTTACTTACATGTTCCACTTGTTGTTTTGCTTTTTCTCTCTTTTATGGATGCAATTATTTAGAGATAAAATTTTTTCCCTAAATTCTGCTTTGGTTGCATTCTACAAGTGTTATTATCTCATTGTTGTCATTATTTTTAATAAAATTATTTCTGTGATTTGATCTTTGGCCCAATACCTTAGCATTATTTAATTTCCCAATTGATTTTCAAGTTTTCTTTGAAAGTTTATTTACTAAATGCAATTCTTTTGTATTATGCTTTGAAAAAGGGTATATTTAATATTTCTACTTTTCTGATTTTTTTGAGATATTTGTGCCCTAATATATGAATAAGTTTTGTGAAGCTTCCACACACTGTGAAAAGTAGGTAAATACTCATATTTATTCCCATTCAAAATTCCACAGAGTTCCATGCCATTGTATTTTTAAAAATTCTATTTATCTCCTTAGGCTCTTTAAAAATGTATTTTATGTTTAGATTTACCCAGTTCTGAGAGGGGATAAATTGAGGTCTCCTGCTAGAATAGTTTTATCATATGTTCTCACCTCTAACTTATTTTTTTTGTTCAAGAATTTTCATGCAGGGGCAGCTAAGATGGTGGTGTGGAAACAGGAAAACTCCATGCACTCCACCAATAACAACCTCAAATACCTATGAAAATTACTCTAAACAAACTTTAGAGTACAGAACCCACAAAGTGACAGAGAGAAACAAATCTCCTGCTGAAGACAGCCCAGCAGGTCTACAGGAAGGGTCCATTACAGCCCACTGTGAGCCAAGCCCAGCCCTGAGTGAGCCTGCAGTTTTAGCTTCAGAATGGCCTGACTAGCCATGACTAGAGGGACATCAGAAGAGTGGATTACCAGCAGCTGTGGTGGTTTCCAGAATTATCAAGCCATAAATGCCAAAGACAAAGTGAGAGGTCAGTGTAGACTCTGGGAACAGGGAGTCTGGAAGTGCAGTCTGGTCTCTGCCCCAGAAGGGAGAAGGAGCTGAAACTGCAGTGGCTGCAGCCACATGGCTGCTTCACAGCTCCTGGCCTGAAGATTGTAGGGGGAGCAAGCAATCATTTTGATGGACAATCCCTCTTGCTTTACCCTGCTTAGATCTGGATTGCTGTCTAGGGTGGAGGTCCTGGGGTGTGTGGCCAGTGGGCCAGAGCATGGGGAGGCTTCAGAAAGGGCACCCAACTAATAGCTCCACCAGCTGCAAAACCCCCAGCCATTTGGGACAAAGCTCTCCTCTCTGGAAGCAGAGTTCTACTGTGCCAAAAAGATCAAAAGTCAAGTAATTGAGTGGCAACATGAGCAAGCAAAGGAAGCAAAGCAAGCATAGCAATCCGAAGTTAGATTCCTATTTTGGTGACAATAAGAATCAAAGCATGGAATGGCACAAAGACAACAAAGTCAGAACTCCTGCACCCAAAGCTTCCAAGAAAAATATGAACTGGTTACAGGCCATAGAGGAACTTAAGAAGGATATTGAAAGCCAAATAAGGGAAGTGGAGAAAAAATTAGGAAGTTAAATGAGAATGATGCAAAAAAATCAGGAAAAGATAGTCCACAACCTGATTGAAGATAACACCTTAAAAAAATAGAGTAAGTCAAATGGCAAAAGAGTCTCAAACAGGCAATGAGGAGAAGAATGCTTTAAAAAGCTGAATTTCCCAAAAGAAAAAAGATTCTCAAAACCTCATTTAACAGAATAATTCCTTCAGAATTAGATTGGAGCAAATGAAAGCTAGTGACATTTTGAGAAATCAAGATACTATTAAACAGATGCAAACAAATGAAAAAGGCAATGTGAAATATCTCATTGGAAAAGTCACTGACCTGGAAAATACATCCAGGAGTGATAATTTAAAAATGATTGGATTACTCAAAAGCAATGGTCAAAAAAGAACCTAGAAATAATCCTTCAAGAAATTCTCAAGGAAAAACGCCCTGATGATTTAGAACCAGAGGGCAAAATAGAGGTTGAAAGAATCCACCGATCGCCTCATGAAAAAAAATCCCAAAAAGCATACTCCTAGGAATATTATAGCCCGGTGCCAGAGTTCCCAGATCAAAGAGAAAATATTGCAATAAGCCAAGAAGAAACAATTTGAATATTGGGAAACTCAACCAGGATAACACAGAACCTGTCAGCTTCTACATGGAGGGATGGAAGGGCTTTCTGTATGATATTCTGAAGGTCAAAGGAACTGGAATAAAA
This sequence comes from Petaurus breviceps papuanus, assembly GCF_028583685.1. Taxonomy (NCBI): domain Eukaryota; kingdom Metazoa; phylum Chordata; class Mammalia; order Diprotodontia; family Petauridae; genus Petaurus; species Petaurus breviceps. The sequence continues at coordinate 5,180,139 of NW_027186473.1, forward strand.
GTCAAGAACCACCTACTCACCAAAACTGAGTATCATGTTTCAGGGGCAAATATGGTCATTCAATGAAATAGAGGAGTTTAAAGCATTCTTAATGAAAAAAAAAAACATTTGAATTGAAAATTTGACAAGCATGAGAAGGTCAACAGGGAAAAGAAATCATAAGGAACTTAGCAAAGTTCAACTATTTACATTCCCACATGGAGAAATGATAATTGTAACTTATGAAACTTTTCTCAGTATGAGAATAGTTGAAGGAAATATAAATGTGTGTATATATACATATATGTATACATAAATATATATGTCTACATAGGAGGGTATATGGGCATATGAATACATTTGTGACTGTGTATACATGTGTACAGGTATACATAGACAGAAGGCACAGGACCAATTGAATAGAAAGGGATGATACTTAAAAGGTGAAATTGAGAGGTGAGAGAGCAATATAATGAGAGGAGATGGGGAGAGACAGAATGGGGAAAATTATCTCATGTAGAAGAGGCAAGGGAGAACTGTTACAATGGAGGGGAAGAACAGGAAGGCAAAAGGGAATGGGTCAACCTTACTCTCATTGGATTTGGCTTAGGCAGGGAATGACATACACACTACATAGGGCATGTTACCTTACAGAAGAGTAGGGGAAAGGGGATTATAGAGGGCACGATAGAGGGGAGGGGAGGGAAGTTTGAGGGGGGAAGGGAAGTTAGAAGCATCCACTTTTGAAAAAGGATGAGGTCAAAGTAGAAAATAGAGAGAGTGGGGATTTGGGATAGATTGGAAGTCAACATCATCAATCTTTCACAATATATCCTCTAGGGAAATGTTTTGCGTAGCTATACTTGTACAACCCGTATTAAATTGCCTATCTTCCCGGTAAGGGAAAAAATTTAGAATTAAATGTTTTAAAATCAAATATGTGTGTGTGTGTGTGTGTGTGTGTGTGTATAAAGTTGGAGGGGTATGGGGGAGGATATATGAGAGAGCAGATTGGGGGACTGGGTATACAGTGGGATCGCTGTTTAGGGATGGTGGGTAGGGGAAAGATGGGGAGAAAATTTGTAACTCAAAATCTTGTGGAAATAAATGATGCAAAATAAAAACAAACAAAACTTGTTTAAAAAAAAGAATTTTCATGCAATGCTATTTGGTGCATATGTTCAATTTTGATATAAATTCATATCTCTCGTACCTTTTAGCAAAAAAAAAATTCCCTGATTATCTCTTCTTGTTAGATTTCATTTTTTTTGCTGTATTTGAGATTATGTTTGCTACTTTGCCCCTTTTTACTTCAACTGAAGCACAGTATATTCTACTCCTGACACTTGTTTTAATTTTATGATTGTTTTTCTGTTTCAGTTGTCTCTTGCAAACAACATCTTGGATTTTGCTTTCTAATCCATTCTGCTAGCCTCTTCCCTTTTGTGGGAAAATTCATCCCATTCACATTCATAGTTATGATTACTGTGTATTTTCCTTCATATTACTCTCTTATATTTATCTTTCTCTGTTTTACTTTATCCTCTCCTTAAAAGTCTGTTTTACTTTTGTTCATTACCTCCCTTAATATAATCTCCCTCTTCACTACCTTCCACTTTCTCTTAGCCCTATTCCTTCTTACTTCCCTTTTAGGTTATGTTAATTTCATCCAGAAAGTACCAAACCAGGTTTACACACACACACACACACACACACACACACACACACACACACACACATACATCTAAATAACCATATAAATAACATAAACACGCAAAATATATATACACAAAGTTGGATACATACACAGAGAGATAGGTAGATAAATATAGATAGATAGATAGATATATAGATAGATAGATAGATAGATAGATAGATGATATCCTGCACTCTTTTGACCAATACAAAGTAGAGAGAGAATAAAAATTTCCTACCCACTCATTTTCCCTTCCATTGTAAAAACTTTTATTTGTTTTCCTAGTTTATGTGAGATGATTTTCCCCATTTTTCCCTTCCCTTCCCTTCCCTTTTTTCCCAGTGTATCATTCTTTTTCGCTCTTCAATGCTTTTTTTGAGTTCATCCCTGCATAATAGCTTCACATTCTGTTTAACTGCTATAATGATGATTATATTCTAAAAATATATACATATATCATCTTAGCATATGGTAATGTACCAAGCTTGACTTTGTGATATTTCTTTCATGTTTACCTTTGTATATTTTTCTGGAGTCTTGTCTTTGGAAGTCAGACTTTCTATTCACTTTTATTCTCTTCAAAAAGAATGTTTGAAACTCATCTATTTCACTAAATTTCCATTTTGTCATTTTATATTATTATATTACTTTATATCATATTATACTGTAACACATTGTAACATATCATATTTTATTTTATTATATTATTATATTCAGTTTTGCTCAGTAACTTATTTTTAGTTGTAATTCTAGCATCAATAAATTTAGCAATATCATATTCTAAGTCCTTTAATCCTCTATAGTCATGGCTGTTAAATTCTGTGTGTTCATAACTTTGGTCCCATGGTATTTGAATTATTTCTTTCTGGATGCTTGCAGTATTTTTTCCTCATTGTTGGAGCACTGGATTTGATTTAAATTATTTCTAGGAGTTTTCATTTTGAGATTTATTTCAGAAATTGACTGGTGAAATCTTTCAATTTATACTTTACCCTCTGTCTCTTTGGTTCTAATATATCTACCCCCCAAACCCTAGGCTATTGTTATGCAGGTACAAATTATATGTCAAATCATCTAACCACGTGGGCAGAGCCAATATGGCAGAGTAAAGGCAGGGACTTGCCTCTGCTTTCTCAAATTCCATCCCAAACAACTTTTAATAATGCCTAAAAAGGAATTCTGGAGTAGCAGAATCAATAAAAGGATGGGGTGAAATGCTTTTCCAGTCCAAGACAATTTAGAAGGTCAACAGGAAAGGTCTGTCTTATAAGGGTGAGAGTGGAGCTCAGTCTGGTGCAAGCTATACCTGAGCAAGCCAGCCTAGGTTTTGGGAGTGACTCAATTGACAGCTTTAGCTTCCAACTCTCTCAGCCCACAGACAGTAAGGTAGTCAATAAGGGGGTTGTATAACAGGTCAGACGTAGATTATAGGAGAATCTTTGCTGGTGCAGGGTGCAGGGGTATGCTGCATTGCTTCTACACAGTTATGGGTCACACCCCAGTTTGAGGAGGAACAGTAGCATACTTGAGGATGCAGGTCCCATGGTCATGGTTCCACAGTAGAAAAGAGAGCTTGCAGTCATTCAGAGGCCAGAGTACAGGCCAAGAGAGCAATGATCACACCTCTCCTTAGATCATACCACCTTGAAAGACCTGAAAGCTTACAGAACCCCAGAACTATCTCTAAAATTAGCAGCACAAAATACTTGAAGCTTGGACAGTGACCCTTCTAACCCAGGAGCAGAACCCATCCCTAACATAAACTTAAAAGACAAAAAAAGGCTGGAAAAATGAGTCAACAACAAGACCAACAACAAAAGTACCTGATGAGACAAAGTTATTATGCTGTGACATATCAAACTGCAAACTCAGAAGAAGAAAAAAAAATTATAACAACCAAATCCAAAGGCCCAAAGAAAAATGTAAATTGGTCCCAGCCTCCCCCAAAGGAATTCCTAGAAGAGCATAAAAAGGATTTTAAAAATCAAATAAGAGAAGCAGGAGAAAAATTGGGAAAAGAAATGAGAGTGACGCAAGTCAATCATGAAAAAAAAAGCTTTCTACAGTAGGCATAAAATATACTAAAGATTATGACAAGTTAAAAAACAGACTAGACTATATGATAAAAGAGGCACACAAATCTACTAGAATGGAAGAATTCCTTAAAATTGAGAATTAGGCAAATACATAATAAAGGATGTACAAAATTCACTGAATAAATGAACCCCTTAAAACAAAAAGAGGTTATAAAACAAAGCTTACTGAAGAAAGTAATTCATTGAAAATTACAATTGAGCATATGGAAGCTAATGACTCCAGGAGACATGAAGAAGCAATAAAACATGTACAAATAGAAGAAAATGTGAAATATCTCATTGGAAAAACAGCTGACATATAATGAGGAAAGATAATTTAAGAATTATTGGGTTACCTGAAAGCCAAGACCAAAAAAAGAGAGTAGATATCATATTTCAAAAAGATATCAAGGAAAATTACCATAGTATCTTAGAACTAGAGGGTATAATAGAAATTCAAGAACTCACAAAATACCTCTTGTAGGAGATTCAAAAATGAAAACTCCCAGGAATATTATAGTCAAATTCCAGAGCTCCCAGGTCAAGGAGAAAATATTGCAAGCAACCAGAAAGAAACAATTCAAATATGCAGCCATAGTACCACAAGATTTAGTACCCTCTACATTAAAGGACCAGAGGGTTTGGAATATGCTATTCTGGAGGGCAAAGGAGCTAGGATTACAACCAAGAACCACATATGCAGCAAAATCCAGGTTAATCCTTCAGGGGGAAGCTGGATATTTAATAAAATAGAGGACTTTCAAGCATTCCTGAATAAAAGACCAGTGCTGAATAACAATTCGACTTTTCAATACAAAACTAAGGAGAAGTATAAAAAATGTTAAGAGTAATGAGACACCATAAGGGATTCAGTAAGGTAAGCAGTATGCATTACTACATGGGAAGATGATACCTGTAATTCCCAAGAATTTTATCATTATTAGATCAGTTAGAAAGAGTATACATAGTGAGAGGTCATGGATGTGAGTTTGATATGATTGAATATGTAAAAAAAGTAAATGGTAAGAAAGAAGGATGACTTATGGGATGATATCTAAAAAGTAAAATTAAGGGTGAGGAAGAGAGATACATTGAGAGAATTGGGAAGGGAGAGGTAGAATGGGGTAAATTAACTCACATAAAAGAGGAATAAAAGAGATTTCACTTTGCACAGGAAGATGGGGGGGGTGGGTGGACAATGCTTGTATCTTACTCTCATTGAATTGACTGAAGGAGGAAATAACATACACACTCATTTGGGTAGGAAAATCTTTTTTACCTTGAAGATAGGTAAGGGGGAGAGAGGGAAATATCAGAAAAGGGGTTGGGACTGATAGAAAGGAGGGCCGATTGGCATAGGTGGTAGTCAGAAGCAAAACACTTTTGAACAGAGATAGAGAAAAAGGAGAGAGAGAGAGAACAATAAACGGCGAAAATAGAATGGAGGGGAAAAGCTATTACAACTGGGAAAAGTTTTAGAAAAAAAGTTTGTCTAAAGAAGTCCTTGTTTCTCAAATATATAGAGAATGAACTGATATGTGTATGAATACAAGTCATTCCCTAATTGAAAAATGGTCAAAAGATATTGTGTGGGATAAGAGACCCTTACCCAAAATAAAATAAGCAGAGATATCTCCAAGTAGAGACAGGAAGGTTTTTATTTTACAGTCCTGAATGAAAGATGAGTCTCACCACCAGCAATTGCTTGGTGGGATAGGCCAAAGTACAAAGGGCAGAGCTCACTTATATACCCCAAATCCCCCTCCTACTTCCTGTGCTTCATTCCCATTAATCAGTAACTTAGGCTCACAATATAACCACGAAAATCTGCTTAAAATGTCAGCAGTCTCAAAATAGTCTCAATATGGATATGAAAAAAGACAGAAAATGATAGCATCATCAATATAGCAGAAGACATTTTATGGGTCACTTGGGTCTTGGGTCATGGTGACCTTGCATCATGAAACAGGAAGGCAGAAAAATATCTTCTGCTTCATGGGGATTTTGGGTCCAGGAGTTTTTCAATGTTCCTTCTAAATTTATATTTTTATAAGTCAAGGGGAAACTCAATTCTGGTTCCATGGCCAAATTTGAACAATATTTACTTTCCCCTCCTACACATTAGCTAAGCTTAGCAAAAACTTCAACCTATGACCAGGGAAGTAAGGCAAGGGTCCCAGGCTGCTAAGTCTTTGATAACTTGCTATAAATTTATCTAGATTTTAGAATACTACTTGAGAAGTTTCCACCTGTTCCACTCAATATGAACTGTCAATTTTCAAAGAAATCAAAACTATGTAATATCATATGAAAAAATATATTAATCAATATTTATCAGAGAAATGCAAAAACAAAACAAAACAAAACTCTGAGGTTCCACCTCACATCTATCAGATTGACTAATATGACACACAAAAAAAATTACAAATGTTGGAGGGAATGTGGGAAAATTTGAACACTAATGCACTTTCAGTGGATCTGGGAAGTGATCAAACCATTCTAGATAGCAATTTGGAAGTATACCCAAAAGACTATGAAAGTCTGTTTACCCTTTGACACAGGTCTGTATCCCAAAGAGATTTTTTTTTCTCAAAAGGAAATGCTCTATATGTACAAAATATTTATAGCAGCCATTTTTGTAGTGGTAAAGAATTAGAAATTGAGGAGTTGCCCATCAATTGGGCAATGATTAAACAAGTTGTGGTATATGATTGTGATGGAATACTCTTTTACTATAAGAAATAACAAACAGGATGAATTAAGAAAAACCTGGAAAGACTCACATGAACTTCTTGTTTGTCCTTCATTTTCAAAAAGGACCAGTGACATCATGGGTGATATCTTGACTTGTGCATGAATTGGATTTAAGTGAAGCATATTTGCACAAATTTGTCAACCTAGCTTTCTATTCCTGGGCCATTGCAGTCTAGTAGCAAGAGGAAAGTCAAAAGGACTATGATGATCCAAGATGCAGTGGAAGACCTTGGCATTTTCAATACCTGGACAAACTCTAAGAACTCCATAGCACCTTCTCTACCTGAGTCCATGGCCTTTGAATCCAGGTGACAGTTGGGTAGATTTGGCTAGGAGCTGGGACCATGGAAGAGGAGCCATGGAAGGTGAGAGCCAGCCTAAAGTCAAGATGAAAAGACCTCTTCTTGGGTACTAAATGCTTACTGAGAAGATTATGATTTAATGTGACCTAGGGATGGAGAACTTTGACCTTTGTACTTTGTGTCTGTTAAGGAGGCTTGTTTCTTAAGGATGATTGCGTTAAGGACTTACTGATTGATATCTTTTGCTTAAAACTATGTGGCCACTTTGGTGATAACTTGTTATATTATAACATTGTGAATACTATACTTTTATTTCTGTGAATGTTTTGCTTTAATTTACTGCTGAATAAAAAGAGAATTTACTATAATATGTAATCAGAACCTTAGAGCTGTCCACAGCAGCAGTCCTCTGCAAAGCTGCTCGTGCTTGGCTTTATACCTTGATAAACCAGTATGTGGGTATTTTCCTATTAAGCTGGTCATTTGCTATATATATGAACATACATATACACACATATTATACATTCATGCATGTGTGTATACACAGCAACATGCACACACCTCTCTTTCTCTCTGTCTCTGTCTCTGTCTCTGTCTCTGTCTCTGTCTCTGTCTCTCTCTCTCTGTCTCTCTCTCTCTCTGTCTCTCTCTCTCTCTCTCTCTCTCTATATATATATATATATATATATATATATATTTGTACAAGGCATTCTTCAATAACCTGGGTCCTTTGCTGTAATTTTCTTGAGAAATTCCATTTTTGTATCAATTAAGGTATTAGAATAGATGAAATCTTCTAATCATATCACCATGAGAAATATTCATATCAGCAATAACCCAAATCCTTAGTCATAATTTTATTGAAGAATCTTGACTTTCTTTTAGTATAATCTATAATACTGGAATATATATGAAGGATTTTTGATCTCATCAACATTCTCCTAATATGAGGACCATTTCAAAACACTTGAGATCACAAGTAATCAATGAATTCTAGAAGTTCCATGAGGCACTGAGAGGTTAAGTGACTTGCCAGGGTTCCAAAGCTAGTAAATATTAGGGACAGTATTCAAACCTGAATCTTTCTGACTCTAACACTGTCTACTATACCTTGCTTCTTCTCTTTCCAATTCAGAGACGCAATGAAATAAAACAAAATTATTTGGTGACATAATGGTAAGAGTTTAAAATAAATTGTTATTTGAACTAAATTTATATATTTTCTATAGTGGAAAAAAAACATAGCCACTCCTACCTAGACTCTATTTTCCACAAATTAGAATTAGCTATTTGACCTTGGGTATGCCACTTAATTTCTCTCAACCCCAGTTTTCTTAGCTTTAAATTGTATATCATTATCTCATGGAGCTGTTTTAAAATCCAATGTGATAATATCTTTAAAGCACTATGCAAATCATAAAATTTTAAAGTATGTACACACATACGTCATACTTTCCCATACAGATAGATGTATGTTATATATATGCAAACTATACACACACATATACACATATCTATATGTAATATGTTTCAAAAGGCTTAGTGCAATTTATAATGTATATGTTGTTTTATTGTTATGTCTGGCTTTTTGTGACATATTTTTGGTTTTGTTTTGTTGAAAAGATACTTGAGTGGCTTGTCCTTTCCTTGTCCAGCTCATTTTACAAGTGAGGAAACTGAGGCAAATAGGGTTAAGTGATTTGCCCAGGATTATCCAGCTAGTAAGTGTCTGAGGCCAGATTTGTATAGAAGATGAGCCTTCTATCCATTGTGCCACTTGTTGCCCATCACGTTTATATCTAAGTGTATATATGCATTCAATATTAGTCACATACTTTATGTTCTAGCTTTATAGGTTATCTGCCCAGTGGTTTACTTAATTCACTAGATTTTCTAGAAAAAATTTTTAGATAAGTTTTTTTTAGGTTCCTATCACAACCTCTTAATAATTATTCCTATAGCATATTGAATACTAGACTAAAATCTACTAATATTTGTAATGGATACTATACTTAAAACTTAGTTGTCATTCCTCATATATTAAAGTCATGTCTTCTTTTGACATTAATTTTTTAAAACTTCCCTGGATTTTTTTAAAGCTATGCCAACATAGTACAAATTTTGGCATGGCTTGTAAACCTGGAAGACTTCATATTTTGTCTTGATAGCAGACAATAGATTCTTTGCCTGAGAACAATCCTAGTTAAATACAGAGGGTCTCATCATTTGAAGTTGACATCAGGGCATAGGTAAACATGTAGTCCAGGTGCTCTTAGCTTTCTTGATATTCCTTTCATAATATAATGAAGCCAAGGGGTCCTTCCTCTGTACAGCTTTTTAAATGAATAATATAAAATATGAATGGTTGTAAAAAGTAATCTATTTTATTGAAATATAGCAATCATTTTTTAAAGTTGACAGAACTCAGATTAACAATCACTAGTCCAGAGCTTGGCCTGAGTGTGCCAGCATATCCTTGGACCAATGTTACCTTTGGCTCTTCCCTGAAAGAAAACAGCAGGGTTATTGGTAATAGCTTTCTTGGGGGAAAGGAATTCTTGGCCACAATAAGACTCAAAGACTATTTGTTGTCATATAGTGATTTCAATTGACTGTTGGTGGAAAGAATTATCTACACCAAGGAAATAAGTATAGCAACTAACATATTTGTATATATTTATGCATATAAATGTGTGTATGCTATTTATTTCATACATATTATATATGTATATATATAGTTATTAATCAGTGTCCATACACACCCTTTAAGGCTTGCAAAGACCTTTACGTATCTTATTTGATCTGATTCTCAATATCTCAAAATTTCCCCCAGTTAGCTACTATCATCTCTATTTTACATATGAGGAAACTGAGGATGAAATACTTGCTGACTTCAATGTTTATGTGGTCCCTGGTGAAAGGAAGCCTCTGGGTTGTATAAGGATGGGAGAACCATCCTACATCATAAACAGAGTTGCTCAAAGCTCCCTGGGTGATCAGAGTGAGATAGAACTTATGAGCAGTCCTGGTACTTCTAGCCTGGGTAAGCTGGGAAGACCTCGTCTTAAAAACAAACAAAAAACAATCAACTAGTGTGTGTGTGTGTGTGTGTGTGTGTGTGTGTGTGTGTGTGTGTGTATGTGTATGCTCATGTTCGTGTATTCAGGGCTGAGAGAAAACAGCTTAGTTACAACATCACAACAAAAATTTATGTAATCCTCTAAAATGTGGGAAGCACTAGTTGTCTTACAGGAGCCTTATAGTAATCCTCTCCAGCAAGGACTATAGACGTTATCCCCATTTTATAGATGAAGAAAGTGAGGTTTCCCAGTGTCATATAGCTAATATAATAGCATCTAAACCTTAACTCTAAGATCAGTCTGCTGGCTGACTGTGTTAGTTGCCTATCAAAAGTATGTAGAAAGGCAAAGGCATGATTCTTAGTTTGGAATTACTGGATTTGTTGCTAAGAGGATGAAGAAATTTGTGTTCCACAACAACTTATTACTCTCAGTTGATTTTAAGGTCAATTTAAATTAAGCAGTGTATCAAAAGGAATATAATTTGTCATTTTTTTTCTGATTGGCCATAGACATAATATTTAGGATAGATTTAATCCAGTTTAGAAATAGCTATGAGGGAGATAGAATGTTACTTGAATCATAGCACCCAAAAAGAGCAAAGAATTCCTTATTCAGCACATACCCTCTTTTCAAAGATATAGCTCCTAGTGTAAACAGATTTTACTGTGTAACTAAACAAGGTTGGGAAAAACTTAATAAAGGCATAGTCATCTGAAACAAAGGTTTCAATCAGAGGAGCTTTCTGAATGTCTATTCCACCCAATACACAATTAGAGGTTGAATTCACACTTAGGAGATAATACAGATTAAGTTAGAAATACAATGGATTTACACTACTTAAGCCTACACAGGTAGAAGAAAAAAAAATGGATGTACAACTTAGCATGCTAAGGAAATAACATTTACCTATGAATGTAGCCCTCAGTAATTGTATCCCAACAGTTTGCTTTCATTTAACAATTAACTGCCATTCTTTCTTAGCATAAAAAGGTAGTAGTACAATAGAATAGTATATAGTATTAGACTTCATTAATGTATTGTATAATTTTGCTGAACTGTATTTTTTTTTCAGGTCAATCACCCTCTAATATTAAAAATCAGCTTAGGCATAAAATAGGGAGATATGAGGTCACCAAAAGTATTTAAAATTCTTACGGAGGCGGTTAAATATAGAGTCCAGATCAAGGCAGGATACCCTGTTGACAAAGTGTTTTCTAGATCCTGCTTTTCCCAGATGGCATTGTTTTGATTGCATCAAATCTCTGGACATCATAGAGCCTTCTTTTTTTTCCCCAAGTGCTTTATTAACTTCTGATTTACATCATTCATTTCTGCAAGATTCTGAGTTACAAATTTTCTCCCCAATTTTCCCCTACCCACCACCCCAAAATAGCAGTCCCACAGGATATTGCCTCCTCCAATCTGCTCTCTCCCATATTTTCTCCCATACCCCTTTCGACTTTTCCAGCGGATCTCTATGCCCCAGTGCCTGTATATCTTATTTCCCAATTATATGTAAAATAGTATTAACAATAGTATATATATATATATATATATGTATATATATACATATGTTTACACATTTGATTATAAAACTTTGAATTCCAGATTCATTTCCTTCCTCCCTTGTCACCCACCCTTAATGGGAAGATAAGCAGTTCAGTATAGGTGGTATATGTGTGGCTAATGCAAAAAAAAATAACATAGTAGATATACTGTAAAAGACTGACTATATTTCCCTCCCTCCTATCCCACCTCCCACTTGTTCTATTCTCTACTTTGATCCCATCCCTTTTCAAAAGTGGGTGCTTCCAACTTCCCTCCCCCCCAAGCCTGCCCTCCCTTTCATCATTTCCCTCTCATCCCCTTCCCCCCTACTCTCCTGGAGGGTGAGATACCCTATTTAGTGTGTATTTCATTCCCTCCTCAAGTGAAATGGGAATAAGTTTGACCCATTCCCTTTTGCCAGCCTATTCTTCCCTTCCATTGTAACCATTTTCCCTTGCCTCTTCTATATGATATAGTTTACCCCATTCTGTCTCTCCCCATCTCCTCTCATTGTATTCCTCTATCACCTCTTAATTTCACCTTTTAAGTATCATCCCTTCCTGTTAATTTGGTCCTGTGCCCTCTATCTATGTATACTTGTAAACATATATATATACATTCACATATGTATTCATATGCCCATATACCCTCATATATAGACATATATATTTCTATTCCCTTCAACTACTGAGAAAATTTCCATAAGTTACAATTATTGTTTTTCCATGTAGGAATGTTAATAGTTCAACTCTGATAAGTTTCTTATAACTTCTTTTCCCTGTTTACCTTCTCATGCTTCTTTTGCTTCTTGCACCTGAATGCCAAATTTTCTATTCAACTCTGTTCTTTTCAGCAAGAGTGCTTGAAAGTCCTTTTTATTCCACTGAATGACCATATTTTCCCCTGAAATATGATACTCAATGTTGCTGGATAGGTGACTCTTGGTTTTAATCTCAGCTCCTTTGACCTCTGGAATATCATATTCCAAGCCCCTCGATCCCTCAATGTAGAAGCTGCCAGATCCTGGGATATCCTGATTGTGTTCTCACAATATTCAAATTGTTTCTTCCTGGCTGCTTGTAACATTATTTCCTTAATCTGGGAATTCCAGGACCTGGCTATGATATTACTAGGAGTTTTCTTTTGGGGATCTTTTCAGCAGGTGATCGGTGGATTCTTTCAACCTCTATTTTGCCCTCTGGTTCTAAAACATCAGGGCAGTTATCTTTGAGAACTTCCTGGAGGATGATTTCTAGGTTCTTACTTTGATCAGGGCTTTCAGGTAGTCCAATAATTTTTAAATTATCTCTCCTGGATCTATTTTCCAGGTCAGTGGATTTTCCCATGAGATATTTCACATTGCCTATTCTATTCTTTCATTTGTTTGGATCTGTTTAATAGTATCTTGATTTCTCATAAAGTCATTAGCTTCCATTTGCTCCAGTCTATTTCTGAAGCCATGATTCTCCTCATTGAGCTTTTGAGATTTCTTTTTCCAACTGGCAAATTTGTATTTTTAAGGCATTCTTTTCCTCATTTCCTTTTTGAGCCTCTTTTGCCATTTGAGTTAGTCTATTTTTTAAGCTGTGATATTCCTCAGTCAGGCTGTTGACTCTCATTTCTTAATTTTCTGGCATTGTTCTCATTTGTCTTCCCAATTTTTCCTCGACTTCTCTTATCTGCTTCTTAAGGTCCTCTATGGCCTGTAACCAGCTCATATTTTCCCTTGAAGTTTGTGGTGCAGGAATTCTGACTTCACTGTCTTCCTCCTGTTTCATGCTTTGCTGCTTTTTGTCCCCGAAATAGGAGTCTAATTTTGGAATCTTCTGTGTGCTTTGTTTCCTTTGCTTGGTCATGTTGCTCCTCAGTCACTTGACCCCTAGGCTTTTTGCCACAGTAGGACCCTGCCACCAGACAGAGGAGCTTTTGTCCCAAACCCTGGGGTTTTCTCAGTTGTCGGAGGTATTAGATGGGTGCCTTCTCTGAGGTCTACACACACTCTGGCAAGCTGGACACACACCCCAGGACCTCCACCCTAGACTGCAATCCAGAATCAAGAAGGTTAAAGCAAGAGCGAATACCCCTCAGACTGGTTTCTTGGTCCCCCTACACTCTGCTTGCCAGGTCCTGAAGCTGCCACGGGTCCCAAAGTCCAGACTGCACTGACCTCTCACTTTGTCCTTTGCATCTATGTGTTGATAAATCTGGAAATGGCCACAGCTGCTGCTGATCTGGAGTCCCTCTGGCTGGTGGCTGGTCAGGCCCACCCTGGGGCTAAAGCCTTGGCTTGGGGCTGGGCTCTGCTCCCAGCAGCGCACTCCTCTGGCCAATTCCTTCTGGCCTGCCCTGCTGTCCACAATGGGAGGTTATCTTCTCTATGTCATTTTGTGGGTTCTGCAGCTCCAAAGTTTGTTTAGAGTCCCTTTTTTATGTATTGGTGAAGCTACGGGGAGGTCCTGCTTCTACTCTGCCATCTTGACCAAGCCTTCTTAAAGTGATCTGTAATTACCCAAAGAGATTTCACCTGTTCATTCACACTGGAAAGACTATTGATGAAGAATGTCAGTTACCCCCACTTTGACATGTATTTAAACAAATATCATCAAAGCTTATTCCTAAGTAAGTATATCTAGAACAGAGAGTACATATTGATTATAATTTATAGGTGATATTAAAACTAAAGATATGAACATTTAAAAATTGAAATCCTTAATTTATTAATAATAATGAATTGACAAATATTTTTATATCTATGTTCTCAGAGATGTTTGTGCTGCATCAGAGGATGAAAAACTGAATTGATAGTTCACAAATTTAGAAGTGGAAGGGATCACAGAAGCCATCTAGTCTAACCTCTTATTTCAGAGGAAAACTAAGACCCAGGGAAGTTAAGTGAATTAGCCAATATAACACAAGTAATAAGCATCAGGGCTTCACATTTCCAGTGCTAGTCCACTTTCTACTCTTCCACCAGTATGTCAAATTATTTCTGGATATGAGACTATCCTTAAGCATATACTATTAAGCATTTAAACAGGTATTAGCTCCCTTCTTTAAAGGGGTATTGATTAAATATCTAGGGATGAAATTATAGGTGCTTTCAAAGACCAACTAGTGAAAAAAAACTATTTAAAACTTTTAAATCCAACCGAGATACTTATAAAGCCCATTCAGTTGACAAAAATGAATAGCTGCTATGGTGAATTAAGCTACTACACTAATACTTCAATATTTAATGGATTCATAAATCTGCTTTGGATCTTCCCTCCAATGTCATAGGCCATGTCTCTGCTATGATGGCTCATAGACTCACAGAGGCAGAGCTTCGATAGATTTTAAAGGTCATTGAATTTGATCCTTTCATTTTATAGGAAAGGAAATTTAGGGATAAAGAGATTATGACTTTACCAAAGTCACATAGGCATTAAGTGGCAAAATTAGTTTTTAAGCCCAGTTCCCCTGATTCCAAATTCCATTACTTTTCCACTGCACCTCACTTTTGAGAATTGTTATAAATAATCAATTCTTTGTTCTGGAGTGAATGTAGACAAGTTTTTTGCTGAGTTTAGTGAAGCTACTTCTCAGATGGCAGACATGGTTGTCACATAGCCTTTATTCAGACCTTTTATAGCTTGGTAGGAACAGCTACTACATATACTTTACTCACATAACTTTTCAAACTCTACAGTCACCCAGCAGAATAAAGCACAAAAAATTATATGGCATTTGGGATTATATTTTACAGTCAGAGTGAAATTGCATCATGTTACATATTCTCTATATGTAGAATATGGACTGGTTTTGCCAGTAAAACCTGGGTGAGGCTTGCTTCTGGCTCTTTCTCATTTCATCAGGAGAAGAGCAATGGTAATGCTCATTCCACATTTTGCCAAATACCCAGCCCACAATTAGTCCACACTTAGAGGAATCTAGAACCATGACAGCAGGGTTAGAATGGAGGGGAAGGGGAAAGGAACAAACATTTATTAACTGCCTGCTAGGCAATGTGTTAAGCTTTACAAACATCATCTGTTTAACTCCTCACGATAACTTTGTGAGGTAGGTATTATCATTATCCTCACTTTGCAGTTGAGGAAACTAGGCAGAAATTTGTCCAGGGTCAAGGTCACAAAGCAGTCAAGTGTCTGAGGCTGCATTTGCACTCAGATTTTCCTGACTCCAGGTGTATCCTCTATCCACCATGACAGTAAGGTGTCCCAATGGAATGAAAACCTTCAATCAAGCCAGTGAGCTTTAGTCTGTTAATGGAGGCAGTGCAATGAATAAAAATCTCCTTACATTGAACATTTGACATTTCACCAATCTGTAGATATATTGTGGCTTAATGCTTTAACTGATGCATATAGATGAAACAATTATTTAAGGTAGTATCTGATGATTTATTGATCTCTATCATAGCAACAATATTTTTCACTGACACTTTAACTTCTCAGATAGTGACATTTGTCCTTAACATTTCCATTCCTATTTGACTGAATGCTTTTTTTTTGGCATTTTCACTACTCATTCCACAAAAACATTATTTTTCAATTCACCATGTACCATTTAATAGCATAGTCTTTTACTTTATTTTATTTTAAAATATATTTTTCTCTTAGGCTTGTCTGTTTATCTTTGAAAGCTTTGTATATTTATGCATTGGGAATTACAGAATTCTAATTATTTTACTCCCTATGTTATTACTGAGCTTCTTAAGACTTAAAAATGATTCTTTATTAAACAATGAAACACATATTTAATTAATGGAAGCTATTGCCCTAGCATATTTTCCTTATCAGACTTCATGTTTAAATGAATCATGTGTTCAGAAATGAAAAATAATATTGACTACTTTGTATTTTATTAAACCTTCACTGGAGATGAGAGCTCTATTTTTTAAGCAATCAGGGTTAAGTAACTTGCTCAAAGTTACACAGCCAGTTATTTCTGGGTGTGATGCTAAGTATCTGAGCCCAGATTCGATCCCCAGGTCATCCCAACACTGGAGCCGGTGCTCTTACTTGCTGTGCTACCTGGCCGCCCCAATGAGAGCTCTTGTAAGCATCTTTGCTTATCAGTAAAATTGATAATGACTTCCAAATATAATCAAATAATGATATAAAGTGTTTGAAAATTTCCTTAAATTCAAAATTTATGTAGATAATTGATACAAGTTTATTATTTAGTGATAATGAAAATTTTGATCAATTGAAATATTTTGATTTTGAAACTTTATTATAAAGCATGTATTACAAAATTTAATTAAAGTGTTTTGAACATCTTACCTTGTTTTATTTCTATAACAATACTTTCTTGAGACTTTAGGAAATCTGGCAGAATCAAGATGGTGGGTTAGAGGCAGCAACCCAGACAAACCCTCCAGACAACTTTAAAATAACACCTCAAATAGAAATGTGAAGAAACAGAACCAACTAAAGATCAAGGTGGGACAATTTGTAGCCTAAGACAACTTAAAAGATTGGCAGACCTTAGAGTGTGTAGAGCCTGATGGCCTAAAGCATAGTAGTAATATGTGGTAGGCCTTGGTGTGTGGTTTTGTGTGTGTGTGTGTGTGTGTGTGAGTGTGTGTGTGTGTGTGTGTGTGATATGGCAGCAATAGCCATAATAGATTTAGGAATTCTCAGTAAAGACATAGAGAAGGGGTTAGAGGACTGGTCAGAAAAAGATTATAGTGAGCCCTTTTGGGTACTAGGTGCAGCTGGCATTGATTTTCAACTCCATTGCTTATATGCAATTCTGGGTCTTAGTTCCAAGACAGAAAGGAGCTTTGAGATTGCAGTTGCACCAAAACAAGGCACACCCTGGGTAAAGATTAGAGAGTAAACCAGGAGAACAGTGATCACACCTCTCACAAATCACACCACCTTGAAAGCATCAAAAACTTGCAGAACTCTAGAACCAGCTCTCAAAATAGTAGCACAAAAATCATAAAGTTTGGGACAGTGCCTTTCCACTTTCAGGTGAGCAGAACACAACTTTAACATTAAGTTCAAAGTTAAGAAATAGGATAGGAAAATGAGAAAACAGCAACAATGAAAATAACTTGGCAATAAAAAAGCTGCTATGGTGTGGGGAAGACCAAGACACAAACTTAGAAGAAGACAAAAACATGGAAACAGATGCAACCAAAAGCTCAAAGAAAAATACTAATGCAACTCAAGGCCAACAAGTATTCCTGGAAGCATTAAAAAAAAAGAGATAAGAATGATAGGGAAAAATTGGGAAGAGAAATGAGTGATGCAAGAAAATTATGAAAAGAAAATTAACAGTTTGGTAAAAGAGGTACAAAAAGTACTGAACAAAACAACACCTTATTGAACAGAATGGCCCTAAAGGTAAAAGGGGCAAAAGACCCACTAAAGAAAATAATTTCATAAAAATTAGAATTGAACATTTTTTTAAGATGATGCATATACACATATGTATATTAATATGTTTTTCTGGGGCCTAATATACTACAGGATTTTCTCTTTTTTCTTTTTCTTTCTTGGGACTTTTTACCTCTTGACCGAATGAATTCAATTGTATATATGAATAAGAGCAACTTTTGTGTAAAATCGATTGGACTTTAATGTTTTAATATGAAATGGAGAGGGTAAAAAAATCTTCACAATAACTGGTTAGTGATTTTTTTTTTAAGTAAAGGACAGTATTAGCAAAGAATAATTTCGTGATTTGTTAGCTAGAAAATTGTATGTGTTTTTTGGATTATATTCAATTTAATCAAACTGATGATATAAAAATGTTTTATCTTGGGAATGCCATATAAAGTATGAAATGTATGCACTTTATGAGATACAGGGCATGATAATATATAGAGCTTGAAGGGAAAAATGTCAGCGAAAAGGTGACTGGGATTGGGTGAAGATGTAGTTAGAAAGAATTTATAGTCCCTCTCTCAGAAAAATATATTTGATCACTGATATAGCCATTCAGTATGGACAGAAGCTATATGTATTCATGCATAGGCATAGACTTGATACAATATACTTTCTCTGATTTGAGAGAAAGATATTCATTTGCAATCATAGTAGCTGATTGTTAATCTTCTAGTATCCTTAGTAAAGAAGTCCAGCACCCAGCCTAACCTATCCTTTGCTAGGGTGTCTATAATGACTCCCTAAAATAAAATCTAGGTCCCTTGCAAGTACCTCTGGCACCTGTAACCCCACTGAAATAAGTATGTAGCCTAATCATCAGAGATAAAGATTGTACTACTTTGGATTTTTTCTAGAGAGCTAGTATACTTTTAAATTAAATCCCCAAACTGTCCCAGTTCCATAGAACTTGTCTTCAGAAATGTATAAGTATATAACAATAGAGTTACAAAAAAAAACATTAAGGAAGAAGAAAAGTAAGAAAAGGGGGTCATTGAAGCATATCTGAACCATGGAAAAGAAGGAAAGCAATAGAAACTATAAACGCTCAGGGAAGCTTTGAAAAGAAAACATTGAATTTTTAAATACTTAAAAAGAGCAGTAAGCTGGATGAAATGCAGATTCACAGTTTCATAAACAAGTCACTTTTTAAATCTACTTTATGTATGGAAATACTTAAAATGCTTGGTGTTTATTAACTTTAGTATTAAAAAAAATAACAAAAAAATTGAGTAAGTCCATCTAGACCCTCAATACTTTGTATGGATTTGAATGGGATTTTCTAACTTCTTACCAGAGAAGGTTTTCTATTCATGTAGGAAATTGCTTCTGCTTTATCAACAGCTGGTGCTAGGGTTTTAACATAAACCGTAATTAGAAACAAATGAATATTGGTGCACCTCCAAATCTTTCATAGTTATCCTTTCATAAAGGTTCCATATGGCTATCATACGTTCCTTGAATTTGTACTTTCATATCATATAAACTTGGTGATCCCATTAGGGCTTTATTAGTCAGCTTATACTAAAGCAGATTTCAAAATATTTTCTCCATTTTTTTTTGATACCACCTTTTAATGGCTGGTTGAGGAACGCTCATGAATAGAATTTTTCCATTTCTATTATAAAGCATAAACCTATTTTTCAGGCAGCTTAAATTGCTTTGAATTGAAAGCGTGTAAGTTGTCAGCAGAGACATAGATGCATTTTTTCTTTCTGGGACATGACTCAGCAATAGTTTATATAGAAAACATTTCTGAAAAGGGATTTTTATAATGCTTTGGGATTTTGATATAGCCTAACTTTGGGTTCTGTTAATTGTACACCATGTAAAAGAGTTACTCCATGTGAGATTAAGTGAAAAAATATCTTCCTCCTAAATGTGTGTATGCATGCATATTTTTCAAAATTATCTGAATTGAGACATTAAAAAAACCTAGACATTTTTAAGTGAATGCCTCAAAATTCATGCTAACCTTGATTAATCAGTGAGATCCACATTTTTTTTGGCATACAGTTTTAATGTGACAAATAAAACTATTTTCAAACTTAAAAAAAATGTACCATGTTGACTTCATCTTTAGTTCAGGCAATTTTAAGAGGGTTTGAGAAATTTTACCTGCCAAAATGCACTTATAGCAATGGCTACCCCTCTCAGAAAAGAAAGTGAGAATGATTCCTGGGAGTGAAATAATTCTCTGGATTCATGGTGAAATTTTTGTTTTTCCTGACTTAAGGTGTACAGGCAATTATTTTTTTAATGGAAAAATTTTCCTGTCCTTGTTACTTACTGATGTAGCTGTGACTAAGTTTGAGTGTTTTTGTTTGTTTGTTTGTTTTGTTTTTTGCTTTTTGGAGGGCAACTGGGGTTAAGTGACTTGCCCAAAGTCACATGTCTAGTAAATGTGTCAAGTGTCTGAGGCTGAATTTGAACTCTAGTCTTCCTGACTCCAGGGCTGCTGTTCTATTTACTGTACCTCATAGCTGCCCCTAGGTTGGATGTTAATATGTGAAATTATGCATTAATGTTTTTTGGAGTCACTGGGCTATGTGAATTTTTTTCTTTTTTAATATTAATACTCTCGAATCCAACTCTCATTGTAGCCACATTCCTTCAATTATACTTCATAACTATTAAAAGTTTTTTTTTCTTCTGGAATCAGGGCAGCCCAGCATGTAGGTGAAAAAAAAATATATATATGGGAGAAATAGAAGACAATATAATAGAATAATATGTGTCAGGCAGTGACTCTTGATAAGTGAGGTAGACAAAGGATTCTTCTATCTCATTTCTACTATTATTTCACAGATTTAGACCATGTGAATAGAACAGTTGTAAAATTACAGAAAATGATATCTCAGAGTACTCATAATTTATACATTTGTAATCTAATTAATATAACAGGAAAAAGTAAACAGATACTTATAAGCTAACAAAAATTAAAGACCTATTGTCTCCCTCTTTTTATATATACTTTGAAAAATTCTTAATTTTATGGTAGTAAAGTCTCTCCCCTGATGAAGATTCCAATGTCTCTATAGACTTTTTTGTATGTATTTCGATAAAGGCTCTATACTATCCAACATAGTAGAGGTCTTTATTGGGGTATGTTAGCATCTTAAAATGACTTGCATAACATATTGCTATCTACTGATTCTCATTTTCATGCCATGATGAATCTCTCTCCTTTCCACATTGTAAATGTCCAAGAAGGTATCTTTTATATCACTTCTTACATGCATGCAATTTTTGTAATATGCCACAGCTACATATAACTATTACAGTCTTTATATTTCCCAAGGTAATGAATATAAAAGGACTTTGAAAAAAATCCCCAGAACTTTAAGGTCTTATTACTATTATCCCATTATCTCTCACTTCTTTCCAATAAGGCACTTCAATTCAATTCACTTTTGTTAATATTGGCCCTTTTGTTAGTGTTGTTTCCTTTGCCCAGAAGATTCTTCCACTTGATTTTTACAAATTCAACTCTAATACTTCTTGTAAGGTCTACTGCAAATACTATATCATGTAAATAATTTTTGAATTTCCTTAACATTTAAATATTTTACCACATATTATATTTCCTGAATATAAACTTCATTATATTTCCTACTTGGGGTGGGGGAAGGTTGGGGGCGAAGCCAAGATGGCAGAGTAGAAGCAGGACGTCCCTGCTACTCCGGCTTCCACCTTCCCCAATCCATGTAAAAATAGGACTCTAAACAAACTTTGGTGCTGCAGAACCCACAAAATGGCACAGAGAAGCTAACCTCCCACTGAGGACAGCAGGGCACACCGCAGGAATTGCCAGCACAGTGCTCTGGGAGCAGAGCTCAGCCCCAAGTCGAGGCTTTGGCCCCAGGGTGGGTATGACCAGCCGCTGCTGGAGGGACTCCAGAACAGTAGCAGCTCTGGCAGTTTCCAGATTTATCAACACACAGACGCAAACGACAAAGTGAGAGTTCAGTGCAGTCTGGACTTTGGGACCAGTAAGTGGGAGTGCATGGCTTTTGCCCTCGGGGCGAGAAACTGCTGAGGCACTAACAAAACTGAGTATCATGGTTCAGGGGAAAATTTGGTCATTCAGTGGAATAGAGGACTTTCAAGCATTTTGCTGAAAAAACCAGAGTTGAAATGAAAATTTGACATTCAGATACAAGAAGCAAGAGAAGCATGAGAAGGTAAACAGGGAAAAGAAATCATAAAGAACTTATCAAAGTTGAACTATTAACATTCCTACATGGAAAAAAAAATTGTAACTTATGAAACTTTTCTCAGTCGTTGAAGAAAAAAAAAAAAAAATATATATATATATATATATACACACACACACACACACACACATATACATATATATATACACACACACCCAAATATATATGTAAATATGTCTATATATGAGTGTATATGGGCATATGAATACATATGTGAATGTGTGTATATGTGTTTACAGGTATATATAGATAGAGGGCACAGGACCAATTTAACAGGAAGGGATGATACTTAAAAGGTGAAATTAAGAGGTGAGAGAGAAATATAATGAGAGGAGATGGGGAGAGACAGAATGGGGTTAACTATCTCACACAGAAGAGGCAAGGGGAAATGGTTACAATGGAGGGGAAGAATAGGAAGGCAAAAGGGAATGGCTCAACTTTATTCTCATTATTTTATATTTATTCTTAATTCTCATTGAATCTGGCTTGAGGAGGGAGCAAAATACACACTAAATAGGGGATCTCACCCTACAGGAGAGTAGGGGGGGAAAGGGATGGGAGGGGGTATGATGGAAGGGAGGGCAGGCTGGGGGGAGGGAATTTGGAAGCACCTACTTTTGAAAAGAGATGGTATCAAAGTAGAGAATAGAACAAGTGGGAGGTGGGATGGGAGGGAGGGAAATATAGTCAGTCTTTTACAATATATATATATATAT
>NW_027186473.1:5203006-5233185 GCF_028583685.1 Petaurus breviceps papuanus
AGTAAGGGTGGGTGACAAGGGAGGAAGGGAATGAATCTGGAATTCAATGTTTTAAATTCAAATATTTAAATATGTATATGTATGTGTGTGTGTGTTTGTATGTGTGTTTGTGCATACTATTTTCTTTTTTTTAATGCTTTTATTAACTTCTGATTTACATCATTCATTTCCGCCAGATTTTAAGTTACAAATTTTCTCCCCGTTTTTCCCCCACCCTTCCCCCCAAAACAGGAGTCCCACAGGACATCCCCACCTCCAATCTGTTCTCTCCCATATTTTCTCCCATACCCGTTTCGAATTTTCCAGTGGATCTCTATGCCTCAGTGCCTGTATATCTTATTTCTTAATTACATGTAAGATGGTATTAATTCATTCCCACTGGGAAGACAAGCATTTCAGTATAGGTTGTACATGTGCGGCTAATGCAAAACAATAACATGGTAGATACATTGTAAAAGACTGACTATATTTTCATCCCTCCTATCCCACCTCCCATTTGTTCTATTTTCTACTTTGATCCTGTCCCATTTCAAAAGTGGGTGCTTCTAATTTCCCTCCCCCCCCGCCAGCCCTCCCTTCCATCATCCCCCCCCCCCTCCCCCTCCCCCCCCCCCACTCTCCTGGAGGGTGAAATCCCCTATTTAGTATGTATTTCGCTTCCTCCTCAAGCCAGATTCAATGGGAACAAGGTTGACCCATTCCTTTTTGCCTTCCTATTCTTCCCCTCCATTGTAACCATTTTCCCTTGCCTCTTCTGTATGTGATAGTTTGCCCCAATCTGTCTCTCCCCCTCTCCTCTCATTATATTCCTCTCACCTCCTAATTTCACCTTTTAAGCAAAACCCCTTCCTGTTAAATTAGTCCTGTGCCCTCTATCTATGTATATCTGTAAACATATATACACACTTTCACATATGTATTCATATGCCCATATAGCCTCATATATAGACATATATATATATTTCTAATTCCTTCAACTACTGAGAAAAGTTTCATAAAATACAATTATTTTTTTTCCATGTAGGAAGGTTAACAGTTCAACTTTGATAAGTTCCTTATGATTTATTTTCCCTGTTTACCTTCTCATACTTCTCTTGCTTCTTGTATCTGAATGTCAAATTTTCTATTCAACTCTGTTTTTTTCAGCAAGAATGCTTGAAAGTACTCTATTCCACTGAATGACCAAATTTTCCCCTGAAACATGATACTCAGTTTTGCTGGGTAGGTGACTCTTGGTTTTAGTCCCAGCTCCCTTGAACTCTGGAATATCACATTCCAAGCCCTTCGATCCCTCAGTGTAGAAGCTGCCAGATCCTGGGTTATTCTGATTGTGTTTCAACAATATTCAAATTGTTTCTTCCTGGCTGCTTGTAATATTCTCTCCTTAATCTGGGAATTCCAGAACCTGGCTATAATATTCCTAGGAGTTTTCTTTTTGGGATCTTTTTCAGGAGGTGATCGGTGGATTCTTTCAACTTCTATTTTGCCCTCTGGTACTAAAACTTCAGGGCAGTTTTCTTTGAGAATTTCCTGGAGGATGCTTTCCAGGTTCTTATTTTGGTCATGGCTTTCAGGTAGTCCAATAATTTTTAAGTTATCTCTCCTGGATCTATTTTCCAGGTCAGTGGTTTTTCCCATGAGATATTTCACTTTGCCTTCTATTCTTTCATTTGTTTGGATCTGTTTAACAGCATCTTGATTTCTCATAAAGTCATTAGCTTCCATTTGCTCCAATCTAATTCTGAAGCAATGCTTCTCCTCAGTGAGCTTTTGAGATTCTTTTTCCATCTGGCAAATTTGGCTTTTTAAGGCATTTTTCTCCTCGTTGCCTTTTTGAGCCTCCTTTGCCATTTGAGTCAGTCTGTTTTTTAAGGTATTATTTTCTTCAGTCAGGCTGTTGACTCTCATTTCATAATTTTCTTGCATTGTTCTCATTTCTCTTCCCCATTTTTCCTCCACTTCTCTTATCTGCTTCTTAAGGTCCTCTATGGCCTGTAACCAGCTTGTATTTTCCTTTGAAGCTTTTGGTGCACGAGTTCTGACTTCACTGTTTTCCTCCTGTTCCATGCCTTGCTCCTTCTTGTCCCCAAAATAGGAGTGTAACGTTGAAATCTTCTGTCTGCTTTGCTTCCTTTGCCTGCTCATTTTGCCACTCAATTATTTGACTTTTGGGCTTCTTGCCACAGTAGGACTCTGCCACCAGACAGGGGAGCTTTCATCCCAAACGCTGGGGTTTTCTCAGCTGCCGGAGTTATTAGATGGGTGCTCTCTCTGAGGTCCCCACATGCTCTGGCAAGCTGGACACACACCACAGGACCTCCACCTTAGACTGCAATCCAGATCCAAGCAGGTTAAAGAAGAGGGATTACCCTTCAGACTGGTGCTTGTTCCCCCTACACTCTGCAGGCCAGGAGCTGAAGCTGCCACGTGGCACTGGCAGGCTGTGCTGACATCTCAGTGTTTTCTCTCCCCAGGGGTAGAAGCCACGCACTCCCACTTACTGGGTCCCAAAGTCCAGACTGCACTGGCCTCTCACCTTGTCCTTCGCATCTATGTGCTGTTAAATCTGGAAACGGTGACAGCTGCTGCTGATCTGGAGTCTCTCTGGCATGCAGCTGGTCAGGCCGGCCCTGGGGCTAAAGCCTCCGCATGGGGCTTGGCTCAGCTCCCAGAGTGCTGCGCTGGATTTTTGCTGGCCTGCTGGGCTGTCCTCAGCAGGAGGTTAGCTTCTCTGTGTCTTTTTGTGTGTTCTGCAGCTCCAAAGTTTGTTTAGAGTCCCCTTTTTACATGGATTGATGAAGGTGGAAGCCGGAGCCATGGGAAGGTCGTACTTCTACTCTGCCATCTTGGCTCCGCCTCCCTGTGCATAGTATTTTCAATACTATTTTACATGTAATTGTGAAATAAGATATATAGGCACTGGGGCATATAGATCCACTGGAAAATCGAAAGGGGTATGGGAGAAAATATGGGAGAGAGCAGATTGGAGGGGATATCCTCCAAGACTGCTATTTTTTTTGGGGGGGGGTAGGGGAGAAAATTTGTAAATCAAAACCTGGCAGAAATGAATGACGTAAATCAGAATTTAATAAAGCATTTGAAAAAAAAGATACAAGGAAAGAGAAAACACTTAAAATATTTCCTACTTACTTTTTGTTTGTAGTTTCCAATTTTCAAACTAGTTCCTAATATATTAATAAATTCTGTAACTTGCTGAGAAGTTCTTTAAAATTATATATACATATATACACACATATATAACCAAATAACATCTATTTTATTTATTTTATTTTAGATCATATTTATGATGAAACCATTTAATATATTTTTTAACTGACATAAAAAATCTTTTAGAGAAAGTTTTAGCCAGATACTCACACATATACATACATACATACATACATACATACATATATATATAATTAATTTGGGCTTCTTTATGATTCATAATGACCTTGACCAGAAATTTACCTTTGGTTTATTATCTATGAAAGCAAGATTTACTAAGGAAGTTACTAATATAAACAAAACTTGAAGTGAAATTTTTATTCTATGATGATAATATGTATATATGTTTTTATATCTACGCATGTAGAGATGTATTTCATGATCCTTTGTGCTCTATAAGTATTAATGTACATTTTAAAAATATATGCTAAATGAATGGCTAAACAAGTTGTGGTATATGAAGTAATGGAATACTATTGTGCTATAAGAAATGAGGAGCAGATGGACTGCATATTTACCTGGAGAGGCTCATATGAACTGATGCTGAGTGAGAAGAGTAGAACCAGGAGAAATCTGTAGACAATTACAGACACAACATATGTGTGACGACCAGCTTTGATAGACTGGTCTCTTCTAAGCAATGCAAGGTTATAAGACAACTCCAAAAGACTCATGATGGAGAGAGATGTCTACATTCAGAGAAAGAACTAGAAAGAGCAGAGTTTGAATGCAGATTGCCTCAAATTACCTGCTCTCTTTCTTTTACTTTTTTGATTTTGTTTCCTCCTTCCCAGTGTTTATTCCATCCATTACAATCTTCTTTATAATCTGACTAACATCTAATGTGGAAGTATTTGTATATCCTATTCTTGATTGCATGCAGCCATTTTTGGAGAGGGGTGAGGGAGGAGAGGGAAGGGGAGAAAAGTTGAAATTGAAGGGATTATGGAACTGAATCTTGTAAACTAAAAGTCAAAAAACAAATTAATAAAGACAAAAAAGAAAAAAATATATATGCTAATCACAAGTCTCTTCTTACTAATTTCTTTCCTATGACTTACTATTACTAAAGATTACACAATTGGGGGTGCTAGAAACTGAAGATCTTAGAGGCAGAGGTGGTATCTTCATCACTTCTTATAAAAGGCAAGGGATTAAAAAAAGGTATTTTGAAAAGTTGTTAGTTAATTGGTTAATAAGATGGTGTCTGAAGAAAAGATTTATCTTTCTATACCACAGTTTAAAATATAGAAGCGATAAATTATTGGCTAGAGATGATATATGCTAAAAAGGTGTGGAATAAGAATGTATTCTTTAGAGTACTGGTGTCAAACACATGGACTGTGGGCCAAATATGACCCACAACTTTCCAGAGTGCCCAGACCATATTAAAATTTAATCAATGTCATTTCCTAAATGATAAATGGTCAACACATATGAACAAACAGTTTTCTGATGAAGGAATTAAGACAATTTATAGTCATATGGAAAGTGCTTTAAATCATTATTAATTAGAGAAATGAAAATTAAAACAATCTTGAGATATCACTTTATGTGTATCAGTTTGGCTAAAATGATGAAAGATGAAAGTGATAAATATTGGAGGGGATTAAAAAAAATAATTGCAACACATTCACTGTTGTTGAAACTGTGAACCAATGCAACGATTTTGTCTCCCTCCTCTCTTACTTCTCTATAAGGTAAGATAGATACCCAATCAAGAGTGTATATTATTTCCTCTTTGAATCAACTCCACTGAGAGTAAGGTTCAAACAATACTCACTCCCCTCCTTTTTCCCCTCCACTGGAATCAGTCTTCCATGGCCCTTCATGTGTTATAATTTATCCCAGCCTGCCTCTCCCATCTCTCTTCTCCCAGTGCAATCCTCTTTGTCACCCTTTAATTTTTTTATATGATCCCATCAAAATCAACATATACCCACATCCTTTGTCTAGGTTTATTCCTAACTGCTCTAATAGAGATATATTTCTTAAGAACTATAAAGTATTGGGGTGGCTAGGTGGCATAGTAAATAGAGCACCAGCCCTGGAGTTAGGAGCACCTGAGTTCAAATCTGGCCTCAGAAACTTAATACAAAAACTAGCCATGTGACCTTGGGCAAGTCAGTTAACCCCAATTGCCCTACCTTCCCCCCTCCAAAAAACAAAACAAAAACTCTAAGTATCACTTATCACTTTCCTGTGTAGAGATGTAAACTGTTTAACCTAACTTTGTTTCTCCCCTGTTTACTTTTTTTTGCTTCTCTTGACTCTTGAATAATTTTTTTTCTTCAACTCTGGTCTTTCATGAAC
This sequence comes from Petaurus breviceps papuanus, assembly GCF_028583685.1. NCBI lineage: Eukaryota > Metazoa > Chordata > Mammalia > Diprotodontia > Petauridae > Petaurus > Petaurus breviceps. The sequence goes on from NW_027186473.1 coordinate 5,208,548, forward strand.
AGAGTTTGAATGTTCCCTATTTCATTAAATATCCATTCCCCCCCCCCAAAAGATTATGCTCAGTTTTGCTGGATAGTTAATTCTTGGATGTAATCCAAGCTCCATGGCCTTCTGGAATATCATATTACAAGCCCTTTGATCCATTCATGTAGAAGCTGCTAAGTCCTGTATAATCCTGACTATGATTCCTCAATATTTGAATTGTTTTTTTTCTGGCTACCTGAAGTATTTTCTCCTTGACCTGAAAGTTCTGGAATTTGACTATAATGTTTCTGTTTGGGATCTCTTTCAGGATGTGATTGGTCTATTCTTTCATGTACTATGTTAGCCTCTGGTTTTTAGAATATCAGGGCTGTTTTCCTTGATAATTTCTTGAAAGATGGTGACCAGGCTCTTTTTTGTTATGGTTTTCAGGTAGTCCATTAAGTATTTCCCAGGTAAATTGTTTTCTCAATGAGGCCTTTTACATTTTATTCTGTTTCTTTCATTCTTTTTATTTTGTTGGGTTGAGTATGTCTGGTAAAGTCATTAGCTTCCGCTTACCCAATTCTATTTTTTAAACAAATGTTTCCTTCAGTTAGTTTTTGTACCCTTTTTTCCATTTGGCCAATTCTACTTAAGGAGTTTGCTTCAGTCAATTTTTATGCTTCCTTTTCCAAGCTGTTGACACTCTTAAAAGATTCTCTTATGTAACTCATTTCGTTTTTTCCTCTTCTTTCTTTTTAACTAATTTTCCTTCTCCCCCATCTGTTTGATTTTTTAAATTTTTGTTGGGCTTCATATCAATTCATACTTCTCTTTGAGGCTTCAGATGTATGTGTTTTGTCATTGCTGTCCTTTTCTAAGTTTGTTTGGATATTCCCTGTTACTATAGTAACTTTATGTCATCAGTACTTTATTTGCTTATTGTCCAGCCTATTTTGTGACTTCTAAAACTGAGTTTTGCTTCTTGGCTACAGAAGAAACTGTGCCAAGCTCCTTTTAGCTCGGGACCAGGGGACTGATCACTGGCTACCTGTGGTGGCTTTCCTGTTATACTGAGATTGCCTTGTATAGCAGCACTGGCTACATCAGACTTCAGATGAAGGAGGCTCACCTTTTGCAACTGTGCTGGAGGCCTTATAGCTGGTCCACTCTTCTACTTGCTGAACCAGGTTGCTTATCTCTGCTGGGGCTAGGTACCTCCCAATGTCCTGCCTGGAAACTGACTGCGCTGGGCTGTGTTCCCCTTTTACCCAAGTAAGATTGACCTGTTAAGCAGTCATTTTAAGTTATCTTGGGCTGGAAAGTTGTTTCACCCTACCCTTTTCTGGATTCTATCACCCCAGAATTTGTTTTAAGGCTCGACTTAAATTATTCAAGGGAAACTGGGGAGAACTCAGTCAATTTCCTGACTTTTCTCCAATATATTGGCTCCCTAAATAACCCTAACATTTTAGAGAGCAATCTAGAATTATGCCCAAATGATGATTAAACTGCCTATGCCCTTTAATACAGTAATACCACTATTTCCCAAGATGATTAAGGGAAATGCAAAGAACATAATATGTTCTAAATATTTACAGCAGCTCTCCTTTTGGTGGCAAAGAACTGGAATTTGCATGGGTGCCCATCAACTTTGGGAAGGTCTAAACAACTTGTGGCATACAAACATAATGGAACACTACTGTGCTATAAGAAAAAAATTTCTGGTTTGCTTTAGAAGAACAGTGAAAGACATGAAATAATGAGGAATGGAATGAGCAGAACATAGAGAACGTTGTATATACTAACAGAGTTATTGTTTTAAGAACAATTTTGAGCAAAAAGTCATTTTGACTATTATAAATATCAATATTAACCACAAAAAAACCTATGAAGCAAGACATTATCTGCATCCAGAAAAAGAATTGATAAATAGACTATGTATTGAATGATTTTGTATATATAGGCATATTTGATTCCAATGGTAATCATCTCTAGGGCTAGAGGGAGGGAGGGAAAAATGTAAAAAATGCATGGCAAAGAATAAAAGATAATGTAAAAGAAAGAATAGAAAGCAGAATAGCTTTGAAAAAGATGAGTAGTATTTATTATATAGGGTTTTTTTAATAAGCAGTGTGAAATGTAAATTTGTGGTTTTATAGTTGTGGTGCCTCCAGTATCCAAACAATCCTATGAACTTTTGGGCCTCCTTCTTATTGGTAGGGGTAGGAAAATCCTGAATCTTTTGTCAGGCTTGAGGAAGAATCTCCCGTAGCCCCTTGTTCCATTGTATACCCCAAAATTTCACCTTTTGAGCTGGTCCTTGAACCTTTGCAGGGTTAATTTCCCACCCTTTACTTTTCATATGCTCAATTAGAAAGGTCAAACTCCTTTCCACTTCTTTTGCATCTTTTCCCTGTATCATGATATCATCAATGTAGTGCGTAAGCTGTACACCAGGTAGCTTTAATCCATCCAACTGTTCAGCCACAGTCCTGTGACAAATAGTGGGGCTATGTATGTACCCTTGTGGCAAGCGGGTGAAAGTATATTGTCTAACCCTACCATTATGGCATAGTCGGCAAGGAATACAAAGCAAAGTGCCTCTATTTGTTCCAGGATCCATGGCCATTGAGATTGAGATTGTAAGGCCAAGGATCCTGGAGGGGTGGAATGTGATAGTAATGGAATATAAAGATTCCCCTGTATTGGCTTGGTTTTCAAACTGATTGTGTTAAAACCCAGAGCTTGTTAATCCCACCTGTGGGATGGACTTGTTGATGTGAAAAGAGAGTCCTTAACTGGGAGGAGCTGGTGACGTAGATTTGGAGAGACAAGAGAGAGGCAGAAGAACTTTTTGGAAGCAGCACCCTCATGGAGGCAGAGAGAGACTGAGAGGATTGCAGAGGGCCACTTTGAATCTCCCTGGACTTTTGAGACCTGCCCCCGGAGCTGCCAAGGACTGAGGAGACATGGCTGTTTTGCTGGTACTTTGTCTGTCTGTTTTGATGTTGTTTTGCCAGATTTGTCCACTGGTGAAAGACAGTCCTGTTGAAGAAGTCCTGGAACCTGGCTGTTGGCTAAGAGCTCCTGAGACTGTCCTGCAGACAGAGAATGAATACTGTCCACTGGTGAAGGACAGTGCTGTTGTTGCAGGGGTCTAGGAACCTTTGTGTTGGTTCAGAGCTACTGAGACTGTCCTGCAGACAGAGAGTGAATACTGTCCACTGGTGAAGGGCAGTGCTGTTGTTGCAGGGGTCTGGGAACCTTGTTGTTGGTTCCAAAGCCCTGAAGAAGGATTTTCTTGTTGTATGTTTACAGAAATCCTGGGAGAGGGTTTTGCTAATGTTATCAGGGGTTCTAGGACTGTTCTGCAGACAGAGGATGAATTAATAAAGAGACTGGCAATGTATCTTGTGGCCTTGCTAAGCCTTATCTCCCCAGGAACTAAGATTTCTGAGAACTTGCCTCATGTCAAGATGAAGAAAAGACCTCCATTTGGGTATTAGGTGCTGTGCTTAAACTTGATGTAACTCTGGGGTAGATTCAGTTGTGATCCAGGGGTGGGGAACTTTTGACCTTTTTGTGTTCTGTGATTGAACAAATGAATGTACTTTACTTATGATTGGGAACTAATCTCCATTTGAGAAGAGGGGTTTTGTGATGGACTAAATGAAGGTACAGCCTAGGGGTGGAGTAGTATTTAGAACAGGGACTTTGTAATTGATTGAATGAGTGGAAGGTCCTGGGGTGGGGTAGTACTTGGAGATTATTTAATCACCCTTAGTAAATGCTGTATTTTGAATGATGTCATATTTTGATCTTCTCTGTTCTTGGTTGGTCACTGAATAAAATGGAGAGCACCTATGCTGGTATTCTGAACCTTGGGAAGTTGCCTTTCCTTGGCATTACATTACAATAGTGATTTCTCTTTTGGGGGTTGTGCTTTGTATATAGACTTGTTCTTTTTTGTCTTTATATACTTAACTTCAAATTGAGTAAAAATGAAAAAAAAACATAGTGAGGAAATACTAAACACAAGTTATAATAGCATTCATATGTGTTTTTTTTTCTTTCTTTTTTCTTTTTGGAGGACAATTGGAGTTAAGTGACTTGCCCAAAGTCACATGGCTAGTAAGTGTGTCAAATGTCTGAGGCTGGACTTGAACTCAGGTCCTCCTGACTCCAAGGGTGGTGCTCTATTCATTGGGCCACCTAGCTTCACCTGAATATATGATTTTCTAAAGTCAGTATGTGGACCTCAGAGATCCTTATGCACACTTTAGTGGTCCCTATTTCTATTGTGTTTAAAACCACTTAGAGTCCTGAAAATTTTATCAAAATGTCTTGAAATTTTAAGAGAATCAGCAGTTAGAAAACTGGATAGCTACATTCATCAAGTTAGATACTAAGCTTGCTTGCCATAGAAATAAAATCTCAAAGCCAGGCAGATGACGGTTCAAATCTTGATTCATACACATGCTGACTGTGTTACCCTGACTAAGTTACTTAACTGCTCAGTTATCCAGGCAAATTATAAGTTATTTGGAAAGTACTCACCTATAGAAATAGAGTCCCCTCACCTGAAAGTTCCCTCTACTAATGAAATATTAGTTAATGCCATAGCTCTAATTTAGATACTAGTGAGAACCTATAGTGAAAGAAGAACAGGCAAGACAGCTATAAATAGACAGGATTTAAAAATCCAATAAAATAATTGGCAATACAGTCTTTTACCTCAGATGTCTATACAGAAAAGTAGAAACTGTGGGAAATAAATAAGAGGAATTGTAGAGATCCTTAATCAAAGAGACATTTGACTTCACAGTTGTAACTGACCCTTGATGAGATAAGAACCATACTTGAAATATTTCTGAGTATATAACTTATTCAAAAGGAAGAGGATAGGTTAAATAGGAAATGGGGGAATACTGTAATATATGAAAAGCATGTACTCATGTGAAGAAATCCAGAAATCTGAATAATTTCAGTACATTTGAGTGAAGATCAATAACTTTAGAAACAAAAATGGTAATATTACAAGGATTTACTATATAATACTTATAAGAAATAGATGAGTTCAGAAATCAGATTCAAAAGGTTGACTAGGGATCATGAAAAATGGTGACTGAGTGCTTGACTTGTTTATCAATGTAGTGGAGCTTTTTGTCACACACAGAGCATCTAGTAATGTCCTTATTATTGTTATTATTTTCTTCAACATAATTTTATCCTTCCAAAACTGGAGCAATTAACAAGAGTGAAATTCTATTCTGGAATTGTTTCTATCCTGCAAGAAAGAGATATATGACAAGGTTAAAAATGGGAGGAATCATTGGAGCAGGTGACTCCTTTATCTTAAAGTTTGTGATGAAAAGCCTTTGGGCATAATTTGGTTATCACTTTAGATATGGGGAGAACTTAATGGTTTAGAGAAAAGATGGCTAGTCAAAAATTCTGCATGAAAGGCACTGAGTATGGAAAGTGCTTAGAGATATTGTTCTGAATGCTGTGTTTGGCTCAGGGAACAACATTTTAGGATTGTTATTACTAAATTTTCCAAAGAAATGGAAATTAACCTATATAAAATAACATAGCCATACTAACAAATATGCGATTAGAACTGAAGTATGCAGACAATTATTATTTTTAATATTCTTTTCCTTAGATGAAAGAGTTGTCATATATATATAAGCATTTTTGATTTTTCAAAATATGTGATTTGTAAATAATCCTTTATTGTTACTGTGTCCATGTTAAGCACAAAAGCCTGTGTTCTATGTGGTTGGCATAAATGATATATTTCAGAGATCTTTTCTACTGTCATGCCTTCAACTTTATATGGATGGACTCACAGATATCCATCCTCATTTCTGGCATTTTTAAAGCTTCTTATTGGGGAAAAACAAAACAAAACAATAAGCTATTTCTACTTGGACCTCCTTCTATCATCTTTATTTCAGTTTACCTCAAATACTTTCTTTTCCTACTCTCAGTGTCCTTGTTAACAAAACAACCATTATGCCAATCTAGAAATCTTACAGTTATGCTTGATTTCTTATGACAATCTCACAGTGAGCTAGGTAATTCATTCTGTGAATTTATTAGTTGCTGATGTGAATTAGAAGCATCTAGGTGGTACAGTGGAGAGAGCACAGGTTCTATAGTTAAGAAATCCTGAGTTCAAACCTAGGCTCAAACATTGTGTGACCCTGGGAAAACGACACCCTCAGTTTCCTCAATTGTTAAATGGAGATGATAATAATGGCATCTACATCACAGGGTTGTTAAGAGGATCGAATGAACTAACATTTGTAAAGAATTTAGCACAGTGCCTAGCACATAGTAGACTCTATATAAATGCTTACTTATCTTTATTCTCCAACTACAGCTACCCCTAATTAGTGGAGAGAGTACAGAGATTCTCCATATTATTGAATTGTCTGGATAATACTACTTTTTATGCTTAAATGATAGCTTGGATTACTCCTAGCATCTCCAAATGTCATCCTCCAAAACATTCCTTATATAATGCTGAAATTGATAAATCTGAATTTTAAATGCCACTATGGTCTCTCATAAATGACCAATATCTAATAGTTGCAATATGATAGATACCCAAATAAGCAGCTCTGTTTTAGAGAGAGAAATGGAATTAGAGGTAGGAGCAAACTGTATTTGAATTCTACCTCTTATGATTATTAATTATGTGTCCATAGATAAATTACACAATTTCTCCAATTCTCAGTTCCTTCATCTCTATAATATGTAGAGGATACCTGTTTAAGAGGGTATCAAAAAGATTAAGTGAGATAAAGTATATAAAATTTCATATCAAAACTTAATTTTATATAAATTCTACTGTTACAGTTTCAGATGATGGTTTCCAGCATTTGATGAGACCTGTAGTTACTAAATTAATTTATATTCAACAGGTTGCTTTATTATCACTCCCCTCCAGATTCAAATTGAGTTCCATTTCTTTTTCTCTTCAGTTGGATTATAAACTTTTTGTGTGTAAGAATCCTGTTGCCAGTTTCTTTTGTTATTTTTTTTCTTATTACCTAGTATAGCATTCTCCATGTAGTGGGTGCTCAATAAATATTGATTTTGGCAGCTAGATAATACAGTGGATAGAGTGTTGGACTTGGAATCAGGAAAACCTGAGTTCAAATCCTGCCTTAGGCATTTACTATCTCTATGACTATAATTAAGACATAGTCACTCTCAGCTTCAGTTTCCTCAGTTTCAAATTGGGAAAGAAATAATTATTCCCTTATATGCTTGTGACAAGAACCAAATGAAATAATATAAATAAAGGACTGTGTAAACCTTAAAATGCTTTATAAATTTTAGTTCTTGTTCTTTTTTTTTTCATAAAGCAATTGGGGTTAAGTAACTTGCTGAAGGTTACATGGCCAGTCATTTCTGTGTGTGGTGCTAAGTATCTGAGCCCAGATTTGATCCCCAGCTCATCCCAACACTGGAGCTGGTGCTCTTACTCACTGAGCCACCTGGCTTCCCCTAAGCAATTGGGGTTAAGTAACTTGCTCAAGGTTATATGGCCAGGTGTTTCTGGGTGGTTGCTAAGTGTTTGAGCCCAGATTCGATCCCCAGGTCATCCCGACACTGGATCCAGTGCTCTTACTTGCTGTGCTACCTGGCCACCCCATCTTGTTGTTGTTATGGATGAATGACAGACTGAGACATTGAACCTTGCACGTTGATTAGATAGATTCTCTGGTAGGGTATAAGTATGTTTGAACACATGTATTTTCAGCAGAAAATTTGGGAAAAGAAGTCATATACCTGATGAAGATACAACATTCAGTTTTATGTTATACAGTGGCCACATGCCTCAGATGCTTGGCATTGGCAATATTCCCATGTCTGAACCATAAAAGAGGGGACCCAGATTCTGAGCTGACAAATTCTTTCAAGTTAGAATTTGTCACATTGATGGAAGAAATGTGGGCCAATAGGCCTGGGAATTCTCTCCTCTTTTCCTAAAATACCTTGAGAGTTTTTGCTTCCATTTGGAACATTCTGAGTCACCAGGAACAAGCTGACGCGAATCTCTTATTTGGTAAGGGCACTGTCTCCTTAGTGTTTTCTGGCATGGTCAGCTTTGTATGGATTTTTTACAAAATTTTTTAGTATTTTTTACATAATATTCTTTTTGTTGTTGTTATACAACAAGGGTTTTTGCTTTGAGGAAGTTACACAGAATGTTCAAAAATGCCCACAACAAATCTGTAATCATTTATCCTTAATTACTTTATTCCTTGCAATGACTTATTGGTCATCCATCAAAAAATATGGCAGCTGTAAAATATACATGTGTTTGTTCACTATACATATGAATTCTAGTAGAATATAAGAACCTTGAGGACAGGAACTGTGCCATTTGTATACTTGTTTTCCCAGACTTTTGCATACTTTACAGAAAATCATAAGTACTTGATGTTTTTCATTTTTTCATTCATTCCATACTAAAATGCATGACTGTCTTAGTCACCTGCTCTTCCTTTGAATATAATTGAAGACTATCCAGTCAGCTTGCATACCAGAATATACTATTCATGTTTACATTGATTGACATGGTAATGCCATGGATAAAACATACTGTATATATAACTACTACTAGAATTCTTTTAAGGGTACATAGTGAATAATTTGGCCAAAGCCATAGGATAAGATTTAGAATGGGAAGGAACCTTTGAAAACATCAAGCAACTGAGTAGCCCTTTACCTGGGGTGAGTGAATAAAAAAAAAATAGAAACTTTTGTAATGCTGTACATTTTATTTTATGCATTTAAACATTATTTTGAAAAACAGTCAATTTTTTTCACCACATTGCCAAAAGTGTAGATGATACATAAAAAGTTAGGAAACCTTGACCTAACTCTCTCAATTTATGAATAAGGGTGTCTAGGACAAGAGAAGTACAATGATTTGCCCAGGGTCATATAAAGCATAAGTACCAGAGTTGGATTTCAAACCTAACTCTTTTCTTTACCTGCTCCCACTACATTCCAAATTCAAAGATTTTTTTTTTTGCTATATTAATCATCCTAACAGAATTCAAGGTTGTGGTCAAATTAAAATAAAGCCAGATATGAACTACAATTCAATTCCAATGGGATAATAGTATAGCACAACTCAGTTCTCCTCACTCTTATTCTGCCAGTCCAGGTAAGCAAAGCTATCCTGTCACAGCCTTTATTGTTTCCAGCAAAGTCTCTGTCAGGTGAGTGGAGAACTGTGATTGTTACTACACATGGTAGCTCCAAAGGACTCATCTGCTGAAGCCAGAAATTAAGGAAAGCATAATGGTCAGGGTCCTGAGCCCTACAACCCCTATTGTTTTATCCTCATCTGAATAAATTCCTGTTGTAGACCTCTTCTTTCACAACTAGATTTGGACATGTCTTACATGCTGTCTTGTGAATGGTATGCCAATGGACAAATCACCATAAAACTTATCTAACCCCTACTTCAATATGCTCCCACATTCAAACTCTTTAACATCTATGAACTAGAGAATCATGGAAGTATCCAACCCCAAAGTATTCTCTGTGTTAAATAACCATTAGTGAAGGCTCTAAGGGAATCACTTATCTTTCAAGCCACTCCATTTAGTTGCTATCGCAAAGTAGGAGGGTTTTCCCTCTAATCACCATACCTCACATGTCTAACAAATGAGAAATAAGAATTTGAAGGGAACAAGAGAAGTCCATACTTGAACAAAAATCTATCCAGTCTCCCCGATAAATAGTCATTCACCCTTTACTTGCAGAGTTCCTTAGGGAGCCCTTTCTACACTGAGATAGCCCTTATTGTTAGGAAGCTTTTCATTAGATAAAAATAGAAACGTATGTCTTTGCATCTTCCACCCATTTCTCTTTAATTTTCCATCTGGGATCATGTAAAATACGTATGATCTATCTCTTTCATTAAATAGTCAATGAAATGTTTTCTGATAGTTATGATATCTCTTCCCTATCTTCTTTCTTCCTATCTAGAGGTCATCTAGTCCATTTATCTATACCACATAATAATCCTGTTCATTCACTTAGAGGTTCCCAGCCCCCAAGTCTATTGAATTCTATGTTTGTGGGGAAATGCAAGTGAACTTATATGTTCTTAGTGTAGTGATAGAATAAAATAATAAAAGACAAAAGGGTTTGGGGCCAGCGCATATTGATGAGGGAGAACTGGAATATTCTTGTAATGCACCTCATGATGTTCTCAAAATTGTTTTAAAGGATGTCAAACACTAAGATCATTTTAGATGGTGATTCATCAGCAATTTTCATTTTTATCAAATTGTGGATGGAATTAATTTTTCTGCTTGTTAATGATTTAATATTTTAAATCATTAACAAGCAGAAAAATTAATTCCATCCACAATTTCTAAATGAGCCATAGTCTGATAAGAGCATGTTTATGCCTAGTTCGTATGACATGGTTGGTTAATTCCACTTGAGTTATCCGATAAGCTCGTTGGGGCTTATCAAATTCCACAGTTCAGGATATTGTGTAGTGACAGAGTCATTGATTTGTTTCTGTACTTGTTATTTCCAGATCCTGTCTAATATTAGCTTCATTCCATATCTTCTGTATAAATGTAAAATTGTGTGGAAAATTATTCCAACAGCATTTGGTAGTTTCTTCTCTGAGACAGTTTTTTACTGCTTAAAGTGAGATACATTGAATGGGTTGAATTTGTGATTAAATTTTTCAAGTGAACCTCATCTAGTCTCTAATTATGTAGCCAAATCAATCCACTGAAACATGTTGCTCAAGGATCCTGGGAAAATAGTTTTAACACTGTGAACATTCTGATTATTTCCTCAGAATCACCATAATCTTTAATGTCATCTAGAGATGATGTTTTTGTATATTATTGAAAGAACTTTTCAAAGTGTTCATGATCAAATAATTTTACTTTATTTTAATTGCTTAATAGGAAATATATGTCAGCCACTTAACTATTATTGACACTAATATCAGCCACATAGACCATATTGCTTCAAACTCCTATTCTGATTACTCCCACACATGCAGGTGCAGAATTGTCAGGAAAAATTGGCTTTTAAGTACATGCAAATGTAAATTACTTCTTTGATTCATTTTATCCAGTCTTGTTTCTAGCTGCGGTGTTGGAGTAGGGACTCTGATCTAGGAGATGAAATTAAGTTTTATTTATAACTAAACACGTCAGAAAGTTTAGCATCATTCATTGAGAATCTGTTTTTTGTCCTCTTATTTTTGATCCAATATATTTGGAAATTCACTCCTTATAGATTTAATAAATTAGAAGTACATCAAAAATCTTGTTCTAGTTTCTCTCTCTGTGTGAAATTTCTTTAAAATGGCCTCTAAGGGACTAATTCTTATTTTTATACCAAAAATGTGTTGCATCCTGTGATTGTAGCAAATTTCTCCAATGCGAGGAGGTTGCTGAGATGTTATAAAGATGCATCCATGTTTCTTTGTCTCTAAGTAGCTGCAGCCTGTGGCTCTTTAGATAGTGTTAAACTTTAAAGTTTGGTTAAAGGAGGCAAACAAACTAGTGATTTACAGTTATTTCATTTTATTCTCTTAAAACTAGCAAACATGTACAAGGAGTCAGAAGCTAAATCTGACTGACTGAACAAAAGAATCAGGAAACTTAAATACATTTTAGAACCCTCCCCATTCAGGGTGACTTTGTCACACAAATTTATGATCTCCATAAATGTTTAATCATTGTATGAGAAAGGAATTTTCTTAATTGAATAGATGGTAAATACAGTAAAATAAGAGCATTGACAAAGTGTCAATTGAAATGACTAAGGATATCTGTGTTTTCTTTACCATTAACATTCCATAACATTGTGTGTGTCCAAAATTGCTATAAGAAAAAGTCCCATTACTCACATTAATGCCTCCAGTTAAGGGTCTCATCCTTAATGGCCATAAAGTAAGCCTCATCTGGCTTTGTTGACATAGGAAGAGGTATTCTCTGAGTTTATTCAGAGAGCAAAGACAAAGAAGGGTCCATTTGCAATTTATTAACTCAGGATGTCTCTGTTTTCCTCCCATATGGAATATGTCCCAAATAAGGGGAAATCCCACTTTCAGCCTTATCTGGCCTCTTGAGTCGCTGACACAGGAAAAAGCATTTTTAAAGCAAAGCAAAGCAGTCTGTCTTATTAATTCGGACTTTGGCAAAAAATTATATTTAATGATTATCAATAGAATGTTGCATATGAAATCAGGAAGACCTGAGTTCAAATCCAGCCTCAGACAATTACCATTTGTATGACCCTGGGCAAGTTTTAACCTCTCCCTCCAATTCCTCAACAGTAAACAAAGGGTAATAAAAGCACCTACCTCATATCTTGTTGTGAGGATCAAATGAGAATATTTTTTAAAGTACAAAGAAAAGATGATAACAGAATTAAGAAAAAACACAGGGAATATTCTATACAGATAAAGTGAAGAAAAGTACAGTACAGGCATGGAGGATAAGAGATGCACAGGTAAGGTAATAAAAAAGTAGGTAATGACAATATAATTAGTTTGACTGCCTTGTAAATTGTTCAAGTTACATAAAATGTGGGTGAAAAATATCAATTGGGCCACTGTGTGAAGGATTATTAAAGTTGAACAAAGCCATTTTATTTTGTCTTATTTTATAATAGAGGTAATAGGCATTCACTGGAAATTATTGAGAAGGGGAGTGACAAGGTCAGATTTGTGCTTAAAGAAAATCACTTTTGTAACTATTTGGAGGGTGAATTTGATTGGAAAGAGATGTGTGTCAAAGGGACCAGTTAGGAAAGGATTATTCCACAGGAGAAATGACATGGATCTGAAAGACAGCAGTAACTGTGTGAATAGAAAGAAAGGGATGATGGTAAAATATATTGTGGTGAGAGAAACTACAGATTTGACAATGGATTTGGATATGTGGAATGAGGGACAGTAATGAGTCAAGGGTGATACCAATTTTCTGGAACAAAGTGATTGAAATTGTAGTTGTATCCTTTATAGAAACTGTCAAGTTTGGATGAAGAGTAGGTCATTGGGAATATAGAAGGAGTCATTTTTTGGATACACACAGATGTATGTGTACATGTATGTGTATGTGTATATTATATGTGTATGTGTGTGTGTATAAATATGGGACATGCATTTGGAAATGTCAAATCTACATTTAGGAAAGAGTGGCTAGAGTTCAGGAAACATACTAAGGACTGGAAGTGTAGATATTTGTATCATTTGTATCAAAATGTACCCATGGAACTGATAAAGGCATTGAGTGACAGTGCATAGAAACAGAAGATAAGAGACTCCAAACAATATTTTTGGGGCATACCTTAAGTTAGGTATCATATTATGAATAGTGGCCTAGCAACAGAGATTGAGAAAGATTAGTCAGAGAAGTATAAGGTAAACCAGGAAGGAGCCACTTTATGAAAATACAGAGAAGAAAGTTTATTCAGGTAGAGGAGGTAGCCACTAAAATATTAGTAAGCAAAAGAGAAAGAACTTGACCATAGGGAGATACTATGGTCATGGAGGAAAACAAGGTTGACTCAAAAGAAGACAATAAAGTAAATACAATTACTCTTAAAGCTTCAAAGAAAAATGTAAAATGGTCACAAGCCCCAAAAAAGTTCTTCGAAGAGCTTAAAAAGGACTTTAAACATCAATTACAAGAGGTTGAGGAAAAATTAGGGGAAAAATGAGTGATGCAAGAAATCAATAAATTTATGAAAAGAAAGTCAACTAATATGAAAAAGAGATCCAAAAACACATGGAAGAAGGTAAGTTCTTCAGAATTAGAATTGGGCAAGGGGAAGTTACTGACTTCATAAGCAACCAAGAAATAATAAAACAAAATAAAAAGAATGAAAAAAAGTAGAAAGGGCAGCTAGGTGGTGCAGTGAATAGAGCACAGGCCCTGGAGTAAGGAGGATCTGAGTTCAAATCTGGTCTCAGACACTTAATGCTTACTAGCTGTGTGACCTTGAGCAAGTCACTTAACCCCAATTGCCCTGCCTTCCCTCCTTGAAAAAAGCAAAAAAAAATTAGAAAAAAAATATGAAGTATCTCATTAAACAAACAAAAAAAAAAACAACTGGCTTACAGATTTATAATAATTATTGGTTACAATGAAGAAAGAATCTAGACACTATATTTCAAGAAACTATTAACAAAAAATCACCCTGAAATTTTGTAATGAGAGGGTAAAATAGAAATTTATAAAGTCCATTGATCACCACCTGAAATACAGCCCAAGATGAAAACTCATAGGAACATTACAGCTATGTATACTGTCAATGTGATACCCATAGTGGCTGCTATGAATATGCAGGCATATTTCCAGATTTGATTCACAAGATATAACAGACTCTCCTCTTCAAAGACAAAACCAAGATATTTAGTCATATACTAGAAAGCCAAATCCACCTTGGTAATAAAGAAGTTGGTTCACATTACCAGTGCAGGAAGCACTACTATCCCCAAGCCTTCCCTCCATCAGGTCTTCCCAGAAACAAGCAAAATGTCCTTCTCTCAACCCTGCTAGCTGCTCTGTCTCTCTCTGTTTCCTCCCTCTATTAGCTCCACATCACTCTCCCACTTCCTGCTTTACTGGTCCCTGCTCTACGTGTTCAGCAAGCTTCTCCCACCACAGACTCCCTGTGACTCAGGCTCATGTGACACAGACTTCCATGTGATTCACCCTCAAAGCAGGTCATGTAGACCAATCAATGGATAAGAAAAAACCTTCCCATTCAATTAACAATACATTAATAATATACTATGTTATGAAGCTCCCAGGTGTAATGGTAATGGTAATTTGAAGATCTTCCCTGTCCCTTGTATTTGCAATCAAACAGGTACTAAGCACCTTGTTCCAAGTTCATGATTATGTCAAGTATTAAGCCACAGAAGTTGTGAATCCCACAGTGGTATGGACTTACTGATATAACAGGAAGGGGCTGGAACAGGGAGGAGCTAATACGTTATATAAAGAAAATCCCAAACTAGAGAGCCATAACTTCTGAAACCAAGCAGCATGGAGGCTGAGGAGGTAAGAATTGAGAAGAGAACTGAGAACTTAACTGAGAACTGAGAAGAGAATTGAAGAAAACTAAGAAATGAGGAGAAGATTTTGAGAACAGAATTTGTGGTGGCAGAACTTCTTCCAAGAGCTATTGAGAACTTTTGAGGGGCAGCAGAATTGCCAAGGACTTCTGAGGACCAGCCAGCTGGAACTGCCAGGAGTGAGAACTGAGAAATGAGAAGAAAGGAGAACTGGGGGGAAGCATGACTGTGATGTCAGTACTTTATCTGTCTGTTTCAATGTTACCTTGTCTGAGACCTTGTTGTTGCGTCTATGTTGATTTCTCTGGGAGAAAGTGAGTTGGGGAGGATACTGGCAATGTACATGAATGTCAGTGTGGCTTTGTTAAGCTTTGTCTTCCCAGGAATAGAAATTGTGAAGGACTTGAGGTGGACCAGACACTGTGAGCTTTAATATGGAACAGAAGCTGCACAAGAAGCTGGACAAAGAACTGAGAGCCATCTGCCTTTGAACCCAGGTGGCAGTTGGATAGATTCATGCAGGAGCTGGGACCATGGCAGAGGAACCATGGAAGCTGAGATCCTACCTTGAGTCAAGATGAAAAGTCCTCTCCTTGGGTATTTAATGCAAACTGAAAAGATCATAATTTGCTGTGGACTAGGGGAGGAGAACTTTGACCTTTACATTTAGACAATGGAGTTAAGGACTTCTTCAATTAAGAAGAAAGAATGCTTTTTGATTGAAGAGATTAAGACAATGTGACTTAGGGATGGAGAACCTTTACCTTTGTACTTTGTGTCAGTTAAGGAGACAAACCTCCTTAAGGAGGACTGAATTAAGGACTTACTAAGTGAGTGAGTTCTTACTAAATGAATGTTATCTTTTGCTTAAAACTACATGACCACTTTGGTGAGAACTATGTGGCCACTTTAGTGATAAGTTGTTAAGTTATAACATTGTGAATGCTGTACTTTTATTTCTGTGGATATTTTCCCTTAATTTGTTACTGAAGAAATAGTGAGTTCATTATACTGTGTATTCAGAACCTTGAAGCTGTTCACAGAAGCAGTCCTCTTGAAAGCTGCTTGTGCTTGGCTTTACAACAGGTAAAGGAGAAGATACTACAAACAAGTAGAATAATCAATTTAAATATTGTGGAGTTGCAGTTGTGATAACCAAGATTTGACAGCTTCTACATTACGAGATTCAAGGACATGGAACATGATATTCTGCAGAGCAAAGGAGCTGGTTTTGCAACCAATCATAACTGGCCCAGCAAAATGAGAGTAATCCTGCAAGTAAAATGCATGTTTTAGGAACTAAAGGACTTTTAGGTATTGTTGAGGAAATGACCAGCCCAGAATAGAAATTTTGACCTACAATAATGAAGAGAAACAAGAGATGGTAAACACGAAAGATCAATTGTAAGAAATATAACAAGATCAAATTGTTTACTTCTTATGTGGGAAAATGTCTGTAAATTTAAGAATGTTATCATCACTAGGGTAATTTGAAAGTTCATAATAGATAGAAGGATTGGGGTTGAGTTATGCATGGTGGGATGATCCTAAAAAAATAAAATAATGTAGGCAGAGGCAAAATGGAGCAATTATTTCCTACAAATGATATGTGAATGGAAGAACTATTACAGTGGAAGGCAGTAGGGGGTAGAACACTGGTAGTACTAGAACTTTTTTCTCATCACATCTAGGTTTGAGAGGATAACATATACATCTAGAAGGGTATAAAATCCTTTTTAGCTTATAGAGAAGTAGGAGGCCAATGGGATACAATAAGGGAAGGACTGCTAAAAGGATGGGTAAATTAAGAAATAGGAGTGTTAGGGTAGATGATAAGGGAGGTATTATTTGAAGGGGTGCAGATTAGAAAGTCAATGGTCAGAACTAAATTAGAAATGTGAGGAGGGATAGGTAAAAAGAGAATGAGAAAAGGATAACCAGTGAGGAAAAACTGGATAGAGGGTAATACACAACCAGTAATTATATCTTTGAATATAAATGGGGTGAACCCACCCATAAAATGGAAATAGATGGAAAATGGATTAAAATCAGAATTGACAATATACTGTTTAAAAGAACCACATTTAAAAATAAGAGATACATAGAGTGTAAAAATGAAGGTCTGGAGAAGAATTTATTATGCTTCAGCTGATGCAAAAAAAAAATAAGAAGCAGCAAAATGGGGTAGCAATCATGATATCAGACAAACTTAAAGCTAAAATACATTTAATTAAAAGTAACTAAAGGAAAACTACATTATGTTAAAAGGTAGCGTAGATAATGAAATAACATCAATACTAAACTCTATGTGCTAAATGCTATACATTCAAATCAATAAAGGAAAACCTAAATGAATTATAGATGGAAATAGATATTAAAACTTGAATAGTGGGGGCTTCAAACTTCACCCTCAGAACTAGATAAATTTAACCAAAAATTAAATAAGAAAGAAGTCCTTCTTGACTTGACTCTTGATTGGATTCTTAGGTAAACTAGATGTGATACACATCTAGATTCAACTAAATGGGAATAGAAAGGAAAACACCTTTTCCTTAGGGTTACATACAACTTTTACAAAAATTGAACATACATTATGCCATTAAAAATGTCATAATTAAATGCAGAAAAGGAAAAATATTAAATGCATCCTTTTCATATCATAATGCAAGAGATTATATTTAATAATAGACCATGCAAAACAGATTAAAAATTAATCAGATGCTAATTTATCTTATCTCAAATAATCAATTATTTAAAGAACAAATCATAGAAACAATAAATAATTTATTAAAGAGAATGATAAGGAAGCCACATATCAAAACCCAAGAGATTCAGGAAAAGCAGTAATCTGAAAAAAATGTATTTCTAAGTTCTTACATCAATAAAATGAAGAACAAATAAATAAATTGGGTATATAATTTGAAAAGTGGGAAAAGAACAAATTACAAATCACTAATTAAACACTAAATTGGAAAGCCACAAAATTAAAGGTGATATAAAACTGAATGTAATAAAGTCATTGTATTGATAAATAAAAGTAGGAGTATATTTATGCCAAAAAAAGCCCATAACCATTGGTTAATATGTTTTTTTGAGAGAAGAAATCACTAGTTTCAAAAATGCCAAGAATGAATATATCACTAAAGAAGATGAAATTAAAACATTTATTTGGATGCATTTCACCCAATCATTTGTCAATTATTAAAATAATTTAAGTAATATAGAAAAATATTTGCAAAAATATAAATTTTCTATGTTAATAGAAGTGGAAATAGAATATCTAGATAAATCTTCTTTAGAAACAGAAATTGAATAAGTCATAAATGAGCTTTCTCAGGGAAAAAAGTATGAAGATCAAATGGATTTACAAGTGAATTCTACCCATCACTTAGAGATCAATTAATTCCAGGATAAAATGAATTATTTGGAATGAGGCAAAATAGCCCTACCAAATTCCTTTTATAAAACAAATATAATGCTGATACCTAAACCAGGAAGAGCATAAACAGAAAAAGAAAATTATAAACCATTTTCACTAATCTATATGGATGCAAAAATCCTAAATTCAATATTGGCCAGGAGAATAAAACTGTGTATCACAAAGATTATACATTGAGAGCAAATGAAATCTCTACCAGGAATGTAGAGATAATTTGACATAAGGAAAGCTATTAGCAAAATTGATTTTATCAATAACAATAATATAATTATATCAATAGGGCAGTTTTTTTTAAACAAAATACAACTATTCCTATTAAAAAACACTTTAAAGCAGTTTAAATAATATTTTTTTTCTTTTAAGTAAGAAGCATCTAACTAAAACCATAAGCAATCATTATTTGTAATGGAAATAAGCTAGAATTCTTCTAAATAAGACTAGGATGTGCATTATTACCAATATTATTCGATATTGTACTTGAAATGCTAGCAATATCAGTAAGAGAAGAAAAAGAAACTGAAGGAATCAGAATAGGCAACGAGGTAATAAAATGATTTTTTTTTGTCTTCCTGTTTTTGTAAATGATATGGTATACTTGGAAAATTCTAGAATTTCAAATAAAAAATCTATTTGAAACAATTAATCATTTTGTCAAGTAGCAGGATATAAAATAAACCCAAGTAAATCATCAGCATTTCTACATATCACCAACAAAATCCCTGCAAGAAGAGATAGTACGAAATAACCCACTTAACATAGTCATAGACAGCATAAAATATCTGGAAGTATACCTGTCCAGAGAAATCCAGAAACTACATGAACATAATTTTAAAACACTTTTTATGCAAATAAAATCAGATTTAAATAATTGGAGAAAAACAGTTGTTCAAGGGTGAGTATATGTAATATGATAAAATTGATAATTATACCTAAACTAATTTACTTATTCAGTGTCATCCCAATTTAATTACCAAAAATATTTTATTTAACTAGAAACAAAATAATAACAAAATTTATTTGGAACAACAAATGTTCATGAATATCAAAGGATGAAAAAATGTAAAGAAAGGATGATATAAGGCAATAATTATCAAAACTCTCTGGTATTGGCTAAAAAATAGAAAAAGGGGTCATTGGAACAGAGTAAAACACATATGAGGAATGGTCATGGTTACCTTATGTTTGACAAATTTAAAGATTTGAACTTTTAGGATAAGAATTCAATATTTGGTAAAACCTTATTGGGAAAACTAGAAAGTAGTCTGGTAGAATATTGGTATACCATCTTATACCATTTAGCAAGAAAAGATCAAAATGAATACATGACCTAGATATAAAAGGAGTAACATAATAAGTAAATTAGAATATAGAACATAATGCATATCAGATTAATGGATAGGAGAAAAATTGTTGAATGAAAAAAGACAGAGACCATTATGGGGGGGGGAAATGAATAATCTTGATTACATTAAATTTAAAAGGTTTAGTACAAATAAAACCAATATAGTTTAAATTAGAAGAAAAGCAGAAGATTGGGGGAAAATTATAGACAGCTTCTCAGGAAAAGGTCTCATATCTCAAAAATATTGAGAACCTTTTCAAATTTATAAGACTATTAGTCAATCTTCATTTAATAAAATGTCAAGGGACAGGGCAATATTTGGATGAAGAAATCAAAACAATTTATTATTGTCACATGAAAAGGTGTTCTAAATCACTAGGGATTAGGGAAATGCAAATTAAAA
This sequence comes from Petaurus breviceps papuanus, assembly GCF_028583685.1. NCBI lineage: Eukaryota > Metazoa > Chordata > Mammalia > Diprotodontia > Petauridae > Petaurus > Petaurus breviceps. The sequence goes on from NW_027186473.1 coordinate 5,228,802, forward strand.
TAACTTTGAGATATTCTTTAACACCTATAAGACTGGCTAAAATGATAGAAGGGGAAAATGACAAATGTTAGAGCGGATGTGGAAAAATTGGGGGGAAGTATAAACTGATCTAACCATATTAGAGAACAATCTGTAATTATGCTCCAAGTGTTATAAAACTAGTTTCCTTTTGACCAATCTATCGCACTATTAGGTCTGTTTCCCAAGGTGACCAGAAAAAAAAAACAAAAACAAAAACAAAACAACCATATATTCTGAAGCATTTATAGCAGCTCTCTTTGTGTTGGCAAAGAACTGGAAATTGAGGGGATATTGGGGAGTGGCTAAAAACAGCTGTGCTATATGATTGTGATTAAATATTGATGTGTTATAAGAAATGATCAATTCGTTGTTTTTAGAAAGAGATGGGAAAAAAAAACTTGCATGAAATAATAAATAGCAAAATGAGTGGAACCAAGAGAATGGTGTGTGTGTGTGTGTGTGTGTGTGTGTGTGTGTGTGTGTGAGTCTGAGTGTGTGTGTGAAATGGTGGTACTTCTAGTGAAGCATGGGGATGGAAGGAGGAAAGCATTCAGGAACTTAAAATGTAACCAAAATAAATTAAATTTAAGAAAAGTAAACTGGGATTTTTCACCTTTTTCTGATTGTGAAAATTAAAAGGTCATGGGTTTTTCATGCTTTCATGCTTTTGTATTATCACACTGCAGTGTGATTGAATTTCTCTATTTTCTGTTATGTGGAAGAAACCCATGAGATCAACCAGCAGAGAAAACTGAAGAGAGAAATTGTTTATTTTGTTGTTGTTGTTGTTGTTGTTGTTGTTGAACAGATGGCAGAGGGAAGACAGAAGTTATCTAACACATTTGAAACGTAAAGGAAATTTTGGTGACTGTAATGCCAAGTAAAGCTATGACATTCCATTAGTTCTTTAGTTTCTCCTTCTAATGATAGATATGTAGCCTATGTCAGAAAGGTGTCTAGCGAATTTAGAGATTTCTTTGCTTTTTCATGCCAATTAGTATCAGTAGTCTTACCTTCTATTAGACTAACCATTCAGAAATTGCTTCCAGGTGCCTGATGATGATGGTGGTGGTGGTGGCAGAGGTGGTTGTGGTGATACCTAACATTTATATATTATCTACTGTGTATAAGGAACTATGCTAAACACTTTTTACATAGTATCCCACTTGATCCATATAACCTCAAGAGTAGTTATTACTTTTATCTCTGTTTTACAGTAGAGGAAACTGGAGCAAACAGAATTTAATAGACTTGCCAATGGTCACATAGTTAGTAAGTGTGTGAGGCCAAACTTAAACTCAGGTCTTTCTGACTTCATGTCCATCCTTCCCTTCACTGTTGCACCTAACTTCCTCTACTCAGAGGCACAGTTAAACATAGCCTCTAGGGAATATCTCTCCCTCCAAAGGGAGGGAGAAACATGGATCATCTTCAAAAGCAAAAGAAACAGACCTCTATGAATATGAAAAGTTCTGCTAAACAGATGGAGTTAGTTGGCTGCATCACTACTTGGAATGGAAATGAGAAAATTCTCCAAGTCACCTGGGAGAACAGCTAGTGCTCATGTAATAAGGAAGGCTAACCACTATTCATTATCTCCTCTTTTTTTAATCCAGATAGTTCCATAGCATGGCAAATATCTCCCAATTTATTGACCAAAGTAGACTAAATGTCTTTAAAGTCTTAAAATTTCTTCTTGTCATTTTACTGGTAAAAATTCCATTTAAATCTTATTTTATTTTGTCATTGTTATCCTAGAGGCTCTTTTTCAGATTCTACTACTTACTAAGACCATCCATTGCCATGTCCTTTACTGTGGGTGAATACACTATGTTTTTTTTTTTAAATTTCCTATTACCAAAATGAGAAGGGGTTGTGGGGAGTCAAATATCTCACACCATAATAGTTATATTCTTTCTACATTTTAGACCAAAGTCATTCTTGTCTCAACTAAACTTTGAATCTTCCCCAGAGCCTAAGATAGTGCTCTATAAAGGTAGGTGCTAAATCTGCTTCCTATACTGAATTAAATGTATAAGCTGGCCCTTGTGGATAGAGTGCTGGAATTAGAATTAGAAAGTCTTATATTTGAAGTCTACTTCAGTCACTTTAAAACTGTGACCTTGGGCAAGTCACCTACCTTCAGCTCTGCATCTGTAACATTAAGAAAATAGCAACATCTTCCTCACAGATTTGTTGTGGGACCCAAGTTAGACTGTGAAAAGTGCTTTGCAGTATAGAAGAATATGCTGTTACCCTTCTATCCCCAGTGTTATAACCCTACTGTTATACAGAGCTTTTCTACACATAGAAAAAGAATTAACATGGAGTTTGAATGACTTTCCTTTAGATGATATAATACAAGCATATCCATGGGCACTTTTGTCTATCACTGTGATAGAAAGAACAATATTTCCCTGGATACCCTCTGGCTTTTTAGACCATTTAGTGACTATGTGGTAAGAAGAAAAGGTCGCAGCAATTTTCTTTATGGGCCTCTCATGTCACAGATAAAATGTAATATTCCAGCATATGCCTTTTGCAAAAACCTAAATATCATTATGGCCTCATTCTAGCATACTTCCATATTCTCAGGATACCATTGAGGTCTTGTTGAGTAAAATACATTTTGTGGCATCACCATTTCAAATAAGAAACCTCAACTTTCAACTAGGGATAATGTCGGTACCTATAGAGAAATCTTTCCACCAAAGGGTTTTGTCGGTTTATTTGATTTTCTAATTGAATGTTCCAAAAATGTTGACAGACTATTCTTTGTAAGATATAATTCCTTTATTTATCACTTGACTGAGTGAATAAAACCAGTGTTCTGATAAGTCATAGGAAATTCCAGATATTTCTTGAGAGTGGGAAACAATGAGTACTGGATTAGTATTTTAGCTTAATGACTACATAAAAGAAGTATATACATTAAAACCTTCATTGGATGGAGGGGAGGAATCCATTGATTCTCAAAAGGTACACTAGGAAAATGGGACATTTCATCTGGTATTTATCAAAGACCTATTCTATGGAAGCCACTGTGCTTGACTCTAGGGATACTTTAAAAATCATCCCCACCACCATGGCATTTACATTATACTCGATGGGATAAAGTTATTCCTGTGATTTATTTTATCAAGGATTCTTTGATGGACATAACAGTTGTATGGGAACCTCCTTTTTTTGGAAGAAAATTTTAAGGCTATATTTTATATTTTAAATTACTGTCACCTTAAAAAAACAAATTATACATATAATGGGACCTGGAGTCATATTCTTTACACTTTTCAATCAAGAAAAATACAATGGCAATGTGACATGCTACAGAGAATTATCTGTAAAGAACTGTGTGCTCACTTAGATTTTCATCAAGAATCTCATCAGTATTTGTAGAAAATTTCATAGGTAAAGATCAGTGTAGATTACATGTCTCACTCTAGCAAAGCTCTCCAACTATGTCTATACAAGGAGACTGAACAAAATGTAAAGCTATGAAAAATAGCTTAAGAAGTAGTTTATTAAGAAATTAATCCTTTTACTGGGGCAGAATGGAAAGGAAATAGATTCATTAGTGGGTTGTTCTCATTGTATCTAGACTGCTTTCAGAGAGTCAGGGGAATAATAAGTCTTGGGGGATGAGGTCATTCCTTTCAGATAGAAGTAGTTTCAATAAGTTTCCTGAAATACACAAATAACATACCTGTTGACCCATTCCATTCTTTTCTCATTCCCACACAGGTCCATAAAATGTCCTACAATGCTTTAACATTGCCCTCAAAACTTGATCCTTTCCTTCAGCTTCAAATTTCATAGTAAATTATTTGGAACACTTTTATACTTTACTTTTAATTTCTACTTTCCTAATAGATGCCCTTTCCATGCACTGGGGATGCAAAAACAAAAATGAAACAGTTCCTGCCCTCAAGAAGCTGTCATTCTATTAGGAGAAATATCATGTATAAATATGTACATATGTACAATTTATACATATTATTCACATATGTATATATACAAATAAATACAGCACAGTTTGTTGGAGGAGTTAGTAGCATCTGGAAGTATCAGGAAAGGCTTCTCACAGGAGGTAGCATTTGGTCTGAACTTATAAGGGATCACAAGAGGCAAATGTGACAAAAAATAAGGAGTTGAGTATGACTCCAAGGTTTTAGTCCTGGGTGACTAGAATGATGGTTATTCTCTTTACAGAAATAAAGACATTTGGAAAAGTGTTGAGAAAAATAATGAGTTCTGTTTTGGACATGTTGGTAACTATAAGTTAAGTTTAGGGCAATTATGGTCCATCTAGTTGAAAATGTGCAAAAGGAAATTGATGATGTGGTACTAGAAAGAGTCCCAAGCT
>NW_027186473.1:5233285-5430109 GCF_028583685.1 Petaurus breviceps papuanus
AAAAAAATAAGAAAATAGTAACGAAGATATACCTACAATTGAGGGGTGGGATGTGGATGATGATTCAGGAAAGGTAATTGGAAAGAGTGGTTAGATTGATTGGAGAAGAATTATGAGAGCATTTTCATAAAAATCCAGAGGAAGAGGGTATACAGTGTTCAAAGTAGTCAGCAAGGATTAGAATTAAGATAAATTCACCATGTGTAGCAATTAAGACATCTTTAGAAAATCTGGAGAAGACATTTTCATTTGAGTGATGAGGTCAGAAGATGGATTACAAGGGGTTTTTATCAGTGAGAGTAGAAGTCATAAGTGTAGACATCTTTTTCTATGAGTTTTTGATAAGAAATACAGTGTAATAGCTTGATGTAAAGTCAAGGGTGCTGATTTTTTTTTTACTGGATGAGGGAGACATTGATAGATATATAATCAGCAAGGAATAAGCCAAGAAGAGAGACTGAAAATGGAAGAAAGGGAAGGAGAAACAGGAGAGAGAAAGAGGGAAGAGAAGCAGGGAGAGACAAGAAGAAGAGAAAAGATGGTGATGATAGCACCCTTGGAGGAGAAAAGAGCGTTCAAGAGTATACACAGAGGGGTCCTTTGGTAAAGAAAAGGGCCATATCTTCTTCAATGACCATACTGAATGAGAGAATGGGAGAAGTCAAGAATTTTTGAGATCTTGAGTGGAGTAGAAGGATACGTGTATAATTTCTTCTATTTAGTAAAGTATGAGATAAGGCCTGCTGAAAATTTTATAAGGAGCAGAGGGTGGAAAAGGTAAGGAATGAAAAGTAAATCCCAAGACAGTATTTTGGGTGGGCTTTTAGAAATAATACCTTGGCTCTCTCCTGGAAATTTTCCTTCAGTCACTTTATTCCTTTCTTTTGATCTTTCTTCTTCTATCAGGTCTCTACCTGTCCTCATTATAGAATTGCTGTTGGATTCAATTAACTGAAATGATAACTTTGGTGTCAGCCCATTTTCTGATGTATTTAATGATTTCTTTTATAACCATATTATGTCTAACTTGTTTGGGAACTAGGTTGGTAGGTGTGTGAGTAGACTGACCCCCATCCAGGAATCTAGCTATGTATTTCTAACCCCACACCTAAAAATATTTTTTTGTATATGATTGCCTATGTATGCACACATAACCACCCTCTGAGTCTTTTCCTTCTTCCCTCCTTAAAGATTACTAATACAACTGCTCCCTTATAACCTCCATTAAAAATTGGTAAGGAGTATGACTAAACCTCCAACAATCAAAACATAACCAGGGTGCTTCATGACTCACCGGTGTCGTGATGCACTAGTTGGGGAACAGTGATTAAGTCACTACCTCTTTGTCAGTAGTGACTTGTCGATACAAATACATTTGCTGCCCTTTTAAACTCCTGACTGTGTCACACTCCCAGTAATATTAGCAGATGGAGCTTTGATTCTTAGAACACATATTTCCTTCACAAATATCTTTTGGATTGCTAAACGATGTACTAATTAGCTGAGCGCTAGAAAAAAGTGTTGTGTTTTTATAAGTTGGAGAGCAGTAGTCATGGAAAATGGAAGAGTTTGTGATAAAGAGCGTAGTTATTACTTATACTCAATTGCATCAGTTTCACTCAGAACATGCAAACTTCCATGCTGCCTTTGTTTATTCTGTCTTGTTGGGCTCCTTTTAGCCCAAGTTCTGTCTCATGTGGAGTTCATCCTTTTTCATCTCCACTCCAAATGGGCCCTGAAATATCTCTTCTTTTGGCAGCTGTCCTGGGCTGAGAGCCACTTTTACTTTACTGAATTTGACTTGTGTGAAGAAGGTTGAAGAAAATCATATGCTCAGTTCATGAATTCAAGACAGTAGGGAGGCATGAAAAACTACTTTATTAAATGATTTGTAACAAGGATGTCATCGTGACACCAGAGAGTTATGTGCCTCTGAATGTTTTGTTAGTACAAGACAGCTTTAAGTCCACGGAACAGGCTGCTCTCTGGCACCAAGTAGATTATTTCCATCTTGCTTCTTGAATATAGATTCATTTGAAATTTCTCATCTCTCACTTTAACTGCACAGAAAGCTGGAAGCTGGAGACTCGATCTGTCTTTCAGCATTTTGTGAAATTTCTCCATCCCAAAGTTCAGCCCAAAGACTACTCTTCTCATACCCCACCTCATTCTGGGCAGTGTAATATTTTCATCATTGTGTGGGATGTGTTTTCTCATGTAATAGCAAGAAAAGAACCCTTTATTTTTCAATGTGATTGGGGGCTATCTGTAATATTATCTTTTGAAGAATATTCTTGCATGTAAATTTGAAGTTGAGCACAATAAGGTGAGATGCACCAAAGAAAGGCCAAAAAATTGTCTTGGAATTTCAAGGTTACACCCACATATTTCGATCTTTGCTTTCATTCAGTCATGTGTGACTCTTCCTGACCCTGTGGACCATACTGTCTATGATGGTTTGTTTGTTTTTGTGGCAAATATGCTATAGTGGTTTTCCATTTCCTTCTCCAGTGGATTAAGGCAAATAGAAGTTGTGACTTGCCCAGAGTCACATAGCTAATAATTGTCTGAGGCCAGATTTAAAGTCAAGTCTTCCTGACTCCAGGCCTTTTGCTCTATGCACTGTGTCACCTATCTTTATAGACTTTTAATTCTGTGGATGTTGAATGGAGATATCTGAACACTACAAGGAAAATGTAATTTAACATGTTATAATGGAGAGAATATTGATAATTTTTCAAACTCCTTGAAAGCCAGATCCTGTATTGCTTTTGTAGCCTCCACAGCACTTGCTGTATTCAGTACAGATCAGATATTCTAGTCCATGAATTTGCATGTGCCATTTTATTAAACTTTATTTATAAAGCATTCTTTGAATAGTAATAGAATATTAGTGACTGTGTTTGGATATTTGGTGATTTCTGTCATTAAGGGAGAAGATCATGCATTGGCATTAATGATAATTCCTTGGCTCATATTAAGTATGATTTTTTAAAGTAGAATTTTAAATGGTATAATTGTTTCAGACCAGTAAACATTGTGACATTTAAAAATATTTTATAGTACCTCATAATCAATCACCAAATATTTATTGAGTCTACTATGTTTCAAGGAAAAAAATGAATCAAAAGACAATCCCTGCCCACAAGAAGCTTACAACCTTATGGATTTAGTGAGTAAATTTAATCATATACGCCCTTAATAAATGCTTGTTGATTGATTACTATTAGAAAATAACAATTTGAAAGATACAAAGAAGTTGGGAATATGTTACCATTCTGAGATTATACCCAAATCATAGGAAGAAGTTTTATGGTTATTCATTTACCAATAAGTATTAAAAGTACTAAAAGAAAGTGTAGAGGGGTAGAGCCAAGATGGCAACATAGAAGCAGGAAAAATCAGTGAGCTCCCACAATAACCACCTCAAATACCTATAAACTATGACTCTAAACAAATTTTAGAGCTGCAGAAACCACAAAATGGCAGAGAGAAAAAAAAATATCTCACTTAAGGCAGCCTGGCAGGCCAGAAGGAAGGGTTGATCACAGAGCACTGGGAGCTGAGCCTGACCCACACGAGTCAAAGGATTTAGCCCCAAGGCTTCACTGACCAGCAGCATCAGGAGCAGACTTCTGGAGAGTGGATCACCAGCAGCTTTGGTGGCTTACAGAAATATCAATCCATAAATGCCAAAGACAAAGTAAAAGTTCAGTGTAGACCTTTGTTGGAATTGTGAGGGACAGAGGTGTGGTTTGGCCTCTGCCCCCTGAGTAAGAAGCTGTGGAGGCACTGTAGCCATGCAGCCACCTCCACATGGCTGCTTCAGAGCTATTGGCTTGCAGAACTAAGGGGGGGGGAAAGTGATCATTCAGAGGGTTATTGCTCTTGGTTTAACCTGCTTGGATCTGGATTGTGATCTTGGATGGTGGCGCTGAGGTGTATGACCAATGATCCAGAGAGTGTGGGGCTGTACAGACTGCACCCAGCTAAAAGCCCTAGTGGCTTCAAAAACCCCAGTGATTTGGGACAAAGCTCTTCCCTGTGGAAGCAGAGATCTATGGTGGCAAAGAGCTCAAAAGTCAAGTAATTGAGTGGCAACATGAGCAAGGAAAGAAAGCAAAGCAAGTTGAGCAATTCAATTTTAGATTCCTTTTTTTAGAACAAAAAAGAATAAAGCTTGGAACAGGAGGAAGACAATGGAGTCAGAATTCCTGCAAAAAAAAAAAGCTTCCAAGAAAAATATGAATTGGTTACAGGCCATGGAGGATCTCAAGAAGGATTTTGAAAATCAAGTAAGAGAAGTGGAGGAAAAATTGGGAAGAGAAATGAGGATCATGCAAGAAAAGCATGAAAAGAGAGAAAACAGCCAGAAAGAAGAAAATAACACCTTAAAATAGATTAACTCAAATGGCAAAAGAGGCCCAAAATGCCAATGAGGAGAAAAATGCCTTAAAAAAAGAATTGGCCAGAGGGAAAAATAATTTCAAAAGCTCCCTGAAGAGAATAATTCCTTCAAAATTAGATTGGAGCAAATGGAAGCTAATGACTTTATGAAAAATCAAAATACTATTAAGAAGATCTGAACAAATAAAAAGTAGAAGAAAATGTGAAATATCTCATTGGAAACACCATTGACCTGGAAAATAGATCAAGGAGAGATAATTTAAAAATTATTTTACTACCTGAGAGCCATGACAAAAAAAAAGAACCCAGAAATCATCCTTCAAGAAATTCTCAAGGAAAAATGTTCTGATGTCTTAGAAACAGAGGGCAAAATAGAGGTTGAAAGAATCCACCCATCACCTCCTGAAAAAGATCCCCAAAAGAAAACTCCTATGAATATTATACCCAGCTTCCAGAATTCCCTAATCAAGGAGAAAATATTACAAGCAGCCAGGAAGAAAGAATTTGAATATTGTGAAACACAATCAGGATAACACAGGATCTGGCAGCTTCTACACTGAGGGACTGGAGGGCTTGGAATATGATATTCTGGAGATCAAAAGAGCTAGGATTAAAACCAAGAATTCCTACCCAAGAAAACTGAGGAAAATGGTTCAGGGGAAAATATGACTATTAAATTATATAGAGGACTTTCAAGCATTCTTGATGAACAAACTGGAGTTGAATAGAAAATTTGACATTCAGATACAAGAAGCAAGGGAAATATGAGAAGGTAAACAGAGAAAAGAAATCATTAGGAACGTAGCAAAGTTGAACTATTTATATTCCTACATGAAAAAACCATAATCATAAGTTATGAAATTTTTCTCAGTATGAGGAAAGTTCAAGGGAATATAAATGTATATATATATACACACACATATGTATATGTGTATATATGAATATATGTATGTATATATGTACCATACATACATATTTCTATATAGAAATGTATAATGGTATATTAATACATACGTGTGTATATAGGTGTACAAGTATACATATACAGAGGGCACAGGATCAATAGAATAGGAAGGGATGTTATTTAAAATATTTAAATTGAGAGGTAAGACAGGAATATAATGAGAGGAGATGGGGAGAGAAAGAAGGGGGTAAATTATCTCATATAAAAGAAGCAAAGGATAACTGTTACAATGGAGAGGAAGGACAGGAAGGCAAAAGGCAATGGGTCAAACTTACTATCATTGAATTTGGCTTAGGGAGGGAATGACATACACACTAAGTTATGTATCTTGCCCTACAGAAGAGTAGGGGGTAAGGGGATTAAAGGGAGGATGATGGAGGGGAGGGTAAGTTGGGAGGATAGGGAAGAAAAGAAGAAAACACTTTTGAAAAGGGACAGGGTCAAAGTAGAAAATAGAACAAGTGGGGGTGGGATAGCATGGAGGGAAATATAGTCAGTCTTTCACAATATATCCACTATGGAAATATTTTTCATAACTGCACATGTACAACATATATTAAATTGCTTATCTTCCCAGTAAGGGTGGATAATGAGCAAGGAAGGGAAAGAATCTGGAATTTAAAGTTTCAAAATCAAATGTTTAAAAAATATTTTTACTATTATCAACATGTAGCTGGGAAATAAGATATACAAGCAGTGGGGTATGGAGATCCATCTTGTTCTACCAGAAATTCAGAGGGGGTGTGGGGGAGGATATAGCAGAGAGCAGATGGGGGAGGGGTTATACAGTGATATCGCTATTTTGGGGTGGTGGGTAGGGGAAAGACAGGGAGAAAATTTGTAACTCAATATCTTGTGGAAATGAATGGTGAAAAACTAAAAAAAAACATAAAAATTAATTTTAAAAAAGGAAAGAGAAGTACTTTAATTACATAGTCCATTATCTTTCCAGAGCAAATAAATTAAATAGTGATATTTTTAAATTTTTGTTGTTTTCTCTCTTTTTTTAGTTTTTAGTTTATATCATTCATTTCCACAAGATTTTAAGTTATAAATTTTCTCCCCATTTTTACCCTACCTACCACCCCAACCAGTGATCCCACTGAATATCCCCTCCCCCAATCTGCTCTCTCCTTATCTTCCCCCATCCCCTCTCAGATTTTCCAGTAGGTTATGGTGGATGTCTATGACCCAGTGCCTTTATATCTTATTTCCCTGTTACATGTAAAATAATAATAATTATTATTATTATACACTCACACACATATCTTAACTATTTTATTTTAAACCTTTGAATTCCAGATTCTTTCCCTTCCTCCCTCATCACCCACCCTTATTGTGAAGATAAGCAATTTGATATAGGTTATACATGTGTAGCTATGCAAAACATTTCCATAGTGGATATACTGCGAAAGACTGACTATATTTCCCTCTCTCCTATCCCACCCCCCACATGTTCTATTCTCTACTTTGATCCTGTCCCTTTTCAAAAGTACCCACTTCCAACTTACCTCCCCCCCAGCCTGCCCTCCCTTCCATTATTTCCCTCTCACCCCCTTGCCCCCTACTATACTGTAGAATGAGATACCCTATTTAGTGTATATGTCATTCCCTCCCTAAGTCAAATTCAATGAGAATAAGGTTGACTCATTCCCTTTTGCCTTCCTGTTCTTCCCCTCCAATATAACAGTCTCTTGAGCCTCTTGTATATGAGATAATTTGCCACATTCTTTCTCTCCCCATCTCCCCTCATTATATTGCTCACTCACCTCTTAATTTCACCTTTTAAATATCATCCCTTCCTATTCAATTGGTCCTGTGCCCTCTGTCTATGAATACCTGTACACCTATATACACACACTCACATATGTATTCATATGCCCATATACCCTCCTATATAAACATATATATGTATGTACCCACCCCCCCATATATATACATATATATATATATATATATTCATGCATACATTTTTATTCCCTTCAACTATTCTCATACTGAGAAATGTTTCATAAGATTCAATTTTCATTTTTACATGTAGAAATTTAAATAATTCAACTTTTCTAAGTTTCTTATGATTTCTTTTCCCTGTTTACCTTCTCATGCTTCTCTTGCTTCTTGTTTCTGAATGTCAAATTTTCTATTCAACTCTGGTTTTTTCATCAAGAATTCTTGAAAGTCCTCTATTTCATTGAATGACCATATTTTCCCCCGATGACCCATTTTCAGATTTGCCGGTTAGGTGGTTCTTGGTTTAAATTCCAGCTCCTTTGACCTCCAGAATATCCTACTCCAAGCCCTTTGGTCCCTTAGTGTAGAAGCTTCCAGATCTTGTGTTATCCTGATTGTGTTTCCAAAATGTTCAAATAGTTTCTTCTTGGCTGCTTTTTGTATTTTCTCCTTCACCTGTGAACTTCAGAACCAGGATATAATATTCCTAGGAGTTTTCTATTGGAATCTTTTTCAAGAGCTAATTGGTGTATTCTTTCAACCTATATTTTGTCTTCTGGTTCTAAAACATCAAGGTAATTTTCCTTGAGAATTTCTTTAAGGATGATTTCTAGGTTCTTTTTGATCATGGCTTGCAGGTAGTCCAATCATTTTAAAATTATCTCTCTTGGATGCATTTTCCAGGTCAGTGCTTTTTCCAATGAGATATTTCACCTTGCCTTCTATTTTTTTAAATTTGTTTGGATCTGTTTAATAGTATCTTGATTTCTCATAAAGTCATTAGCTTCCATTTGCTCCAATCTTATTCTGAAGGAATAATTCTCTTCAGAGAGCTTTTGAGATTCTTTTTCCATCTGGCAAATTCAACTTTTTAAGACATTCCCCTCACTGGTTTGTTGAACCTCTTTTGCCATTTGAGTTAGTCTATGTTTTAAAGTGTTATTTTCTTCAGTCAGGTTGTTGACTCTCATTTCATAATTTTCTTGCATTATTCACATTTCTCTTCTCTATTTTCCCTCCACTTCTCTTATTTGGTTTTCAAAATCCTTCGTAATCTTTTCTATAGCCTGTACCCAGCTCGTATTTTTCTTTGAAGCTTTTGGTGCAGGAGTTCTGACTTTGTTGTCTTCTTCCTGTTCCATGCTTTGATCTTTTTTGTCCCCCAAATAGGAGTCTAATGTTGGGTTGCTCTACTTGCTTTGCTTTCTTTGCTTGCTTATTTTGCCACTCAGTTACTTGACTTTTGAGCTTTTTGCCACAGTTGAACTCTGCTACCAGAGAAGGTTGTTTTGTCCCAAATCACTGGGGTTTTTGCAGCTGCTGGAGGTATTAGTTGGTTGCCCTCTCTCAAGCCTCTGGAAACTCTTGCAAACTGCTCATGCACTCCACTACCTCCACCCTACACAGCAGTCCAGATCCAAGCAGGTTAAAGCAAGAGGCATTACCCTCTGACTGGTTGCTTGGTCCCACTAAAATCTGCATGCGAGGAGCTTGGAAGCAGTCATGCGGAAGAGGCTGCATGGCCACCATGCCTGAGCCGCTTCTCCTTCTGAGTAGCAAATGCCAGAATGCACTCCCAAACTCCTTCTTCATAAAGTGTACACTGCACTGATCTCTCACTTTATCCTTATCATCTAAGAGTTGATAATTCTGGAAACCAACACAGCTTCTGGTGATCTAAAATCCCTCCAGCTAGCGACTGGTTGTGGGTGCCCTGAAGCTAAAACCTCGGACTCACTTGGGACTGGTCCCAGAGTGCTGAGCTGGCTTCTTCCTTCCAGCCTTCTGGGCTGTCTCTGGGGGGAGGTTACCTTCTCTCTGTCATTTTGTGGGTTCTGTAGCTCCAAAGTTTGTTTAGAGTTATTTTTACATGAATTGGAGCAGGTGGAAGCTGGAGCCTCATGGAAGTCCTCTTTCTTCTCCACCATCTTGACTCCAACCCCCTTTTTTTGTTTGTTTTTAATCAGACCTATACATATTGTGACTTGCCTAAAGTCACATAATAGAAATTGTTTCTTGATATAAGATATATGGCAGATTAGTGTAATAGAAAAATAAAAACCATGGTTAAGACTACATTTGTAGTCTTAAAACAAAGAAGTAAGTCCCAATGAATCATCATCTCAGAATCAAAGAATAAGATTTACTTAGTTACATAGGACAACAATAATAAATGAATGGAAAACATTTCCAAAAAAAAAGCAAAAAAGTGTAGAAATATTGTTTTTGCTTGTCATTCTGAGAATATCATTCTCCAAAGACATGGAGATTTACAGTGAACATTGTAAATACTTGATAATTTTGCATCCAGTAATATTCTTATATTATCAATGCATTATAAATAAGTTTATCTATTACTAAAGTGTTTATATATGCATATGTAAATATGTGTGTATATGTATGTATATGTGCATATATATGTGTATATATGTGTGTGTGTGTGTGTGGATATATACATACAGACACTGACTGAATCCACTACAAATCCATGTTATATAAGCTCATCTGGGACCTTAGCACAGTAAAGCAATCCTTTTACAACTCCCTAATCAATTTGCTCTTCCACTAAAAACAGCAGATATTGCAAACTTTTTTCATTTTCCTTCCAAAATCCCACAAAACTGCCTCCAATTTCTCAGCTAAGCATTCTGTCTCATACTTTACTGAAAAAATTGAGACCATTTGATGAGACCTTCCTCTTTTTCCCTTCCTATTCATCTCATAGTTCTCAGGCATCTTCCACCACTATCTACTCCTTTACTACATCTCTCATGGAGACTTAAATCTTCTCTTTGCCAAGATAAATCCTCCTACTTGAGCCCAAGCTTTCCTGTCTTCTGCAATACATTTTCTTATCTATTATCCTCATTCTCTTTTTAATCTTCAGTCTCTCCTTATCCTAGCAGGGTTCTTTCCTTTCTACCTACAAATATATGATTTCTTTCCCCATCATTAAAAAAAATCTCACTTGATCCTATCTTCCTTCCTAGCTATTGTCCTATATCTCTCCCACCCAGCCTTAGGTAAACTCCTAAATAAAGCCTCCTGACCTTTGGTAACACAACATCCTTTCCCTTTATCATTCAACCCTAACTGCTCACTCCAAAGACACTAAATATCTCCTAATTGCCAAATGTATTTACCTTTTTTTTAATTCCCATGCTTCTTGAACTCATTGCTGCCTTTGACTCTGTCTTTCACTTATTTCTCTTTGGTACTCTTTCCTCTCTAGCTTTTTATGTCATTGTTCTCTCCATATTCTCTTTCTGCTGGTATGATCATTCCTTTTTGGAGCCTTTACTGGTTCTTCAGTTATGCCACTCTCTCTACCATGGATTTCCCACAAAGTTATGACCCTGGCCCTCTTCTCCCTCTATGCTATCAGATTTAATGATGTCAACTCCAGTGTATTCCATTCTCTCTGTGTTGATATACATATATACACATATATGTATATGTGAATATACATATGTAGATATAAATATATAACTCAACCTGAAATGGTAAACACTTCCTGAAGACCAATTCCTCCCTCCTCCAGGGTTCTCTAATACCCTTAAATATGATTGGAGTATGTCTAGGCTCAGTAAATAGTTCTACTCCCCATCAAACCCTTATAGAAGTTATTTGCTCAATTGTAGGGATGGGATCCCCATATATCCCAGTTCCATTTATCCCCTAACAGTTGGAGTAGCTTTTACAAAGGAGTATTTATTTCAAAAAGTATAATAATAAATATCAACAACAGTTTAGTTCAGTTCCTAAAGAGCACAATTCTAATTCCAAGTCCAAACCCCACCCTCTTGAGTCCCTGATTCTCTGGTTTTTCAGGAATCTCTTCAGGAATGGGTGACTGCAACAACCTATTTGTAATCCTGGCTCCAACGTGGCCCAGCTTAAATTTCTACTCTGGTGAGGATTACTGTTGGCACCTAAAACTTAGAAGTACAAATGAGACAGAATATAAACAAAAAGTTCCAAAATCATTTCTTAAAGCCAGGGTAAAAGGAAAGGTGTGCATCCCTCTTCTTCATTAGTTTTATTGCACTCTGCTATAAGTGAACTATATTGTTCACCCTCTGGACTCAGCAGGAATGAGTATGTAGGAAGGAAACTATCCCACTCTGGTAGTTTTCTAAAGTTTTCTAAACCTTTTCAAACTTTGCAACCAGTCAAAGGAAGCTACTCCCACCCACATGGTAGTGGTTATAGAGAAGTGAGTGCCTTCATGTTGGGTAATCTGGGGATGTTCTAAAAGAACCCCTTACACACACACAGGGAGAGAGACCTCATTTCTCAAATATATTCTGAGTATAGAACTAAGTCAAAATTTCAAAAATAAGAGCCATTTCTCAATTGATAAATGGCCAAAGAATATGAACAGGCAGTTTTCAAGAGAAGCTATCAAAGCTATCCATAGTCATATGCAAAAAATATTCTGAATCAACTCTAATTAAAGAAATGTAAATTATGACAACTCAGAGGAACTACCTGACATCTATCAGAAATGAAAAATGCTGGAAGGGATGAGGAAAAATAGGTAGAATGATAATTGTATTATTGAGAACTGGTCCAACCATTCTGGAGAACAATTTGAAACTATACTCAAAGGGCTATAAAACTACACATTTCCTGTGACCCAGCAATGCCACTACGAGTTCTGTGCCCTGAAGAGATCAAAGAAAAAGAAAAATGACCTATATGTACAAAAAATATTTATAACAGCTCTTTTTGTGGTGTCAAAAATTTGAAAACTTAAGGGATGCTCATTATTTGGGGAAGTCTTGAACAAGTTGTCACATATGATTGTGATAGAGTGCTATTATGTTATAAGAAGTGACAAGGGATTTAGTTTCAGAAAAAAATTGTGGCAAAACAGATATGAATTGATGCAAAGTGAAATGAGAAGAACTGGCAGGTCATTTTGCAAAGTATGAGCAATTTTGTAATAATGATCAACTGTGAAAGACAGTATTTTGAACATCAAAGTAAGCTTTGAAGAGAAAAAAAGAGGATACACACATATGCATATGCATATATACACTTGCATACATACACAGGAGACACACATACACAAACACATACGTATATACACACATACGAATATACACATATACACACATAAATGTATATATATACATTCCCATATGTGTATGTGTGTATGTATTTATGTTTGTGTGTGTATGTATACATGTGTGTATGTGTGCATGTGTGTGTAGCCTGATTGATACATATGGTAGGGGACAGAGATCTCTGGTGCATTTATTAGATGCACCATTTCCATTCTCCTCTCCTTTTGCCTCCTTGAATCAATTCAGCTTCTTGGAGCCCACCACAGCTGGATAATTCTCAAATTCTACCTAACTATATACTCTGTGGATATTATTTATACACAGGGAAGACCAGCTCAGAAATATTCATAGAAACATCAAATCTCACTTTTGGAATAAATTTTAACTACCATCTAATTCAGGTCCGACTACATAATTTCCAATCAGTGGTCTTCCTGCCTCTGTTAGAAGACCTTTAGTTGGTGGTGGTGGTGGGGGGGGGGTACCCATTACTTTCTAAACCATTCCTTTCTGCTTGATAATAATGACAACAATAATACTATTTAGCTTTTATATAACATTATGGTTTGAAAAGTATTTTATGTAAGTTATCTTTGACAGTCATAACAAACCTTGGAGGTTAGTTGCTATATTATCCCTATTTTACAGTTAAGGAAACCAAGACTGAGATACGTTAAATGACTTTTGCAGGGTCACACAACTAGCAAGTGCCTGACACAGGATTTGATCTCAGGTCCTCCTGACTATACATCCAGTGTCCTATCCATCATTTTACTTTTTTAAACAGTTCTAATGGTTAGCAACTTTTTTCTTGTAATTAAACATAAATTTGCCACTTTGTAAATTCCACTCATCCCTCCTACTTATTCACTCTTTCACACAAATGCAATCTTTTCAAATATGAGAGCACAGTAATATGTCCCTCATGAGCCTTCTAGAATGTTACAAAAGTGTAATAGATAATCCATGGATGAGAGAAATAGCTATGCATTTGACTTTTGTAAAGAGAAAACCAATACTAAATCTCATGTAAATTTCTGGGTTCATTGTAAATTTTTTGGTAGTTCTGGTTCATACCTTAGCCAAGGTTAAGAACAGAGATTTTAAAGTGTTAAAAGCTGCAGGTAGGGATGCATAGGTAGTCTGCAATGCTAGGAATGATTGAATCCAAGGAAGGTTAGTTCAATAAGTCTTTAAGTGAGCATTCAGAAAGAGAGGACATTCAGGATTTGATAGTGAGGAGTAGAAAGTGTACACCAATACTAATGGCTCATAGTACAGTAGAATTTAAGGGAACTGTGACTGTGTCTATTCTTATTAAGAAGGGCATGATGAGAAATAGCAGACAAGAGTTTCTGTGAATGTTTATTAAAAAACTCACTTATATACCACCTGCTTTTTAAACAGTTACCACTTTTTCTTCAGAGTCTGAATTAAGCTGAATATTTTCATCATATACCAGATGCATAAGTAAAAAGAATTGTTACTCATATCCTACAGAATAAGCAAGCGCTATCTTTAACAAGTGAGTAAAAAGACTAGTCCAGGTCACACAATAGAGAAAAATAAAACAGTTCTGCTAAATGAATAGAAGCTCTGCCTGTTCAGGGAGGAGTAATAAAAAAAAGACTCTTTGATTCCTAGTAAGATATGTCAATAACCTCATTAAGCTGATTTCACTAACCTGAATCTGGACTGGGCCAAGGTTGTGTCTTTTTTTTTTTTTTTTTGAGAGAGAGAGAGAGAGAGAGAGAGAGAAGATGGTAGCTCTGAGTCTAGGAGTTTTACAGAAAATAATTTTCTTGGGGATTTAAAACTAATTGCTTTGTCCCTAGATGAAATTAGGGACTAGGAATGGGCCTCCATGGAACCCAACAATCCTGAAAGCAGAGTAATTGGAACAGAGAGGTTTTTGATACTGAAACTAGTCCCACTTGCAAGCTTGGGGAAGGTTTCCTGGGTAAGTTTGGTATAATTTTCTATCATGTAAATACCAAACTGTTCATTTTGTGAGTAGCCTTGAAATTGAACTTGCCAAAAGTGAGTGATTCTGTTAACAAGGGATATAATGATGAAAATTGACTATTTTTTTTGTCAGAACCCAAATATTATTCTTCACTAAATAAAATGTCTGAAATACTTTTACCCAGCAAGGGGTATTAATATGAGGTCTAGGAACTTAAAAAAAATCCTACATTTTAATATAATTGATTTCCTTTTTGTTTTACCTTACTTTATATACTTAAAACATTATTCTGAGGGATCCATAGGTTTCATATGATTGCCACTAGGATCTCTGAAAGAAAACAATAAGTTTAGGAAACCTTTCTATACAGTTTTGATGAGTTTTGTTTCCTATGGCATATTCACTCCTTACTATAGCTTGTCTCTTTTGTGTATATTCAATGATTTATTATTTTCTGTTTTTTAACATTCGTTTTTAAATTTTGAGTTTCAAATTTTCTCCCTTCAGCCCTTCCCACCCTATCCCCCACTGAGAAGGCATATCTTGCTTTTCTTTTAAAGGGACATATTTTCATAAAAATCTATGCCTACAAATTAGTACTGACTTTATATAATGGAAATGTGAAGATTTTTCTGCCCCTTATAGGCCTAGGGGGGAATTTGAAGACTTTCCCTGCTTTGAAATTAAACTCTGCCCCCTAATAAGCTGAATGTAATTACATGGAGCCTGTGATAGGAGGAGTTTGCTGAAGGGTAGAACAGAGCCAACAGGAAGCTTCTCTGCTTTGCCCCTAGTAGGCTGAATGTCACATGGAATGTGTGGTGGGAGGAGTTTGCTGAAGGGTGCAGCAGAGGCACAGAAAGCTGAAATCCAGAGACAGAGGAAAGGTGGGAGAGAGAGGAGCTCAGGCAAGGTGATAAAGAGTTTTATGAGTAAATATTGATCTTGTATTGGTTTGTGGGAAGGCTGAAGGATGACATGGCTCTTTGTGTTGCTATGGCTTGTTAATTTCTTTACTATTATGATGGAATCGCCTTACTGGTTTTGGTATTTAGTTTTCTGGTGTCTAAATAAATGTTTCAGTTCTGTCCTCTCTATAGAGAGTTTGTTATATTTTGAGATTGAATGCCATGCAATATTTGTAGTCATGGTCATTATCGTGATTGTGGGTGCTGTAAATATTACACTGGCACTACACCTTACCTGTAGATGTAGCAGTGTGAGAAAAATTGGGATTCTTGTTCTGTTTTTATCACTTATGGCTTTGTAATTTGTGATCGACTTTTTTAACTTCTCTCACCTTTTTCCATCTAACAAATGAGAGTAATAATATCTCCCCTAAATAACACCAAAAAAGTCATAGATATATAGCCAGGCTTATAGTGAGGAGGCCATAGGTTCAAATCCCACTTTTTGGTACCTCTAAAGAGTGGGAACAAAGGCAAGTTGCACAACCTATATGACCATTTTTTACCTCATTTGTAAAATGGAATTTATCTCACAGGCTATTGTGAGACTCAAATAAGGTATACACACACTCATGCATATAAACAA
The DNA here is from genome assembly GCF_028583685.1 of Petaurus breviceps papuanus. NCBI lineage: Eukaryota > Metazoa > Chordata > Mammalia > Diprotodontia > Petauridae > Petaurus > Petaurus breviceps. The sequence continues at coordinate 5,249,199 of NW_027186473.1, forward strand.
ATGTGTGTACAGATGCACACAACTTTACAAAATTTAAAGTGCTATATAATCTGATTTACTCTTATTACATTGTGCAGATCAAACGAGTTGTCATTTTATACTGCATTATGGTTTTAAAACCAAAGTACTATTCACTTCTATCTATATGTGACTATGTAACTACAAAGTCCAATATTTAGTGTTCTGTTGCCTAGAGTATATTTTATCTCAACTAGGTAGCCATGAATATATGAACTAGATTTTGCTGTCTCTAGGGCTGCTACATTTTCTTTTTGCCTCATCACCTTTGAGACTCTTGGCATCTGTAAGAATGGCTGTCTAAGCTGGTTTGGCAATAGTTATGACTTTCCAGCACTGTTTGAAATTCATACTTAGGAAACATTTAGGGCATTTCGGTTCTTTTCCTTGTTTGTAATTACTGAGCTTGAACTCAGACAGAAACTCAGAAGGTTTTCTTTTTGTTTGTTTTATTTTCTTTTTAACCATTGCCCTCCCCAAAAACCAGCCTAGTGGAATTGAACTCTAGCTTGGAGAGCAATGACAGAATTGTACTTATCACAGTCTGATATACCTAATGTCATATTTACATTCAACTCAGTGCAATACACCCTTACTAGATACTTATCTTATGTAGAGCCCTAAGGAAATTACAAAGTTTAGGTAATATACAATCCCTGCCCTTTTAAGGTCATAATACACACATAGATTACTGTAATACATGATAAAAGATGATGAGCTGAACAGCTAGATTGTAAGCCTAGGTCATTCAATGTGTTACTGACATTGTTCTGGACAGGAAGAATATTCATCACTCTACAATTATCTTTCTTTTATTGTTTCCAGTGATCAAATCCTCCCTATATTTTCTCTGAATCTCTTGAAATCTAATTTCCCAAATTCCAGTTAGTGGGTGACTTTACCTAGTGTTCTCCACTGTAGATGTAATCTAGTCTTACCTAGTGTTCTCCACTGTAGATGTAATCTAGTCTAGGCTTTACTCATAATTATTCCCCCAAGGTTCCCATGACTTCCATTTCTTGAATCAATTCTTCTTTGTTGGTCAGAATTACCTAGAGCAGCAGTCACATCTTCATTCACTTTCTGAGAGAGTCAATGTTCTTCCTGTCCAGAAACTATCTTTGATCTGTATTGTCAATAGTGAATGGCTATCTATTTTCCAACTTTTTAAGAGTAAGAATAGGGGCCAAGATGGTCGAGTAAAAGCAGGAACTTGCTTAAGCTCCCACACCAACCACCTCCAATACTTGAAAAATGTGACTCTAAACAAATTTTAGAGCTACAGAACCCACAAAATGACAGAAATAAATCTTTTGCTTAAGGCAGCCTGGCAGGCCAACAGGAAGAGTCTATCGCACAGAGCAGGGAGCCAAGCACAGTCTCATGTGAGCCGCTCGGGCCCAGACATGGGGCAACTCTGACCAGAGGCACAGATGGGCCAGAGCAGACTTCAGGAGAGTGAATCACTGGCAGCTGTGGCAGTTTCCAGACTTCTCAACACATAAATGCCAAAGAGAATGTAAAAGGTCAGTAGAGAATGCTGTTGGAACTGTGTGATGGAAGAGAAAGGTCCAGCCCCTTCCCCCAGGGTAAGAGATAATTGGCAAGGAGGCTGCAGCTGCTGTCCTGTGCCTGCCTCCAGAGGTCCTGACCAGCAGATTGTAGGGGGACCAAGAGACAATTCAAAGGCAAATCACTCTTGCTTTGACCTGCTTGGATCTGGGTCGCAGAATTGGATGGTGGTCTTAGGGTGAGGAATGCCAGTGTTCCAGAGCTTGTGCTGGTTGTAGAGAGGGCACCCTCTTCATAGCTCTGACAACATTTGCAAAAACCCCAGAAATTTGGGACACAGTTTTCTCCACTCTGGAAGCAGAGTTCTACCATGGCAAAGAGCTCAAATATCAAGTAATTTCCTGGAAAGATGAGCAAGCAGATGAAGTGCAATCAGACCATAGTATCATTTTTTGGGACAAAAAGGATCAAAACATGGAACCAGAAGAAGACAACAAAGTCAAAACTCCTGCATTAAAAGCTTCCAAGGAAAACATGATCTGGTTAAAGGCCATGGAGGAGCTCAAGAAAGATTCTGAAAATCAAGTAAGATAAGTGGAGGAAAATTTGGGAAGAGAAATCAGAATGATGAAAGGAATTCATGAAAAGCAAGTCAACAGCCTGCTAAAGGAGACCAAAAAATACTGCAGAAAATAAAACCTTAAAAACAAATTAATTCAAATGAGAAAGGAGACCCAAAAAAGCCAATGAGGAGAAGAATGCCTTAAAAAGCAAAATTGCCTAGTTGGAAAAGGTATTTCAAAAACTCACTGAGGAGAATAATTCCTTCAGATTAGATTGGAACAAATTTAAGCTAATGACTTTACGAGAAATCAAGAAACTATAAAACAGATCTAAACAAATGAAAAAAATAGAAGACAGTGTGAAATATCTCACAGGAAAACTACTGACCTAGAAAATAGATCCAGGAGCAATAATTTAAAAATTATTGGACTACCTTAAAGCCATAATCAAAAAAGAGAGGCTAGACACCATGCTTCAAGAAATTATCAAGGAAAATTGCCCTGATATTCTAGTACCAGAGAGAAAAATAGAAATTGAAAGGATTCACCGATCACCTCTTGAAAAAAAGACACCAAAATAGAAAACTTCTAGGGATATTTTAGCCAAATTTCAGAGTTCCTAGGTCAAGGAGAAAATATTACAAGCTGTCAGGAAGAAACAATATATGTATTGGAGGGAATATGTGTGTATAAATGCATATGTGAGTGTGTTTACATGTGTGTACACGTATACATAGACAGAGGGTGCAGAATTAGTGGAATAGGAAGGGATGATATCTAAAAAATAAAATTAAAAGGTCAGAGAGGAATATAATGGGAGGAGGAAGGGATAGATAGAATAGGGTAAAATATCTCATATAAAAGAGGCAAGAGAAAACTGTTACAGTGGAGGGAAAGACCAGGAAGATGAAATAAAATGGGACATCTTTACTCTCATTGAATTTGTTTTAAGGAGGGAATAATATACCCACACAATTGGGTATCTTACCCTACAGGAAAGAAGGGTGAAATGAGATAAGAGAGGGGATGATAGAAGGGAAGGAAGACTGGGGGAGAGTGTAGTTAGAAGCAAACACTTTTGAAAAGGGACAGGGAGAAAGTAGATAATAGAATAAGTGGGGGGGAAGAAGAGGAGGGAGGGAAATATAGTTAGTCTTTCACAATGTAACTACTATGGAAATGTTTTGTATAACTACACATGTACAACCTATATTGAATTTCTTGTTTTCTCAGTGGGGGGTGGGTAAGTAGGGAAGAAGGGAAAGAATCTGGAAACCAAATAAAAACAAATGCTAAAAATGTTTTTTTACATGCAAATAGGAAATAAGATATGCAGGCACTTGTGTATAGAAATCCATCTTGCCCTACTAGAGAGTCAGGAGGAATGGGGGAGGATATTAGAGAGAGCAGATCAGGGAAAGGGATATTCAGTAGGTGAAACACAGGGAGAAAATTTGTAACTGAAAATCTTATGTAAATGAATGTTGAAAACTAAAAATAAATGAATAAAAGATTAATCAAAGTTTAAAAGAGAGCAAGAATTGGTGTTAGAGGTCATTTAATCCAATCTGCTCATTTTACAGATAAATCTTATAAAAATAAGTGGATTGGACTAAGGCCATAAAAGTAGTTGATAGAAGATCTAGGATTCAAACCCATGCCTTTTGATTCCAAAATCAATATTCTCCCTACCATACCATCATCTCCTCAAGCTGGAAACCTATATTACATCAAGGACATATATGACTTGTAAATGTGTCTTGCAGAAAGGTTAACATAGACAAAATCCTTCAACTAAATGGAATGGTTTTCTTACATCCCTTAATTTGTTCATCTTAATTGGAACCCTCATGTTTAGTGGATTCCTCTGGAAGGTTACTCTACTAATTGCCATGCAACACTTTAGAGCCCTGAATCATGCAAGTATTCCTATGTGTCATGTTTAAGGCAATCTATCCATTGCATTCTGAGAGTTCACCGATTTTCAAGAGTTTCACCTTGTTTAATTGGGAATGTCTAGCCTCCTTAAGCAGGTATCACATAGTCTGCCAAAACAAAGACTCCTACATTTCTCTTTCAACACTTACTATCAATTTTATATTAAGTTATTGTAGAAATTTTTAGAATAATAGACTCTCTAAGATTTGGATCTTCATACTGAATCCCTGCTTTCATGCTAATCACCTCTCTAAAATCCTGAAAAAAGGGAGATGGCATTGTACTACAAGCTTGGAGAGCTCTAGTGATGAGGACCTCACCACATCATAGCAGATAAAGTCAGCTCTGACAAATAATAGGTGGACTTTCTGAGGGAAGCCAGTACTGTTTTAACTAAAGGATAGAATTCATTCATTCTTTACATACTATTTATTAAACACCTTTTATCTGGAAGTCACAGTTCTCTGCCCTACGGGGAGGGCACAAAGATGAAATAAGATAATCCTTTCCTTCAGAAAGTTTATAGTTAATCAAGAGAGACCTTGGGTTCATTTTTAATCTGGGGACACAAATCAGGGGTAGCTCTATGATAAGGGAGAGCTTGGAGACACTCAGAGATGCACTGAGTATATCATCATTAACCAGATCTTGAGGTGAATTCATAGAGGATAATTTAAAGAGGGAAAAGTGGAACTTTTTCTTTGAGGTGGAGTCAGGGAACCTTGGTTATAGTTTTGTCTTGGCTAATGAATAGCCATGTGATCTTGGAAAGTCACAACCTCTCTGGGCTTACGTTACCTTTTCTATAAAATAAAAAAGTTGTCCTCAGTAATTATTAAGATAACTTTTCGACTCTAAAATCCTACTTTAGTGACACAATATTTGTAATGGAGTTAGCATCATACCTGTCACATAGTATATGCTTAATAACTGTGAGTTTTGTTTTTTTTCTGTCCCCTTTATTCAACTATCTTACATTCGCTATCTCAGGGTCATGAGAACATGGGTCATGGAGAAGAGAAGTATAAATATGCTATACCTTCCCCACTGGCAACCAGCAAATTTCTATAAATATAAATGCAAAGCACACTTAATCTTAGGCTGTAACTTCATTAACTCTTCTACAATTTGGAACAATTGTTTAAACAGTAACTAATGCTATCATTGGGATCCTTCTGCCATTTCTAAAGATGACATGAATTTTCGTGAAACCCAAATATCATATCCAATAATTACTTCCAATCTAACTCTGAACAGCAAGCAAGACCTATAGAATACAAGTGGGAACTGTGGGAGTTTGTAGACAATGTCAAAATCATAACAGATTGTTAAAAGAGATGGCAGTCTGGTTTCTCTCTCTCTCTCTCTCTGTCTCTCTCTCTCTGTCTCTCTCTCTCTCTCTCCCCCTTCCCTGTCCCCCTCCTCCTTCTCTCCCCTCAACCTCCCTCTCCCTCTCCATGTTTGGACTTTTTAGGTCTCATTGCATGGATTGTCCTATGAAAAGAGAGCATTGCCCAATTGACATTCTGCATTAATTATTTGACTATTGGAATCAAACTATCATGGTTAATTATTTGCTTCAATATTTGGCAAAGAAATAGTCAAAGAGTAAGAAGTGTTAAAATTGTCTGCTAGTTTATTTGGGATGTGGCAATTTGCAAAAACATTCAGCTATTTCTGTACATATGAATATTTATGCTACTCTTACTGGTGGACTTTTTACCATTTAGATGAGTGAACAAGAGGCAAATATTAGATGGGTCCATAAATATAGGAAAGAACTTTCCTTTCCTTTCATAAGGCACGCAATAATCACTTATCCTTGCTTTTCCTCCTACTTTCAGCTAAAGTCAAATTCAACAAGAGAATGGCATCGCCCTTCATCATACGGGTAAAAAAAGTGACTTCTTTTGAAAAAAAAAAACTTCAAAAAATTCATCCATATTTAAAGATTTAAAACAATTATAAAGAACTAATAGAATTCTATTCATGTATTTGTGCTTTAAAGAAGTCCCTGTAAGAGCCCAGGAGCTGGTTGCTGCTATTCAAATGAAAGTCAAACTGCCTCAATCTAAATGTGTTATATTCCAAGGAAATACTTCTCTGAAAATCTCCCCTGAAGCATTTCAGGTTATACTTTTTGTCCTAGGTCAAATAGTTGATTTGTCTAATCATGATATCAACCCTGTTATGAACATGTACATATAAAACAGTGAATTAGTAGCCAATATATCACACTAAAATAGTGCCTCTTTGGAATATTCTTGATATTGAGCTTTCATCTATAATAGTGAGAATTGAGAATTAATGAGAGAAAAAAATATTCTAGTCTTATTGTCCCAAAAGCCTCAGGCTTGGTTCTTGGGCATATGGACTCTTTTAGGTCACTCAGTATATATCTTTCTGTTATAAGTTGTTTTCTTTTTTTTAAAGTGACATCTATTATATCAAAATAATGAGAAAGACAGTTGATTTGAAATCTTAACTCTGCCACTTACTGCTTTGGTGATCTTGGCCAAGTCACTGCACTCCTTTGCACCTAGTTTCCTCTTTTGTCAAATGGAATATATAGGCTGTAAGTTCTTCTACAGTTCTAGAACTGAGGAACTTATAAAATAATTACTTTCAAGCAAGAAAAAATAGCATACTTTTCAATTCAGTCACAGATGTGTATGGTACATAATAGAAAGCATTTATAAAAAACCTTAAGTAAATCAGAGTGATGTAGAAAAAAACACAATGAGCTAGATTTTCCCTAGTGACTAATGATTCACTGTTACTGAGTTGATAAATGATGTAGAGATTCCCAGCCATGTGAAATATTTAGTTTAGCTACTGTAAAGATGAATGTTCAACCACCTTGCAAGTCCTTTAATGGTATAGTTTGACTTGCCTTTTCTTCTTGGGATACTTAGTGCCTGGGATATGTACAGCACAATATTAGGCACCAGAGTAAAGAGCTTCAAAGGGTCCTGTGTGTGCCTGTGCTGTTTTACAGAGCATTGACAAACTGTTGTATCGCTAGAGGACAGGATAATGAAACAAGGCTAGGAAAAGGTGAAGAAGCTGGGCATACTGATCTTATAGTAGAGAACATTTAAGAGGATTATGATCTGTCTTCAGATATTTACTGGGCCAGTCAGTCAGTCAACAAATATCTATGAAGGGCCAACTATGTACTAACTGTGGGCAACTAAGAGGAATAGTGGATAGAGTTCTGGGCCTAGGGTCAGGAAAACCTGAGTTCAAGTCTGTACTTGGATACTTACTAGCTGTGTGACCCTGGGCAAGTGTCTTAACCCTGCCTTAGTTTCTTCATCTATAAAATAAGTTGGAGAAGAAAAGGACAAATTACTTTATTGTCCTTGCGAAAAAAACACAAAAAAGTGGGTTGCTAAGAGTTGAATATGACTGAAATGATCAAACAACAACAATCCCTGCTCAATGTGGCAGATATGTATATATTTTTACATTTTACATACATATGATATATATACACATATGCACACTTCTATAATACACACATCATTATATGTATATGTATAATCTGGCTATTTCATGGAACATAACGTCAGAGGGAAGGTGATGGAAAGAGTGAATGGGTTTTGGGTAAGATAAGGATTTTACTATAGAAGGTGGAATTTAAACTGAGACATTTTGGGTAAAGTCAGTGCAAAGGCATGGATCTGGAAGATGGAGCATCATATTAGTGAACAGCAACTAGGCCAGTGTAGCTTGGTTACAGGGTACCTCCAGGAGAATATAGTGTAAGAATACAATAAAAGTACAGAGAGACCAGGTTGTGCAAAGTTTTAAATTCCAAACAAAGGAATTTCTATTTGATTCTAGAGGTATGATAAAGAGCTGCTGTAACTTTCGAGGGAAGGTTTGTGACTTGATCATGTGGAAGAGGAAGCATGCATCCTTCTTGAAAGTGGAGGAAAATAATCAGGAAAATGGGTAGAAACTAGAGGCAGATTATGTATCAATATGAGGGAAACCTCTTGAAATTTTTACTGTTAAAAGATGATGTAGACTACCTCAGGAAGTAGTGCATATTCTGACCTTTGGACTCTAAAGTTATATATTTGATTCTAGTTACATATTCACATATTTGCAGGATATTATAGAAGATACTGATAATTCAGATGGGGATTGGACTAGATGATCAATTTGATTCTTTTCATCTTTGGGGTTCAACAACTCTCTGAAAATGGCTTTCACATACCCTTTATACATGTCAGGCTTTGTCAACTAGGCATTGACTGATGTCAAGGATGTTCAACCTTTCAGGGTACTGAAAAATTTCCCAATGATAACTGGAATTGCAACATATATTGCTGACTTGGTTTTTTAGGGGATAAAGGATATAAGTAGGTAATGAATTGTGACCCACAAAGTTTACTGACAAAATTACATTTGTTCCACAATGTAGTTACTTCCTATTAATATCAGTAGCTCTCTTCTTTAATCACTGAACCATTAATTCCTTTAAAACAAAACAGAGAAAAGCCCCTAAACTTCAAGAATACTAAACTCTGAATTCTCCTGAGTGATTACACAATTTCTGAATCACTCTAAGATGAGTTGAGTGCCTTTCTAATTTTTAAGCTCTTTCATATTGAAGGAGATAATGTAGTGGTTTTATAGCAATTGGGTCATTGTTTAGAAAGCTTCAGGATAGTGCTCTGTTATTAGGAGTAGGAGAGGACACTATTAGCAGATCCTACAATGGTGATGAGAAAGGGTTTCCCTGGAATCAGTGAAAGAGAGGGAAAAGGGGAGAGCAGTAGTAGCTTTTTCTATGTGGAAGTGTTTTGCTAATGTCAGGATTCATAAGAATAGTTCTACCTTTATGTGATGATTCTAGTCCCCATCATCATGGTGCTTACAGTTTTTTAGGGATATGACTACATTACATTTAGAGAATATGAGATTCCTTCGAATAAAGTGCTAAGTTGCTAAAAAGCTTCACCAACTGATGATCAGAGAGGAGAGAAAACTGAAGATTCAGAAATTTGTGGAAGGAATGAAGTAAGACTCAAATACTTTGTATGATATCATGTAGGAATACAAAAAAATAAATTATATAGCTCCTGCTTGTAACAATCTTATAATCAATAGCCTGTGATGGGAATTACAGAAATTAGAATAGGAAAAAAGAATGGGAAAAGGTCAGGGGAGCTTTCCAAAGTGCTATAAAAACTTTTGACAATAATAATATCACATTTACTTGAGAGTATCTAGGAATGTTTCATGGTTGAGATAAAACTGGAATTGTTTTAAAGGTTTGTAAGAGGTAGAGATATAGAGTGATTGGTTACCTACCAGAGAAGAGGAAAACTTTCATGAATGTATGGAGCCAGTGGAGGGAAGGAAATCAGAGAACAAGTCTTCTAGCTGTACTAGAATATGTAATATGTGAAAAAGGAGTGGTGTGGCACAAAATTTGGTGTAGAAATGCCTCAAGTTAACAAGGAAGCAAGCAAGGATAGGAAAGATGGTGGTTAAGAGGAAGAATGTCACTAGAAAGAGAATAATTACAAGCAAAACAAGCTTCCTGATTATGAAGGGGTACTGGCCAACTGACATAGAAATGTTAGCTATAAGATTCAGAAAGAGATGTCTGTTTTAAAAATTGGTCCTTGTAAGGATTTGTTTTGATTAATTATGAATGTTTCTTACAAATTTGGGGTTCCTCTATGTTTTCCGTTTGAGGAAGTTAGGTAGGAAGGGGTAATTAATAATGAGAACAAAAAAGAGAGCCCTCATATCTGTATTTTAAAATCCCTATTACAAAGAAGTTCAGAAAGAGGTAGAGACAAACAGGATAGTTTTGAAAGTAATACGTGAAGTTTATTACATACTTTTAAAAAAGTAAATGGCATGAAACGGAAATTCACAGTTTCATATGAAATTCCCTTTCTGTATTATGCTGTGCATATGGAAATATTCTTCTTTGGTATTTTCAGAATAAAAATAAAGAAAAAAGACAAAGTGTAAAAAAAGCTGAAAAGTTAGGTAGAAAAATGGGTTTTGGAGGTGATTCAATGCAAGTTAAGAAAAGTGTGACTGTAATTTAAAAAATTATAGAATCCTTGTCTGGTAGTATCTACACTCTGCAAGAAGGGAATGAATCTACTTTGCGAATCTGAATTAATCACATTAGCTGTCTACACTAATTAAATTTTTTTCTGTCATTTTTAGGTTTCCTCTTTCATTTCTTTGCTATGCACATTGTCTGGCTGTAGAATCTGCTCTACTAATTATTTCCCATTTATCTTCTATATAGCTTTCTCTGTGTGGTAGTGTGCACCTGCGCACACAAGTGTGTGTGTGTGTGTGTGTGTGTGTGTGTGTGTTTGGATGCCATCCACCCCCATTAGATTGTTAGCTGCTTGAGGGCAGGGACTTTTTGCTTCTTTTTTTTTATGTCCCCAGCACCCAGCACAGTACCTGTCATATAGTAGGTGTTTAATATATACTTATTGAACTGAATTGAATGATAAATGATATAAAAAGAAGTTTGTAAAATGGAGTAATCACTTTATGGAAGGCAGAATTTTATGAAGAATAAATAGAATTTCAATAGGCATAGGAAAAGTAAGGAAGAATTTGAAGTGGCCATGGGTGGGCCTAAGTGAAGCAAAGAAGTCAGTGTGTTTGTGTGTGTGTTGTTGTGTGTATATGAGTGTGTCATGTATCTGAGTAATTGTGAGTAGACTAGCCTGGTTGATACAAATGATTTTTGCTGAAAAACAGTGGGAGACAAATTTAGGAAGGTGTGTTAGAGACACTCAGACAAGGCAAAGTGCACACTGATATTGAAAGAATCAAACAAAGGTCCCCAACTCAAAGGGGAGAAATTTCATGCAAGTCCATGGACATTTATGAAAAAATTGCAAAAAAATAAATATACTGGATGAGAAGAAATAGGGGAAATCATTGGAAGAAGTAGCTTAATTAATGAAATTATGGATCCACTGAAGGGATAAAAAGTTCAAGGTAAAATGTTTAGTGTCTTAGATATAAAATTGTGGACCTTGAAAAGTAAGAAACCATTACAGGTTTTATGAACAAAAAAGTAGAGTTTATTGAGTGGGGATGGGTGTGACATTATCATACCTGTGCTTTAGGAAAATCATTTTGGTCACTGAATAGAGGATAGATTGGAGTGAGGAGGGACTTGTAGTAGGCATATCCACCAGCAGATTATTGCAATATTCCAGTCATAAGATGATAAAGGCCTACACTGGAGTGGTGGCAAGGTCAGAGGAGAGAAGGAGATATATTTGAGAGATGTTGCAAAAGTTAAATCAAAAGGCTTTGGTGAGTGCTTGGATAGAGGAGGGATAGTAAGGAGTTAAGGATAATTCCTAGATGCCGGACTGGGAGGATGGTGTTGCTTTCTGCAGTAATAGAGAAAAGTAAGAGGAGAGAGGTTGTGGGCAAAGATGAGTTTTCTTTTGGACATATTGAGTTTAAGATGTCTACTGGAATCCAGTTTAATATATCTGAAAGGTATTTGGAGATGAGAGATTGAAGATCAGCAGAGATATTTTGACAGGACATGTAGATTTTAGAATCATCCATAGATGTTTTAGTTTAATGAATGGGAGCTGATGACATCGCCAAATAGTGTACAGGAAGAAGGGTCCCGAACAGAGTCGTGTGGGACACCTATATTTAGAGGGTAAAATTTGGAGGAAGATCTAGGAAAGGAGAAAGAGAAGGAGCAGTTAGATATGTAAGAGAAAAACCAGGAGACACCTGTGTCCCAAAAACTGAGAGAGAAGAGTCTATAAAGAAGGAGAGAGTGGTCAACAGTGTCAAAAATTACAGTGGGGTCAAGAAGAATGAGGATCAGGGGTGGCCAGGTGGCTCAGCAAGTAAGAGCACCAGCTCCAGTGTCGGGATGACCTGGGGATCAAATCTGGGCTCAGATACTTAGCATCACACCCAGAAATAACTGGCCTTGTAACCTTGAGCAAGTTACTTAACCCCGATTGCTCATTAAAAAAAAAAATGAAAAAGAAAGAAGAACAATGAGGATTGAAAATAAGACCAATGTATTTGGCAACTAAGAGATCATTAGTAACTTTGGAGAGAGCAGTTTTGGTTTACAAGAGGCTAAAAAGGAAGGAAGCAAGTATTAGTTAAGCATTTGTGATATGCCAGACATTGTACTAAAGTATTTGCAAATATGACATTTCATCCTCACAACCCTGGGTTAGATACTGTTATTATAATCTACATTTTACAGTCAAAGAAACTGAGGCAGATAGGGGTTATGTGACTTGCCAAGGATAACATAGCTACCAAGTGTCTGATACCAGATTCCAATTCTGGTCTTCCTGACTCTAGCCCTAGCATTCTATCCACTGTACCACCTCATTGCCTCTTTGGTAAAGACACCAGTAGAGTTCAAAATGGGTTAATGAGTTGAATGAATAGTAAAGTTAAATAATTAGAGATGAGGCTGAAAACAAAGAGGCAATGGTTAGGGGTGGCAAGGTGGAGCTGTGAATAGATCACTGTCCCTGGAGTCAGGAGGACCTGAGTTCAAATCCAGCCTCAGACACTTGACACAAAAACTAGCCATGTGATCCTGGGCAAGTCACTTAACCCCAAATGCCTTCCAAAAAAAAGAGGCAATGGTATATGTGTGATGAGTCAGTATTGTGGGATTGTTAGGAATTCAAGATATGGTAAGGAGATTATGATTAAATTTCGTATCATAGCCAAAGTACCTTTTTCATGTATGATGCACCTGCTAGTGAGATTGAAGTTGGAGTGCAATCTACAAATATTGTATGCATTCCAGGATCCAAACAAATAATCAATTTCAACTTCAGAGTAATTTTTACATTCCTGTATCCTTCAAGTAACAAAAAATAATCATGATAATTAGCTGTTAAATTTGTTTAAATGTCTTGTAAACTCAAGCATTCAAATTATTTCTGGAGTTCATGCTGTGAATCCAATATTCTCATAACACTAATTAAGCTTAGAGAGAATAACTAAAAAAAATTGGCACTATTAAAACTTTCTGAACAAAACTTTCTTTATTTCTGTATGTCATGTTCTGTTTCATTGGCTTTAAATAAAGGTTCAATAATAGCCACTGGGGTCATTCAGAAATATGAAGAAAATGTGAAGCATCTTCTTCACAAAGCTTTTGAAAGGCTCTCTTTACAAGAGCACCATGTTCCCTGGCAATTTTGCAAATCATCCTAATTATCTGACCAAATATAGCAATAAAGTTACAGTATCTTCTCTTTATAATTTCTTTAAAAATGAAATAATTGCAGATTTTTTCTCCTTTCCATCCTATCACTAAAACTTAGAGTTGGAAGAGAATTTAGAGAGCACACAGTCAGTCACTAGTCTCCCAGATCTTCCAGAAGAGATTGGGTTCCTGAGAGACTATGACAGGGTAAATTGTGTAAATTAAAGACTATTTATCTTGATCTAATTCCTGGTATAATTCAAGAATATGCTATTAAGGAGATGATTTCTGAACAATCATAAGGAGAAGTAGTGGTAAGTACACATAGCTTCATTAAGATCAGGTCATATCAGTCTCATCTCATTTTCTTTTTTGGGAAGAGTTATTAGATCAACAGAATCCCCAAACTGATAACTTCTAAATTTATTTCCAGGCATTTGGTAGTATCTAGCATAATATCCTTGTGGACTAGATCCAGAGAAGAAGACAAAATACCATTAGGCAATGCCAGTAGACAAATTTAGACCCGGTTTAGTGACAAGATTCACAGTGATGATTGGTAGAATGAAATCAACCAAGGAAAGGGGGAAGGAAAGAGGACCCCAGTGACCTGTCCTTTGTTCTGCTCTGTTTAGCATTATTATCCATGAGTTAGATGAACTCACTGATTTCATATTTATCAAATACACGGAAGATGAAAAACTAAGAGGAAGAGCTAACGATTTGGATGACAGATTTAGGATATATTTGGGACCTTAAAAGATATTGACAGACCCTAACAATGGACCAAGTCTATTAAATTTAATAGGCTTAAATGTAAAGTCCTGTACTTAGTTTTAAAAAGCTAGCCACACAAATATTGAATGTGGGAGATGTGACTAAATAACATTTCATGCAAAAAAGTTCTTGGGGTTTTATAAGCTGAAAGAGTAGTAAATGTTTCCTGTTTTGATAGAAATATAATGACTGTAACAATGAAGATTATAATCCACATGTACTCTTGTCAGATCAGATCAGTTTTGGAGTATTGTGTTCAATTCTCATCTCCCCAGTTTAAGAATCATCCTGGGAAGCTGGACCAAAGCTGGATGAGTAGAGGCTGATCATAATGAACAATTCAAGGAACTGGTCATTTTCAGCCTAAAGAAGAAAAGACCGAAGTGGGATATTTCATAATCTTTCAATATATTAGTGCCATAATAGGAAAGAGGTATTAGATTTGTTTGGCATGGCATGGTGGATAGAAATTACCTGTGTTAGGTAGTGATTTCCCATCACTAGAAATCTTTAAGCAGAGGCTGGGTGACCTCTTGTCAAGGAGTTTGTAAAAAAAATCCTAAAAGCAATTCAGTTTAGATATGAGTTATAGTAGATAGCATCCAATGTCCTTTCAAATTCATATCATACATCATCCATGCTATTCCCTCCTCCCCAAAAACACACACACACACACACACACAAATAGAGGAAACTGACTGCTCTTACTTTGTGAGCCATGGGGCTGTTTTATTTCCAAAACTTTTTTGAATAATATATTATTTTTTCCTTATCACATGTAAAACAATTTTAAGATTATTTTTAAAATTAAGTCCCATATTCTCTCCTTCCATGTCTTCTTTCCTCCCTTTACCCATCCTTAAGACAATAACCAATTTTATATAGATTATACATGTGCAATCATGCAAAATGTATTTCCATATGCGTCATGTGAAATAAAACACAGCTCCCCAAACTCACAAATATAAAGTGAAAAATAGTATGCTTCAATCTCCATTCAGACCCCATCAGTTCTTTCTCTGGAGGTGTATAGCATTTTTCATCATAAGTTTTTTGGAATTGTCTTGGATCATCATACTGCTGAGAATAGCTAAATCAATGGGAAATGAGTGAAAATATAATGTAGATGAAGATACAAATTATAAAGGCATTTTGCAAGATTCCCTCCAAGGCATTTTTTAACTAGGTGTAGAACTAAAAAGCTCCCATCTTCTCTTGCCCTCCCCTCACTGCTCGGCATTTCATTTATAAATTAGAAGTGACAATATTTGCTATTCTGAAATGTTACAGATATAATTGTAAAATATATACATAAAAATACTTAGTACAATTCAAATGGCATCAAAATAATAATTTAATAGCATTATTATATGGAAACATAACACTTTCCCATATATAAAGACTGAGTGTCTGAATCCCAAGGTTTTTTTTAATATAACTTCTGGTCAGTTACTTAATTTTTCTAGGTATTTTTTATATCTGTAGAGTGGTGAAGAATGAATGTAAGATAAAGTATGCATTAAGTATTTACTGTATCCCAGGTACTATGTGCTTTACTCAGGAAATATAATTAAAAGAAAGCAAGACACTTCCTGTCCTCAAAGAATTTATATGCTAATGAGGAATGACAGCACACAAAGCAGAGCTGAAAGGGAACAGGAGAGATAAAGTCCATGTGCTATGTAATTGATTATGAAATGTCTGAGAAGGGAAGTGAAGATCTAGTTCTAGGAAAGACATCATTTTGTAAAAAAAATAATCACCTATAAAAGCCTAGGGTTCCATGAGAAGAATCCAAGCTACAGATTGGAGGGGAAATGAGGAGGATCAGGATCACTAGTAGTATGCTTTGTAAAAGAGCAGGAAGTTCCAAATTCGAGATGATTTCTTTTTGGTATTATTTCTTGAAGTGTCATATTAAGGGGGTTTTGTGTTTCATTTTTTTAATTATCATATTGCCTTGGAATATCTGTGATCCAAAAATTATCAAAGTCAATGTCTTGGGCTGCTATGTAATTCAGAATTATCTCAAAGAATCTTAAATTATCTTAAATTATCTCAAAGATTCAACTCATTTTCAAAATCCAAGAGTTAAATTTTTTTTCTAAAAGCAAATTTCCTGGTCTGTGGTGGCTTTTGGCTGGTTGTATCTTGGGGGTACTTTTTGTTTTCATAGATAATTGTTTGCAATGTGGCTTTATCAATAAGAATCATGACCCCAAGAAATTTAATGGATAAAAGACATTTTTATCAATATTCACTGTACTATATTTAAAACAAACAGAACTGAAATGATACTGCCTCAATACCTCAATAGACCTATAATATCATTGTTACAGTTGTTCCCTCCACTGGTACATGATGAAGTTTGAGTAGAGTAGAGCCGGATGTCAATAAAGAATTACAAAGATTCAGGTAGACTCTAAGTCAGTTGGGAAGATTTATTATACTTTTGAGTTTTCATGCTCTGGTGAGTGGCTAAGTTCCTTAGAGGAATTTAGGAACTTCAGTAAGTCAAGTCACACAATTTTATAGAGAATATGATGCTGATTACACAATCAAAATTTACATAGAAAATAGCAACATGTTTAATATTTTTAAATTTTTTATCTTTATTAATTTGTTTATTTACTTTTAGTTTACATAATTCAGTATCACAATTCTTTGAGTTTCAAATTTTCTTCTCCTCCCTCCCCCATCCCCTACGGTGGCATACAATCAGGTATAGGATCTGCAAATACTTTCACACTGTACATTACTCAGATTATACAGAAGGATTACAATGGATTCAATGAACAACGGGAATGAGGAAACAAAACCAAACAAGAAAAAGAAATACAGCAGGTGGTTTACTTCAATCTACATTCAAACTCTTACCTTTCTAGTCCTTCCTCTGAACGTATACATCTCTATCCATCATGTTTTTTGGAGTTGACTTATAACCCTGCATTTCTGAGAAGAGTCTGGTCTATCAAAGATGGTCATTGCAGTACGTTGTGTCTGTAATTGTGTACAAATTTCTCCTGGTTCTGCTCTTCTCACTCAGTATCAATTCATATACGCCTCTCCAGGCAAATATGAAGTCCATCTGCTGCTCGTTTCTTGTAGAACATAGTATTGCATTATATTCATATATCACAACTTGTTTAGCCTTTCCCCAATTGATGGGCATCCCCTTAATTACCAATTTTTTGCCACCACAAAAAGAGCTGCTATAAATATTTTTGCATATGAGTCTTCCTCCCACTTTGTAATCTCTTTGGGATACAACCCTAGAAGTTGTATTGCTGGGTCAAGGGTATGAAATTACTTATAGTAATTTCTTATTATTACTTTATTATAAGTACTTATAGTAAAAAGAATATAGGCATATTTCAAGATTCCTCTACAGAATGGTTGAATCAGTTCACAACTCCAGCAGCAATGCATTAGTGTTCCAATTTGTCCTCATCCTCTTCAGCATTTGTCATTATCCTGTTTTGTCATCTTAGTCAATCTGACTGGTGAGATGTGATACCTCAGAGTTGTTTTGATTTGCATTTCTTTAATTAATAGTGATTTAGAACATTTTTTTTCATATGCTTATAGATATCTTTAATTTCTTTCTCTGAAAACTGCCTGTTCAGATCCTTTGACCATTTATCAATAGGGGAATGTCTTGTATTCTTTTTTTTTTACCTTTTTGGAGGGCAATTGGGGTTAAGTGACTTGCCAAAGTCACATGGATAGGTTTTGTGTGTGTGTGTGTGTATGTGTGTGTGTGGGTGTGTGTTAAGTGTCTCAGGTCACATCCGAACCCAGGTCCTCCTGAGTGCAGGGCTGGTGCTCTATTCACTGAACCACCTAACCACCCTGAAGGACTTGTTTCTTATAAATTTGACTCAATTATTTGTATATTTTAGAAATAAAACCTTTATCAGAGACATTGGTTGTAAAAATTCTTCACCAATTTTCCACTTCCCTCTTAATATTGGTTACATTGGCTTTGTTTGTGCAGAAGCTTTTCAATTTCATGTAATCAAAATTATCCATTTTGCATTTTATGATGCTCAATAATTCTTTTGTGGTTATGAGGACTTCCCCTCTCCATAAATCTGATAGGTAAACTATTCCCTGCTTTCCCAGATTGGTTAGAATATCATCCTTTACACCTGAATCATGCACCCATTTAGACCTAATTTTGTTATACAGTGTTAGATAATGGTCTATGCCCAGTTTCTGCCATACTATATTCTAGTTTTCTCAGGAGCTTTTGTCAAATAGTTAATTCTTATCCCCAAAACTGGGGTCTTTGGGTTCATCAAAGAGTAGATTATTATAGTCATTGACTTCTGAGTCTTGTGTATCCAATCTATTCCAATGATCCACTACCCTATTCCTCAGCCAGTCCCAAGTAGCTTTTGATGACTACTGCCTTATAATACAGATTAAAATATGGTCTAGCTAGCCCACCTTCCCTAGCATTTCTTTTCATTAATTCCCTTGATATTCTGGCCCTTTTTTTCTTCCAAAAGAATTTTGTTACTTTTTTTCCTAGTTCTACAAAGTATTTTTTGGGGGCAAATTGGTTGGTATGGAACTAAATATGTAATTCAATTTAGGTAAAATTGTCATTTTTAGTATATTAGCTCAACCCAGCCATGAGCAATTGATATTTTTTGCAACTAGTTAGATCGGACATTATTTGTGTGAAAAGTGTTTTGTAGTTGTGTTCATACAGGTCCCGAGTTTGTTTCAGCAGGTAGATTCTCAAAGATTTATAATGTCTACAGCAACTTTAAATGGGATTTCTTTTTATATCTCTTGCTGTTGGGTTTCATAAGAAATACAGGAGTGTCAAGGATTTATGTGGGTTTATTTTATATCTAGCAACTTTGCCAAATTTATTTATTGTCTCAAGTAGTTTTTTACATTATTCTCTAGGATTCTCTAAGTATATTATCATATCATCTGCAAAGAGTGATAACTTGGTCTCTTCTTTGCCTAATTTGATTCCTTTGATTTTTTTTCTTCTGTAATTGCTACTGCTAACATTTATAGTACCAGATTGAATAAGAGGGGTGATAGAGGACACCAATGTTTCACATCTGATCTTATTGGAAATGCTTCTAGCTTATCCCCATTATATATAATACTTACTGAAGGCTTTAAATAGATGTTTCCTATTATTTTAAGGAAAATTCCATTTGTTCCTATAATTTTTAGTGTTTCTAATAGGAATAGATGTCGTATTTTGTCAGAAGCCTTTTCTGCATCTATTGAGATGATCATGTGGTTTCTGCTAGTTTTATTGTTAATATGATACATTATACTGATGGTTTTCCTAATATTAAACCATCCTTGCATTCCTGGAATAAATCCTACTTTATCTGCTGTCTGCCTCTGTTTTATGGGAGAGATCATACCATTTACATTCACAGTTATGATTACTATCTGTCTCTTTCCCTCCATCCTATTCCCTCCCATGTTTATGCTTTTATTTTTCTCCCTTTCTCCCTTCCCCTCCTTAAGTGTTTTCCTTTTGACCACGACCTCCCTCAGTATTACCTTCTTATCAGCCTCCCTATATTTTTCTCCCCTTCCCCTTACTTTTCCCCTCCCTTCTAGCCATGCCTTTCCCCCTCCTTCTACCTGTAGGATATGATAGATTTTTATGCTCGATGAAGTATGTTATTTATTCCTTGAAACAAGATTGACAAGAACATATCTCATGCAGTCCTCCTCTCCCTCCCCTCTTTCCCTATATTAAGATACATTTTGTGTCTCTTCTTGATAGAGTCCTATTGTTAACTGGTTGTGTTATTCCCTCCTTGCACCAGAACTATTGAGGGAAAAGCTCATATAATGCTCATCTCCCTCCCTTCTTTCCCCGTACCATATTGTTTTTATGCCTCTTTGTGTGGCATTATTTACCCTTTTCCACTTCATTCTTTCTTCTTCTGCAATTTCAGTCCCTTTGCAGCCCTTAATGACATTTTTTAATCGTCATTTTGTGTAATTTATACACATACCCTCTATTTGTCTATAAAGAGTTTGCTCTTATTAAATGACAGGGTGTGTGTGTGTGTGTGTTTGTGTGTGTGTGTGTGTGTGTATGTTCCTTATTCACCTTTATATGTCTCTCTCTTGTGTCTTGTAATTGTAGGCTGAATTTTCCAATGAGCTCTGGCTTTTTCATCAGGAAGGTCTGGAAATCCATTATATCATTGAATGAACAACTCTTTGCCTGGAAATATATGTCCAGTTTTGCTGGACAGTTGATCCTTGGTTGTAACCAGAGCTCTTTTGCCTTGCAAAAAATCATATTCCAGTTCCTACAATCTTCTAATGTAGAGGCTGCCAGATCCTGTGCGTTCCTCATTGTGGTTCTGCGATATTTGAATTGTTTCCTTCTGGGTGCTTGTAGTATTTTATCCTTTATCTCATAGTTCTGGAGTTTGGCCATAACATTTTGCAGACTTTTCCATTTGTGATCTCTTTCAGTAGGTGACCGGTGGATTCTCTCAATTTCTATTTTACCCCCTGGTTCTAGTATCTCAGGGCAGTTTTCCTTGCTGAGCTCTTGTTAGATGTTTTCCAGGCTCATTTTTTATCATGATTTTCAGGTAGGCCTATGATTCTCAGATTATCTCTCCTGGATCTGTTTTCCAGGTCAGTTATTTTTCCATTGAGATATCCTCTTTTTCTAATTTTTCATTCTTGATGTTTTGTTTGACTGATTCTTGGTTCCTCATAGTTCGCTTGGTTCACTTCAATTTGGTTGATTCTAGTTTTTAGCAAATTATTTTCCTCGGTTAATTTTTGAAGCTCTTTTTCTATATCAGACATTTTTCTTTTTAAGGAGCTCTTTTCTTCATTGTAATGTTTTACAAATTTTGCAATTTTGATTTTAAAAGAATTATTCATTTTGTCTTCTATCTCTCTAATTTGGTTTTCAAAGTTCTTTTTGAGCTCATCTAAGAATGTTTACTGTGCTTGAGACCAGATCCCTGTTGAGGCTTCAGCTGTGGGTGTGGAGTCAACATTGTCTACCTCTGAATTTGGTTCATCCCTCTCACAATAGTAGGACTCCAGGGTCTTTGTCTTTGCAGTCTTCTTTTTACCCATTTTGAGGCAGAGCCATAGCCACACCATTCCTCTAGATTTCCCAAGCCTTTACTGTTTCAAGTTTTGCTTTGTTGCAATAATTACTATGTTTTCAGGGTCCGAGTGGGGGACTGGAGCAGCTGGGCTTCACCCTGCCATCCTGGTCCCTCAAGGTCCAGATAGGTCTTTTTAAATTTCTAGGCTGGGAGTTGGTAGACCCAGGAATAGCTGCCACCACTGCCAGGGACCCTGCATTTGCCTCTTACCCAGCTCTGTCCAGTCCCAGCCCTGCAGTGATAGGCCTGGCAATGGCCCTTGGGGCTGGTGGGTCAAATTGTCCCCATGTTGATCAGACCTTGTCCGTGCCTCTGTGTGCCCCAGTTTTCAGGCCTCTGTGCCAACTCCCATGTTCTGCCAGGCCTCTGCCCTGACCCACATCTAAACATGATTAATATTAAAAAGGCAGGAGAATTTTGTTAAGGAATTAGGTAATGGAGCCTGGGTCCCTCAGTGGAACTGTGCATGTGGTTAGTTAGGGGGGTATGCATATATATAGCAATGATATTATAATGAGAAACTCTATGTGATATGTTCACTCTAGGTCAGTTCTTTATTATTAATGTGTATGCACTATGGTAGGGTGGGCACCTTCTACAGTTAGATAGTCAAGCATCCTTGCAAACATCCTGGTGGTGGTGTCTTCTGATAGACTAGCTGTTGTGGTCTTGTCTGGTCAAGATGGCTAGTTGGGTATTGTGGTCCTATCCTGGGTTAGATGAATGATTTGATTGTGACTGCACACCTATTTTCACGGGAAAGGGTCTGGGGGGAGTGCTGGGTTTCTATCACATAGACATGCTTGCTGTTTCTGTGGGATCTAAGATTTCAGGGATGCATCTGTTGTAGTGAGAAGTGAGGCATAATTTAGGACATTAATGGGGGAGGAAGGGAGTAGCTAGGAAGGTACAGTGGGCCTGTAATGAAGTTTGAATATTGGGCCTGGGGGGCACCTCTATTACAAATCCGTCAGTATAGTTATAACTTCATCTTTCTCCTTCTATATAATTATTTTCCTATTTTCTGATTATTTTCACAGTCTACCCAGTATCCTGGCAGCCTTCCTCTAGATTTCCTGAAATTGCACAAATACCAGTGAAGCATGTGGGCTATCCATCAATTATCCATTGTTCTCATCCTATTACCAGCTAATATCCTTTTTCATTCTCACATATCTCCAGATATTCTTTAGAGAGCTGATGATACATGTTGTGAATATGTTACTGAAAAGTAACAATGAAAATGATGTCCTACAGACTCAACATGTTCAAAACCAAAAGAGTTATTTTTTCCCCAAAAACTTCCTCCTTTGCCTGACTTTACCTGTTGAGGGTATCACCATCTTCCCAGTCACCTAGACTCTCAACCTGCACGTCATCCTCTCTCCCTCCCCAAATCCAATCAGTCATCAATTCCTGTCTTTTTAATTTGTATTACCTCACATACACATCCTTTTCTTTTCTCTGGCACTATAACCACCCTTTTGTGGTTCCTTATCACATTATGCCTGCACTATTGCAAGAATATGCTAGTTGGTGTCCTTTCCTTAAGTTTCACCCTTCTCTCATCTATCTTCCATTCAACTGTCAAATTGATCTTCATAAACGGGAGTTCTGACAATATCACCCCATTATCCTTATTCAATAAATTCCTCTTGCTTCTTGCCTCTAGAATAGAATACTACATTTAGCTTTTAACAAGCCCTTCATTGCTTGGCACATTCCTAGATTTCCAATCTCTTCCCTTATCCCTAATACTCCCAATTCTAAGTGTTTTCATTGGCTCTCCTTCATGCCTGGAATACTCCCCTTCCTCATCTGAACTTCTTGACTTCACTGGTTTCCATTAAGTCTCAACGAAAAATCCCACATTTAACAAGTAGCATTTCCCAATCCTTAATCTTAGTATGTTCTTTGGTTATGTCCCCAGGTAATTCTGTTTATCTTTTATATACATAGTTGTGTGTATGTTATCTCTCTCATTAGATTGTGAGCTCTTTCAGAGCAGGGACAAGTTTTGTTGTTGTTGCTGCTGCTGTTGTTTGTTTGTTTGAGGGTTATGAGAGCCTCCTACGTATCCCTATCATTTGTGCTTAGCATATAATAAGCAAAATAAATTCTAGTTGACTGACTGATTTCTGGCTAACCTGCTATTAGCCATACTACTCAATTTATTGTAATGTGATACTTATAAATTTCAATTAATTCCAACATATTAGGATAATAATAAACATACTTCCATGTTTACCTTTTTCTTCTGTGCTTAAGACAATAAGTGTAATAAATTTTTAATTCTTTTGGCCATTAGTCATATTCTGTCATCTTTATTTTATTTTCTTGTGGTGCACATACAAGTTTCTTATGTCTCCAGTGTGATTGTAAACTCCTGCAGGACACGTGTTGGATCTTAAACAAACTTCATCTTTTCCATTCTCAATAAGACTGAAATTATGATCATATAAATGAGCTAATCCAGTCTCTTTGGATTGAACATAAAATTTCTTCACCTTGAATACAATGGGCATGCATCTCCCCCTAAAGATGAGGGGACAATTCCATAATTATATTTGCTGACACACAAACTGAGCTTTTAGTAAGTGTTGTAGAAAAAAAAAAGAGTTTTGCTAATGACTTTAGTGATGCAGAGAGACAATCTAGTCTTTCATTAATTATATTAAATTACATTGAAAATAACCTATCATTTTTTATGTATAGCTATTAAATAAAAGTCAATTAAGGATGTAAACCTGCCATATGATTTTAGGTTGTGAAGAAGTATTTTACTAGACTTAGGGGTAAAGAATCTAATTTTCTCAAATAATCTACCTTCATCAGATGCATGCTACCATATAAGAGATTATTTTTCATTGATTTCTTTAGCAGTTATATGGCAATTCAAAATGAAAATAAACATGCTAGAATTGCATTCTGGTATATCTGTGGTATTAGTCAATATTTGGACATTTCTTGAAATGGATTAAGCCTAATTATCTTTAAGTAGAGGTGAGGAACATTGTTTCTCCCCTCTCTTCTTTTCTCATGGAATTAAGCTTACATTCATTTTAAAAGGAGACATTTGTTTCTGGTTACTGAAGAACTCTGACTATTCTGAGTTTTTGCACAAATTCACTTTTTAAATAAACATTTACTCTTTTGATGAGAAATGACCATCTATTCTAAATGCAGGTATATTTTGTCTTATTGAAATTTGATATACAAAAATTTGACCTTTAAAAAAAAGGAAATATTAAGGAGTGATTTTAGATTTTAAAGAATACAACTTTTACAGGTTAAGAGCATAGAGTTTATCATTTCCTTAGAATACAAACACTACTGGTTCTTAAATGATGATTTGACAACTGGCATTTATTATAGCACTTTAAAATGTATAAATCATTTTATATGCTCATATTCACATATATCACATGTATTATTTGTTCCTCACAACCCTTTGAGATAAGTACTATAATTATTGTTCTTATTTTACAGATGAGGAATCTGAGGCCCAGAGAGCCAGATTAAATCCATATTTTCACACAAGTAGTATCAGAGGCAGGATTTAAGCCCAAGTCTTTCTTCTGTACAAGTTCAGAATCCTTCCACACTTTATGCCTTTCATCTTTTAAGTATATTCCCAATGTTAAACGAAGTCTTATGTCCCAGAGATATGCTATCTATGTATGCATAAGTTCATCATGAGTAGACTGGCTATTAAGTGATGAGTTATTTTACCATAACAATTCAGGAAATAAAGACAAATTGAGAATAGTCACTGATCCTTTATGAACCACTTGAAATTCTATAGTGGTGGTGTCAGAGTGACAGAAAAGAAGAGGTTCAAGGCATTCAGAACTCAGTCTTTAGATAATACATGAACATTAGAATAACTGTGGGTACTCTGAATGGCTGATCCATGTTTGATGACTGATGAGGTGACTAATGAGATGACATAGAGAAGCTGAATTATATCAATATTGGCATTATCACTCTAAATGAAAACCAAAGACATGAAGAATTAAAAGGTAAATTGAAGGATGACTCACAAGTTCTCCTAGGAAACCAAATAATGGTGTTAATGATGATGGATTCATTTTTTTTGTCCAAAGGAAACCAAAGAAAACAGAAGGATAATTAGCATATTTTACTTAGTCATTTTGCCTTACAGTGCTCCTAGTAACCATTAATATAGAGGTTGTTGACAAAAATAATAATAATGGCCCCTCATGTCTCTTCTAATTCTAAATCTATGATTCAATGTAAGAAACCCAGATTCAAAATTAAGATGGAAAGGAAGCCAAAAACTTATAGGATACTCAAGATTTCAAGTATTAAAATATTATCAAACATATTTCCTTCAAGAAAAGAGACAGAAAGCATTGGGTAGAGGTAAAACTGAACAATATCACATAATGTGAAATAGATTTTATTGTAACAGAAAATAACCCACTAGTACCCTTTGTTTTCTTTCAATGAGTCTTTATTAAGTTCTTACTTTTTTTTTTGGCAAGCACTATAGTAGGTTCTTATTACATAAAAACCAAATCAAAACAATCCCTTTTCAAAGATTTTGCATTCTGTGGTTGGGAATTAAAATATAGACAATTAAATACAAAATGCAAGCAAATCATTTTGTGAAGAGACCACATTGGCATCTGGGAGGATGAGAAGAGGCTTCCTCTATTCCTTACCTCTTTCTGGTAAGTGACCCTTGAGCTAAACTTTAAATGAAACTATGGACTCTAAGAGATGGAGGTGAGAAGGTAGAACTTTTCAGGCATAGTAATTACTTTCCATCTAGATGTATAAAAGCAAAATATGGAATCTTATGTCTAATGAACAGTAATTAAGTCTATTTGGTTGGAAAAGTGAATACACAAAGAAGAATAATTTGTGATAAACTAGTAAAGGTGGACTGTAGCCAGACTGTGAAGTACTTTAAAAGCAAAGCAATATTAATTTTATCTTTCCCTAGACAAAAGGCATCTTCTGAAAATTCTTTAATGGGGATGGTCATGGGTTTCTTTAACATAAACTTAAATTTTAGGAAAAACACTGAATTTTTCTGGAAGATGGATTACAGAAGGAAGAGCCAATATACTTTGTTAAAACAATCAGGAAGTTATTGTAATTGGCCTGGTGAGTGGGGATAAAGACTTGAATCAGAGTGGTGGCTGTGTGAATGGGAAGAATTGATGGTTGATAGAGATATTGTAGAGACTTTATGACTCATTGTGTATATGAGAAGAGGGAAACTGAAAAGTGAGACATTATTCTGAGGTATTGAACCAATTCAACTGAAGCAATGGTGGTGTTCTCCACAGGAAAAAAAAAGTGGGGAAGAGATGAGGGATTGGGAGAAAAGATAATGAGTTTTGTTTGGGACATATTGAGTTTGCGATGCCTATGGGTATAAAGGAGAGATATCTAATAGGTAGTTGGTGATGCCACCTTCCCAGAAGCAAGCCTTAGAAGTTCAGTGTTTTCTTTCACTCCCCACTTCCACTCTTCCCACATATCCAATTTTTTGTTGTGTTGTCATTTCTATTTTCATGACTACATAGATGTAACATACATGTGTATATATGCATATATATGTGTGTATAATTTTCTTCTATCTACACATCTGCCACACTAATTCAGTACCTCAACACTCAATGCTTAGACTATTGCAGTAGCCTTCTGGTTGGTATCATAACCTCTAATCTGTCTCCACTCCAATCTACCCTGCATTGTGCTACCATGTGATTTTCCTAAATGGCAACTCTGACTAGGTGACCCAGCTCCAAGTTATTCAGTAAACTCCAGTGGTAGTGTATTTCCTTCTGAATAAAATGAGAAATGCTCTATGGGCACATAAAGTAAAATTCTTCACAACCTCCTCCATGACTACTTTTCCAGACTTCTTATATATTACTTTCCATTATGAATTATATATTCCAGCTAAATTGGATTACTTGCTATTCTTTGCACAGACTAACATAGTCTAGTTTTTGCTAAGAAGTGCCTTGTTTCTACTGAGAGCATCACCCTTGCTTTATCTCCCAACTCTTTGCCTTTTCACTGGCTTTCCATCATTTCTGGAATGCTCTTCATCATCTCTAGCTCATGGTATCTCTGGCTTCATGAAGACTTGGGTTCAAATCCTGCATCTTAGGAGAGTTTTCCCATCCACCACTTCTCACCAAGCTATTGTCTTCCTTCTAAGTCTGTCTTCCATTTTTTATTGTGTAATGGTTGTGCAGATGTGCAGACTCTATCATCTTGCTAATGTGGCATCTCCCTGTACAGGACACTATGGATCTGCTCACCAGAGAACTGTGATGACATGTAAGGGAAGTGCCTTTGAGAGATGATGTGTGAGCACATTTTGACATTTTATAATGAGCTCCTGTTGTCTAAACACAGTTGTAGGATAGACTTTTTGCTTGGCATCAGAGGAATTCATAAAATCCCATCAGCTTTACTTATGGTTTTTGTTGGCCTTTGCATTCTTGAGGAAGTTCATTGAACAGTCAAAGCAATAGAGACTTTAACAGTATTGATTCAAAAGATCCAGAGGGCTCTACACCAACCCATCATTTCAATTCCAGATGAGGGGAGGGGAAAGGAGAGAAGAGGAAGGTATTTTTTTTTTGGTTAAGACAATATTTATGCCCTGGGGTATAAAGATAGCAGAGCTTCTATTCATATCCTGTCATTCCAGAGTCCAAGTTTCATGGCCAGCCCAGCACAGATGCCCCAAGGAGCAATGAGAGACTTTTGGGAGTGACCTTAAGAAATCTAGCTCATTCAGCAGTCATGCCATATTTGAACAAGTACTTATTGTAACCAGTGTTATGTAAGAAATGAGCTAAGTTCGTAATCTACTTTCCCAGAGTCCAAAGTGACATAGGTGAGAGTATGCCCCCAAGGGTTTATTTTTTAATAAAGAGTTTTTATCTTTGAAGTAAATATTACTTTGTGAAAGTTACTCATTGCTAAGTGACTAAATGAAAGTGGAATGTTAGTCTCTGCTCCCTTAAAAATGTATAGAACAGAGGTGGCTAGGTGGCTCAGTGGGTAAAGTGCCAGCCCCAGAATCAGGCGGACCCAAGTTTGGTTCTGGCCTTAGACACTTAACACCCACTCAAAAAAACTAGCTGTGTAACTTTGGGCAAGTTACTTAAGCCAAATTGCCCTCCAAAAAAGGCAAAAATATGTATAGAACATAGCTAATGAATTGTTGAGTCAAAGGTAGAGAATAGACATACGTACAAACCATCTCAGTGTACCTGAGAATCCTGAGAGGGAGATAATAAGCTTGTCCCTGAGGGAATTTGGCCAAAGTCAACTGTGCTAAATTTGTAGAATTATCTCCCCCCCCCCATGTATGTTATCTTCCCCATTAGAAATTGAGCTCTTTGAATTGAACTACAGTGTTTTTGCATTTCTTTGTATCCCCAGTGCTTAACAGAACTCCTGATACATAAAAACTTAGAAAATTATTATTGACTGACTAATAAATTCTCAACATTTGAATATCAAATAAGATAAAAAAGAAAGCTATGTTGTCAATAAAGTTGTTTGCTACTATTATAAAGACTATTCAACATAGATTTCCAGTGATAGAGAGATTATTTTCAGTTAGTTTCCTTCAGATGCTTATATTTTTAAATGACATTTTTCTTTTTGCATCAAGGGGCTTGGGGATTTTATATACCATATTAAATGAAATCCGCTGTCGTTCAAAAATTAGGCCTTACTATTCAGACAGGAAAAACTAATTGGATGAAGTATATATGTTATCATGGGCATTATAGAATATTCATGTGGATGGCCAGTCTATTGTACTGTCTCTCAATAAATATATCTTGGAAAGATGTTGAAAGAAAGGACTACATTGCGTTGGGATGCAGTACTCTTCAAGCTCTTCCCAGGAATAGAACCTGATATTTTTAACAGTATTAGTCTGGTTATTTTATATGACTTAAAATTATCGCAAATATACACAGACTCAAAGCCACAGTTGACCCAAAGGTCACTTAATAAAAAGACATATAGCAGGCATCAGAAATATGTAGAAAATTCACAATTGTGACTTACATTCAATACATGGCTATAAAATACTTTACAGAAATAAGAAATAGGAAGGAAAATGGGCTGGTCAGTTATTATGGGTAAGGAATTATAAATGGTCAAATTACTCTTATTATCCATATAATGTTAGAAGAATACATGGACATGTATGAACATTTGAGGTGTCTCCTATGAAAAATGAATAGTATGATATGGATGAGTTATATAGACAATACAGATAGGCTATAATATGTACCTTGGCAGAGTTTACTTATGTTGACAAGATCATGAATATATTGGTGTTAGTACTGTTTAAAATAGATACGTTAATGAGTTATTTTCACATTTTAAAAATGATTCTTCATATATACTTTTAAATAGTTTGTTTATTGCATTTAAAATGTTATTGAAAGGATTCTCACAAATTTCCAGAAGCACCTTGATTATGTAAATCAAACAATATCTATGGCTATATTCAGCAAGAATTTAAATAGCCTATTCTGGAAGAAAAGTGAGTGAAAGCACACAGAATTATATTTCTGAGCCTATTTTCTATAAAGTTTTTAAACAATTTCTGAAAGAACACTATGACTGATAAAGGATTGAGTCCTCTAACCTTTCTGAACCTTAGTTTCTCTCGTTAAAGATATTGTACTCCATATGCCACAGCATAATTGTTAGGAAGGTGCCTTGTAAACCCCAAACACTATAAAATGTGAATTACTATTATTATTCATTATAGGCTACACAAATAAGATAGTTCCTTTAGTCCATAGCAGTAGAAATTCACTTTCAATGAAACAATGGAAAATTTAATTTTCTGCTATTTATCCAAGACTCGATTCTTCTTATGGCCAAAATTTCATTTTAATATAATAAGTTGAAGAATATCTTAAGCATATATTGCATTTAATTTTCCACACATATGCCCTGTCATGCACCTTTAAATTCATTTCATTCTTTTAGAAAAACATGTTTTCTGACCCTATCAGAATAAGACCAATCTTGTGAAGCAGGAAATAATAATCAATTATGTTTAGTATTTATTATTGTTTGACATCAGGCAGAAACAAAATCATTATACAAAACATTTTTAATTATATATACACACACTGTAAGGGAAAAAAGGTAATTTTAAAATATAAAACATTTTAGAATTCATTTTCAGTGTCCACTTAAATCATGAACTAATCAAATAATTATTAAAATCATAACTAAAAGAAAGATAAGTATCAAGAATTATCAACCTAGGATCTTTTTCCAACAACTTGGCCAAAAAAGGAAATAGGAAAATAAAGATAGCTTTTTAATTATACCATTTATCACATGCAAAACTGTAGTCCTCAAAAGGAGGCTGCAAAAACTCACATATTACCCTGGGAAACACAACCAATCTATTTTCTATAGTTCTCCCTACCCTGATTCTCTGAGTCGAGAATCTTGTCTCATATTTTACAGAAAAAGCATTGAGGCCATTTACCATAAGCTCTCTCTTCTCATCTCTTCCCCGTTTCATAACATTCATATGCCTTTTGATATGATCTCATTCTTCTGGGTCTCAAATGACTAGGTGGTCTTAATCCTTATCAATGCTAAGCACTCTAGCTGCTCAATTCCCATTCCAATCTCAATTTCATTCACCATTTAGTCATTCTAGCAGGCAGGCTAAACTAGGTTGAGAGTAACCAATGGGCCACAAACTCATTGATGAGTTAGGGGTATATCTACCCTACTATGCATGTGAAGACTTCCCCTGATGACTAGGTGGATGAGAACAACTTGTTACAATGACCATGAAGGGACCTGAAGCAGGTGCTTTGCAGCTCTTCTTAAACTGTGGGTGACAACCCCATTTGGGGTCATGAAAATTTTGGCAACAGTGAAAGTTTTCTGAACACACAATTCCCTCCAAAATAATTCAAAATTGGACACGTTATGAATCCAAGGTGTTTCTGGCAATGTTTGATTGTGTTGTTTCATGCAACTATACTGAAACCTTGGTTTCAGAACAAAAAACATGTTCACTTTGCACTGCACATTCCCTCAGGCCATGCAATGACAATGAAAAAGTTTAAGAAGCCTTGCATAGAGCACTTAGCTCCAAGGTCATCCTCTATCCCCAAGTCATCACCAGTCATTTTGACTTTTTTCTTGCCACTAGACTTTGATGACTCTGGAAGAGAATGAGACTGACAACTTTGTACAATTCTGCCTCACTTAAATTCAATTCATGCATGAATCAAGACATCACCCCATATTATTAGTCCTTTTTGAAAATGAAGGACAAACAACAACAGCAGCAGTCTCATTCAACAGAATACCCCTCTGTCAATACCTGTCTAATATTAATTGTAAATATCTCTCTGTCTATTAACTCAATCCTTACTGCCTACAAGAAATGCATGTATCTCTCCATCCAAAAGAAAAACAAAAGAGAACCCTCACTTGATACTTTAATTCCCATTACCATCTTCTCCTACACCCTTTGTAGCTAAACTCTTCAAAAAGAGAGCTGCCTCCTCCTCCTCTCCTCTCACTCTCTTTTTAACCCCTTCAAATCAGACTTCTGACTTTATTGTCTTATTGAAACTGTTCTTTCTTTTTCTCCATTGATATTGACACTGGTATGAACCCTTATCACCTCACACTTGTTCTATTTCAATACCCTCCTCCTGGGTCTATCTCAATTCCTTCCCCATTCCAATCCGCCCACCATTCATCCACTATTGTGATTTTCCTAAAGCACAGGTCCAACTATGTCATTCTACCCTGTCCCCTATTTAATTAACACCATGGTTCCCTATTAATTCCAGGATAAAACACAAAATCTTAAGTTTGATATTTATCACATGGCCCCTTCCTACATTTCCTATCTTATATTTTATTGTTAGATCCAATGACACTGGTCTCCATTCTGTTCCATGACAAAGACACTCCATCTTTTGGCTCAGTTCATTTTTTCTGGTTGTCCCTCAAGCCTGAAATGTTCTCTCTTCTCAACTCTGCCTCTTGGCTTCCCAAATTTCTTTAAGGCCCAACTAAAATCCTGTGTACTCCAGGAAGCCTTCCCCAAACCCTTTTATTTCTAGTGCCTTCTCTCTGTTAATTGCTATTTATCCTGTACAGGACTTTTTGGCATATTTTTTTGTGTGTCTCCATTGCTAGATTGGGAGCTACTTGAGAGCAGGGAATTTCTTATGCCACTTTTTATATTGCTATGGCTTAGTATAGTATCTGGGACCTAGTATGTACTTAATAAATGTTTAATGATTGATTCACAAGCATATGCTTGTGATACTTGCAAATGTTAACCTCGCAAATGGTTAACATGTTAACCATTGGCAATATTAATTTAGGGTAAAAAGAATTAAAAAAAACATGACTACTAACAATATTGCTTCACACTCCAGCAAAGTAATTAAAACAAACAAAAAAAAATATGAGAACTAAGCTGACCTCTAGGAACTCTTTCCCAAAAGATGACTGCATTTAAAGTTAAAGCTAAGGAGAACAAAACATAAAATTGAAAAACAAATTACCAACATTACTTTGAGGCCCAAATTAATCAGAAATGATGGTTGGCTTCTGGCACCTCATGGCACATAACTAAAGTACTATTTTGGAAAGTGACTATGGTTTTATAAAAGATGAAATCATGAAAGAGAGTTGAACCCAACCCAATACATATACAAATAAAACTCATGTAGGATGCATAAGAATTTGAAAGGGAAAGAAGCATAGGGTTTCAAGTTATATCATAGGAAAGGTTTCAAAGTAATAAGAAAGTTCTAAGATACTACTTTAATCAAGGGAGTATTAACAATGTTTTTTCTTTTTAAAATTAATTTTCTTTTCCAAGTATTTCATCATATTTTCTACAAAAGGATAGTTTTCTTATCTCATTGTCTGTTCTGATTACTTCAAATAGTTTTTCTTCTATCTTATATTGGATAACATTAGTGATAATCTGCAACCTTGTTTAATTCTTAATCTTATTTGGAAGGCTTCTATCTCATCCCATTACAAACAGGGATAGCCTATGGTTTTAGGTAAGTCCTTCTCAATATTTTAAGGAAAAAATCATTTTATACCTATGCTTTCAGAATTTTTAAAATAGGGATGAATGTTGTATTTTGTCAAAAAGTTTTTTCACACCTATTGATATAATCATAAAACTTTTGTACATTAATTATTGATATAGTTTATTATGTTAATAATTTTGCTTGATTTAAGCCATCTCTGCATTCCTGGCATAGATCCCACTTGGTGACCACATATAATCTTTATGATATATTGCTGTAGTCTCCTGGCTGGTATTTTATTTAGGATTTTTGCATCACCTTCATTAATGGAATCGGTCTATAATGTTCTTTCTCTGTTTTTGCCCTTCTTGATTTATATACCATAAACATCTGTTTCATAAAATGAGTTAGGTAGAACTCCTTATTTGGTTATTATTCCAAAGTATTTATTTAGTATTCAATTAGTTGATCTTCAGATGTTTGCTAGATTTCACTTGTAAATCCAAGTCCTGATGCTTCTTATCTTAGGAAGATCCTTTATGACCTGTTTAATTTCTTTTTCTAAAACAGGTTGACTTAGATATTCTATTTTCTCTTCTGTTACTTTAAACAGTTTAAGTTTTCTAAAATATTTTTTCCATTTTACCTAAATTATTAAAATTTTTGGCATATAATTGGACAAAATAACTCCTAATAATTGCTTTAATCTTATCTTTATTAGTAGTTTTTTTCTCCTTTTCATTTTTGATAGTTCTATTTTGGTTTTCTTCTCTTAAAATCATATTAACCAATGAGTTATCTTTTTATAGTTTTTTTTCATAAATCCAACTCCTAGTTTTGTTTATTAATTGTATGGTTCTATTGCATTCATAATCTCAGCTTTAACTTTATGATTTCCAATTAGTGTTTAATTGGGGGTTTTTAGTTTATTCTTCTCTAGTTTTTTTTTTTTAATTGCATGCCCAATTCATGAATCTTCTCTTTTTCTACATTATTACTGTAAGAATTTAAATATATAAATTTTCCTTTGGTTACTGTTTTTCATGCATCCCATAGGTTTGTATATTTTCTCATTATCATTCTCCTTAATAAAATTATTTATTTTATTTTTTCTTTAAAATTTTCTTTAATTTTAATCTAATTCTGTGGTCCCTTATTAAATATTGCATTTGATCAGTTTTTTTGTTTTGTTTTGTTTTGTTTTGCTTTTTGGGAGGACAATTGGGGTTAAGTGACTTGCCCAAATGGCTAGTATGTGTGTCAAGTGTCTGATGGCACATTTGAACTCAGGTCCTCCTGACTCCAGAACCAGTGCTCTATTCACTGTGCCACCTAGCCACGCCTATTGCATTTTATCTGAAAAAAAAATGTATTTAAAATTTCTGCTTGTCTGTCTTTAACTACAAAGTTCTTATGACATAATATGTGGTGAATATTTGTAAAAGTATCATGTGCCACTCAGAAAAAGGTATATTGCTTTCTATACTCATTCCGTTGTTTTGAGACATTTATCTTATTTAAGATTCTATTCATCTTCTTGACTTTTTTCTTGTTTTTGATTAAATTTATGTAGTTGTGAGAGGGAAAAATAGAAGCCCCACACTATTAAAGTTTTGCTTTTGATTTCTACCTCTAATTCATTTAGCCTTTCCTTTTAAAATTGGATGCTATAGCATTTGGTGCATATTGTTTTAGCATTGATATTATTTCATTATCTTTTGGTACCCTCTATCAACTTATAGTTTCCATGTTATATCTTTGAATTAAATCTATTTTAGCTTTAACTTTTTCTGAGAGCATGATTGCTACCCATCCTTTTTTTTTACACCATCTAAAGATAATAAATTCTACTCCAGCCCTTTATTTTTACTCTATCTGTATTTCTCACTTTTAAATGTGTTTCTTATAAACTTATTGTCAGATTCTAGTTTTTAATTCATTCTGGTATACACTTCCATTTTTTGGATGAGTTCATCACATTTACATTCAAAGTTGTAATTACTAGCTATATATTTTTCTTCCATGTTCTTTTGCCTTACTATCTCTCTCTCTCTCTCTCTCTCTCTCTCTCTCTCTCTCTCTCTCTGTCTCGCTCTGTCTTAACTTTAAGGTGTGTCATGTGCACTTTTATTTTGAGAGCTGGTTGTTAAACATTTATTTACTAGCACACCACTGGATTCCAGGAATAAATAAATACACGTAGTAGCAGCAGAATACAGAAGTCAGATACATTTATTTCTAAATGGATATGCAGGGAATCCCTCACTTTGAAAGTTGTTGTCTCTTGATTTACACACACAGTAAGGGTTCTGGAAAAGTCATGTGTAAATCAAATCTTTGAAAACCAAATTGGATCTTAAATATATCTAAAAGATTCTTATGGTGAGTTCATTTGTAAAGTAAAAAAATCTTTTTGTAAGGAGCCCAGTTTATCTGTTTAGGTTTTTATGTAGCTGGTTTTCTCAAATCCCAGCACCCTCGAATGAGGCTTTTTTGCCAGAAGACAGGTTATTTTCTTTTTCTTTTATTTTTTTCTTTGTTAATTCATTTGTTTGTTTCCTTTTAGTTTACAGGATTCAATTCCACAATTCCTTGATTTCACATTTTTCCTCTTCTCTCTCCTCCTCCCCCCTCCCCCCCGCCATGGCGGCATATAGTCAAGTATAGGATCTGCAAATGCTTTCACATTATACATTAGTCAGGTTATAAAGGCTGATTGTATCAGATGGAATGAAAAAAATGGTAAAGAGGACATAAAACCAAACAAGAGAAGGAAAAAGATCAGGTATTTAGATTCCACCTTGATATAAACTCAGTTCTTTCTAGTTCTTTCTCTGGATGCACATATTTCTCTCCATCATGAGTCTATTGGGATTGACTTATATCACTGCATTGCTGAGAGGATTCCAGTCTATCAAAGTTGGTCATCACACATACGTTGTGTCTGTAATTGTGTACAAATTTCTCCTGGTTCTACTCTTCTCACTCAGCATCAGTTTGTATAAGCCTCTCCAGCTAAATACGAAGACTGTCTGCTCCTCATTTCTTATAGCACAATAGTATTCCATAACATGCATATACCACAACTTGTTCAGCCATTCCCCAACTGATGGGTACCCTCTTAATATCCAATTCTTTGCCACCACACAAAGAGCTTCTATAAACATTTTTGCACATCCATCCACTTCTATGATCTCTTTGGGATATAACCCTAGGCGTGGTATTGCTGGGTCAAAGGATATGAAAATATTTATAGCCCTTTGGGCATAATTCCAGATTGCCCTCCAGAAAGGCTGGATCAGTTCACAACTCCACCAGCAATGCATTAGTGTTCCAAATGTGCCCACATCCTCTCCAGCATTTGTCATTTTCCTGTTTTGTCATCTTAGCCAATCTGACTGGTGAGATGTGGTACATCAGAGTTGTTTTAATTTGCATTTCTCTAATCAATAGTGATTTAGAGCATTTCTTCATGTGCTTATAGATATCTTTAATATCTTTCTCTGAAAATTACCTGTTCATATCCTTTGAACATTTATCAATTGGGGAATGACCTGTATTCTTATAAATTTGACTCAATTCTCTGTATATTTTAGAAATGAGTCCTTTGTCAGAGACATAGGTTGTAAAGATTCTTTTCCAATTTTCCACTTCCCTCTTAATCTTGGTTACATTGGCTTTGTTTGTGCAGAAGATTTTCAATTTCATGTAGTCAAAATTATCCATTTTACATTTTATAATATTCACTAATTCTTGTTTAGTCATAAAGTCTTTCCCTCTCCACAAGTCTGACAGGTAAACTATTCCTTGTTTTATGAGACTGCTTATAGTATCACCTTTTATACCTAGATAATGCACCCATTTAGACTTGATTTTGGTATAGGGTATTAGATAATGTTCTGTGCCCAGTTTCTGCCATACTATATTCCAGTTTTCCCAGCAGTTTTTGTCAAATAGTGAGTTCTTATCCCAAAAACCAGGGTCTGGGGGTTTATCAAACAATAGATTGCTATAGTCATTGCCTTCTGAATCTTGTGTGCCTAATCTATTCCATTATTCTACTCCTCTATTACTCAGCCAGTACCAAGTAGTTTTGATGACTGCTGCTTTATAATACAGGCTGAAATCTGGTATAGCTAGTACACCTTCCCTTGCATTTCTTTTCATTAATTCCCTTGCTATCCTGGACTGTTTATTCTTCCAAATGAATTTTGTTACTATTTTTTCCAGCTCTATAAAGTAGTTTTTTTTTTGTTAAATTAATTGGTATGGCACTAAATATATAATTAATTTAATTTAGGTAAGATTGTTGTTTTTATTATATTAGCTCGACCCAGCCAAGAGCAATTGATATTTTTTCCAATTAGTTAGGTCTGACTATATTTGTGTGAAAAGTGTTTTGTAGTTGTGGTCATATAGGTCCTGGGTTTGTTTTGGCAGGTAGATTCCCAAATATTTTATAATGTCTACAGTAACTTTAAATGGGATTTCTCTTTCTATCTCTTGTTGTTGAATTTCATTGGAAATATATATGAATGCTGAGGATTTGTGTGGTTTTGTTTTATATCCTGAAACTTTGCCAAATTTATATATTGTCTCAAGTAGTTTTTTTTTTTTACTTGATTCTCTAGGATTCCTAAGTATATCATCATATCATCCGCGAAGAGTGATACCTTGGTCTCTTCTTTG
The DNA here is from genome assembly GCF_028583685.1 of Petaurus breviceps papuanus. NCBI lineage: Eukaryota > Metazoa > Chordata > Mammalia > Diprotodontia > Petauridae > Petaurus > Petaurus breviceps. The sequence goes on from NW_027186473.1 coordinate 5,287,144, forward strand.
CCTAATTTGATTCCTTTGATTTCTTTTTCTTCTCTAATTGCTACTGCTAACATTTCTAGTACCAGATTGAATAAGAGGGGTGATATTGGACCCTCTTGTTTCACCCCTGATCTTATGAAAAATGCTTCTAGCTTCTCCCCACTACATATAATACTTGCTGATGGCTTTAAATAGATGCTACCTATTGTTTTAAGGAATGTTCCGTTTATTCTGTTTTTAATAGGAATGGATATTGTATTTTGTCAAAAGCCTTTTCTGCGTCTATTGAGATGATCATGTGGTTTCTGCTAGTTTTATTGTTGATATAATCAATTATACTGATGGTTTTCCTAATATTAAACCATCCTTGCATTCCTGGCATAAATACTACCTGATCAAAATGTATTATTCTTGAGATAAGTTGCTGTAGTCTTTTTGCTAGTATTTTATTTAGAATTTTTGCATCTATATTGATGAGGGAGATTGATCTATAATTTTCTTTCTCTTTTATCTCTTCCTGATTTAGATATCAGTACCATATTTGAGTCATAAAAAGAATTTGGTATGACTCCTTCTTCACTAATTTTCCCAAATAGTTTGTAGATTATTGTTCTTTAAATTGTTTGTTTAATTGTAATTTAAATTGTTTGATAGAATTCGCTAGTAAATCCATCTGGCCCTGGAGATTTTTTTCTAGGGAGTTGACTGATGGCTCATTCAATTTCTTTTTCTGAGATGGGGTAATTTAAATAATTTACTTCCTCTTCAGTTAATCTGGGCAACTTGTATTTTTGTAAATATTCATCTATTTCCCAAAGATTGTCAAAATTATGTGCATACAAATACAAAATAATTCCTAATTATTGATTTCATTACCTCTTCATTGGAGGTAGATTCACCCTTTTCATTTTTGATACTAATAATTTGGTTTTCTTCTTTCTTTTTTTTTTATCCTATTGACTAACGGTCTACTAATTTTGTGGGTTTTTTCATAAAACCAGCTCTTAATTTTATTTATTAATTCAATAGTTTTCTTAATTTCAATTTTATTAATCTCTCCTTTGGTTTTCAATATTTCTAATTTAGTATTTAATTGGGGATTTTGAGTTTATTCTTTTTCTAGGTTTTTCAATTGCATGCCCAATTCATTGACCTCCCTTTTCTCTAATTTAATCATGTATGCACTCAGGGATATAAATCTTCCCCTAAGAACTGCGTTTATTGCATCCTACAAATTTTGGTATATTGTCTCATTATTATCATTCTCTTGAATGAAATTACTGATTGTTTCTATAATTTCTTGTTTGACCCACTCATTCTTTAGGATTAAATTGTTTAATTTCCAATTAGTTTTTAGTCTGTCTTTCCATGGCCCTTTATTACATATAAATTTTATTGCATCATGATCCAAGAAGGATACATTTAATATTTCTGCCTTACTGCATAGAATTGTGAGGTTTTTATGCCCTAGAACATGGTCAATTTTTGAGTATGTGATATGAACCGCTGAGAAAAAAGTATATTCCTTTTTATCCCCATTCAGTTTTCTCCAGAGATCTCTCATACCTATCTTCTCTAAAATCCTGTTTACCTCCGTAAATTCTTTCTTGTTTATTTTGAGATTAGATTTATCAAGTTCAGAGAGGGGGAGATTAAGTTCTCCCACTAGTATAGTTTTGCTATTTATTTCTTCCTCTAATTCCTTTACCTTCTCCTCTAGGAATTAGGATGCTATACCACTTGGTGCATATATGTTAAGTAGTGATATGGCTTCATTCTCCATGGTGCCTTTTAACAGGATATATTTTCCTTCCTCATCTCTTTTAATTAGGTGAACTTTTGCTTTTGCTTTATCTGAGATAAGGATTGCTACCCTTGCTTTTTTTACTTTACCTGAGGCATGATATATTTTACTCCAGCCTTTTACCTTTACCCTGTATGTATCCCTCTGTTTCAGATGTGTTTCTTGTAAACAGAATATTGTAGGATTATGATTTCTAATTCATTCTGCTATCCATCTCCATTTTATGGGAGAGTTCACTCCTTTCACATTTACAGTTATGATCGTTATCTGTTTCTTTCCCTCCATTCTATTCCCACCCCTGTTAATGTTCATATTTTCCCCCCTTCACCTTTCCCCCCCTTAAGAGTTTTCCTTTTGACCACTGCTTCCATCAGTATTCCCTTATCAGCCCCCCTCATTTACCTCCACTTTCTCCTTACTTCTTCCCTCCCTACTAACCACCTTCCCCCTTTTGTAGCCCTTCCCCCTCCTACTGACTGTAGGATATTTTTATACTTAATGAAGTATGTTATTTCTTCTTCGCATCAAGAGTGACAGGAATAAATCTCATGCGAAGCTCCTCTCCCTCCCTTCTTTCCCTCTGAAATGACACTTTTTGCATTTCTTCTCCATAGAGTCCTATGCTTAACTGGTTGTTATTCCCTCCTTGTACCAGAACCAATGAGGGAAAAGCTCATATGATTCCAATCTCCCTCCCTTCTTTTCCTTTGTTATACAATTTTTATGCCTCTTTGTGTGGCATGATTTACCTTTTACCACTCATTCATTCCCTTTCTTCCATTGCAGTCACTTTCTAGCCCTTAATAAGATTGTTTTTTAATCATCATTTTGTGTATTTTATACTCATACCCTCTACTTGTCCATAACCAGTTTGCTCTTATCAAATTGCAGGGTATGTGTGTATTTTCCTTGTTTACCTTTCTACGTCACTGTTGCATCTCATAATTGGAGGGTGAATTTTCCATTGAGTTCTGGCTTTTTTATTAAGAAGGTCTGGAACTCTGTTATATTGTTAAATGACCATCACTTTTCCTGGAAGAATATGTTCAATCTCTCTGCGTATGTGATCCTTGGTTGTAACTTGAGCTCTTTTGCCTTCTGGAAAGTTGAATTCCACTGCCTCCGATTTTTCAGTGTAGAGACTGCCAAATCATGTGTGATCCTCACTGTGGACCCTTGATATTTGAATTAGATTCTCTCAATTTCTATTTTACCCTCAGGTTGTAGTATCTTAGGGCAGTTTTTCTTAATGAGCTCTTGGAGAATGTTGTCCAGGCTCATGTTTTCATCATGATTTTCTGGTAGGCCTATGATTCTCAGATTTTCTCTCCTGGATCTGTTTTCCAGGTCAGTTATTTTTTCTTTGAGGTATTTTACCTCTTTTTCTAATTTTTCATTCTTGTTGTTTTGTTTGACTAATTCTTCATTCCTCATAGAGTTATTTCTTTTAATTTGGTTGATTCTAATTTTTAGCAAATGATTTCTTTTTTTTTCTTTTTTCAAATGCTTTATTAACTTCTGATTTCAGCCACATTTTTAGTTACAAATATTTTCCCCTTTTTTCCCCTATCCACCGCCCCAAAGTAGCAGTCCCACAGGATATTCCCGCTTCCAATTTGCTCTCTCTCATATTTTCTCTCATGCTCCTTTCGACTTTTCCAGTGGATCTCTATGCCCCAGTGCCTGTATATCTTATTTCTTAATTACATGTAAGAGAGTATTAATAATAGTATATTTGTATATATATATATATATGTGTGTGTGTGTATATATATATATACATTTAAATATTTGAATATTTGATTTAAAAACTTTGAATTCCAGATTCATTTCCTTCCTCCTTTGTCACCAACCCTTAGTGGGAAGATAAGCAGTTCAGTATAGATTGTACCTCTGTGGCTAATACAAAAAAAAATAGATATATTGTAAAAGACTGACTATATTTCCCTCACTCCTATCCCACCTCCCACTTGTTCTATTCTCTACTTTGATCGCATCACTTTTCAAAATAGCGTGCTTCCAACTTCACTCCCATCCAGCCTGCCCTCCTTTCCATCATCCTCCCTCTCATCCCCTTCCCCCCCTACTTTCCTGGAGGGTGAGAAAACCTATTTCGTGTGTATTTCATTCACTCCTCAAGCCACATTCAATGGAAATAAGTTTGAACCATTCCCTTATGCCTTCCTATTCTTCCCCTCCATTGTAACCATTTTGCCTTGCCTCTTCTGTATGAGATAGTTTACCCCATTTTTTCTTTCCCTATCTCCTCTCATTATATTCTTCTATCACCTTTTAATTTCACCTTTTAAGTATCATCCCTTCCTGTTAAATTGGTCCTGTGCCCTCTATCTATGTATACCTGTAAACATATATACACACATGGACATATGTATTCATATGCCCGTATACCCTCGTATATAGACATATGTATGTATATGTATATATGTATATATATATTTCTATTCACTTCAACAACTGAGAAAAGTTTCATATGTTACAATTATTGTTTTTCCATGTAGGAATGTTAATACTTCAACTTTGATAACTTCCTTATGATTTCTTTTCCCTTTTTACCTTCTCATGCTTATCTTACTTCTTGTATCTGAATGTCAAATTTTCTATTAAACTCGGGTATTTTCAGCAAGAAAGCTTGAAAGTCCTCTATTCCACGGAATGACCAATTTTCCCCTGAAACATGATACTCAGTTTTGCTGGGTCGGTGACTCTTCGTTTTAATCCCAGCTCCTTTGACCTCCAACATATTATGTTCCAAGCCCCTTGGTCCCTCAGTGTAGAAGCTGCCAGATCCTGGGTTATCCTGATTGTGTTTCCACAATATTCAAATTGTTTCTCCCTGGCTGCTTGTAATATTCTCTCCTTAATATGGGAATTCCAGATCCTGGCTATGATACTCTTTTGAGTTTTCTTTTGGGTATCTTTTTCAGGAGGTGATGGGTGGATTCTTTCAACCTCTATTTTGCCCTCTGGCTCTAAAACATTGGAGCAGTTTTGTTTGAGAACTTCCTGGAGGATGATTTCTAGGTTCTTACTTTGATCATGGCTTTCAGGTAGTCCAATAATTTTAAAATTATCTCTCCTGGAACTACTTTCCAGGTCATTGCTTTTTTTTTCCATGAGATATTTCACATTGCCTTCTATTCTTTCATTTGTTTGGATCTGTTTAACAGCATCTTGATTTCTCATAAAGTCATTAGCTTCCATTTTCTCCAATCTAATTCTGAAGCAATGATTCTCCTCATTGAGCTTTTGAAATTCTTTTTCCATTTGGCACTTTTGGCTTTTTAAGGCATTCTTCTCCTCATTGCCTTTTTGAGCCTCTTTTGCCATTTCAGTTAGTCAATTTTTTAAGCTGTGATTTTCCTTAGTCAGACTGTTGACTCTCATTTTATAATTTTCTTGCATTGTTCTCATTTCTCTTCCCAATTTTTCCTCCACTTCTCTTATCTGCTTCTTAAGGTTCTCTATGGCCTGTAACCAGCTTTTATTTTCCTTTGAAGCTTTAGGTGCAGGAGTTCTGACTTCACTGTCTTCCTCGTATTCCATGCTTTTCTTCTTTTTTTTTCCCCAAAATAGGAGTCTAATGTTGGAATCTTCTTTCCGCTTTGTTTCCTTTGCCTGGTCATGCTGCCCCTCAGTCACTTGACCCCTGGGCTTTTTGCCACCGTAAGACTCTGCCACCAGACAGGGGAGGTTTCATCCCAAATGCTGGGGTTTTCTCAGCTGCCAGAGGTATTACATGGGTGCCCTCTCTTAGGCCTCCACACACTCTGGCAAGCTGGACACACACCCCAGCACCTCCACCCTAGACTGCCACCTAGATCCAAGCATGTTAAAGCAAGAGAAATTACCCCTCAGACTGGTGCTTTGTCCCCCTACTCTCTGCAGGCCAGGAGCTGAAGCTGCCATGTGGCACTGGCTGGCTGTGCCAGAGTCTCAGCAGCCTCTTGCCCTGGGAGTAAAAGCCAAGCACTCCCACTTACTGGGACTCAAAGTCCAGGCTGCATGACCTCTCACTTTGTCCTTCACATCTATGTGTTGATAAATCTGGAAATGGCCAGAGCTGCTACTGATCTGGAGTCCCTCTTGCTGACAGCTGGTCAGGCCCATCCTGGGCCTAAAGCCTTGGCATGGGGCTGGGCTCGGCTCCCAGAGCACTGTGCTGGCTGATTCCTGCTGGCCTGCTGGGCTATCCTCAGCAGTAAGTTAGCTTCTCTGTGTCATTTTGTGGGTTCTGCAGCTCCAAAGTTTGTTTAGAGTCCCCTTTTTACATGGATTGGGGAAGGTCGAAGCTGGAGCAGTGGGGAGGTCCTGTTTCTACTCTGCCATCTTGACTCCACCCCAGAGGAAGATCGCAAATCATTTTCTTTAGTTAATTTTTTAGCTCCTTTTCCATATCACACACTTTTCTTTTTAGAGAGATGTTTTCTTCATTATAATGTTTTTCTAATTCTGCTATTTTGGTTTTGAGAGAATTATTCATTTTGTCTTCTATCTCTCTCATTTTGTTTTCAAAGTTCCTTTTGATCTCATCTAGGAGAGTCTTCTGTGCTTGGGACCCATTCCCTGTTGAAGTTTCAGCTTTGGGTGTGGAGTCCACATTGTCACCCTCTGAGGTTGGTTCCTCCCTCTGAGGATAGTAGGACTCCAAAGTCTTTGTCTTTGTAGTCTGTTTTCTATCCATTCTGAGGCAGGGCCCTAGCAATGCCCTTCCTGTAGGGATCCCAAGCCTTTACTGTAGAGGGTTTTGCCCTGGGGCAAGTTAATATGTTTTCAGGGTCAGAGGGGGGGTTTGGAGCAGGTGAGGTTCACTCTGTCATCCTAGTCTACGGAGGTCCTGATAGGGCCTTTTTTTTTTTAAATTTCTGGGCCATGAAGTGGTAGCCCCAGGAGTATCTGCTGTCCAGGACAGGGGCCCCTGTATTTGCTTCTTACCTTGCTCTTTCCAGTCCCAGCCCTTTGGTGATAGGCCTGGTATTGGCCTTGCCCTCCAAGTTGATCAGGCCCTTTCCAGGTGTGCCTCTGCCAGCCCCGCCTACCACTGCACCTTCCGGGCCTGCCTCTGCTGGCGGCACCTTCTGCCAAGCCCTTCTCTCTCTTTTTACCCTATCCCTCCTCAAATGTCCAATTTACTTCTAAGCACAATCTCCCGAATCCTCAGCCTTCTAAGAATTGCTCCCTTATCCTTTACCCCTTCCCTCCTGTTCCTTAAGTTACCTACCCTTCTAAGAGTCTACTTATTTTCTTAATCTTACAAAACTATGATGTGAGTGATACATGTATATACATATATATGTGTATATATGAATATATATGTATATATAGTTGATAGTGTGATGACAACATTTACAGATAACAAGCAGGCTTTTATAGATGATTTTCTGTGATAGTCTGCTCGAATTCACAGTTTTGATCATGTCTTATTGTTTGTTCATTATATAAAGAGAGTAGAATGCAAAATCAAATCTCTCCTTAAAAATATTTCTCTTATAACTTAAGATCAAATGAAGTTTTATGAAAAATTTGTCTGTGTAGTTAATTTGTTATGTCATCTACTAAGCATTAAAATCAGGTGAGACATCAAAAAGGGAAATGTTCCTATTGAAGGTGGTCTCCAATGCCTTGGGTGTTACCACATGCACAAACTTGCATGCATTTATGTGTGTCTATGTAGACATATATACATATATGGCAGACACACAAACATGTACACACTAGCTCTCTCTATATATGTATACACATACACACATACATAAACATATGCTTATGTGCATAGATTTACAAAGACATAATCTATACCATAGAAGTATATGTGATCTATCATACACACGTATATGATGCATATTCATTGTGTGTATATGTAGATATATATGCATAGATTCATTATATATATAGGGCATATATGTTCATATTAGATATGATCTGTCCTAATTTCCATAATTACTCAGCTACTTAATAAACTAGTCCCAGAACTCAATAATGAGGAGACTGAATTCTGTTGCATTTGGAATATTCCATTGCAATTTGAATAATCTCATGTTGCTTACTGTCTCAAAAGCTCATTATTTAAAACCACTGCTATTCTCCCAGTGATTGGAAAAATAATGTGGTGTTGTGAGTTGTCCCCAGAGTCTGAGAGCCCTGTCTTTGATATATACTTATTTGTGACCTTGGACAAGTTACTTAACCTCGGCAGAACCCAGGATACTCTCTAAACTTTCAGCTGCAGAGAAGATGCCTAACGCCATTAGGCGTCCTTTGCAACAATATTAGCAAAATCATTAAATTATAGGTCTCATTTTTTAAATACACTTATTGATTGTATATGGCTATGAAAAATGAAATACCAAAATTTCAGGAGAATAAGAGAGTGGATTTCTCAAAAGGGACCAAAAAATATTTAGAAACAATGGGGATTAGTGAGTAGAATACTGCATTTAAAGACAGTATTGCTTGGATTTCAATTCATCCTCTTATGTCTGCTAGCTCTGTGACCATCAGTAATCTCTGAGCCTGAGTTTCCTCCTATGAAAAAAAAGAATCATAATAACACCTGCAATACATACCTGGAAAAGTTATATATTAGCTTGAAATGTTATAATATACGCTAAATGCTTTGTAAAGCAAATTGTGTCTTATTAATGCTAATTGTTAAGGTTCTTATGACAGATTATATAAAAATATCATGAAAACATGCATGACCAGAAAAGTTTATTGTGTCATGAGTATTAAGAATAATCAAGGGTTGTTATCAAACTATTATTATATCGGTATCTGTGAATTGAAGGTCGTCATAATCTTACCACATTAATATTGTTAAAAGTGGCATATATTCTGTACTATTTGGTTTCCTAAAGCCACAACACAATTTTGCAAGTGTATAGTTGATAGCCTTATATAATAGAAGGTTCATAAGGACTCAAAGCAGAATTTTATTGGCAATAGAGAGCAATAGCATCTTTGTATAATCAATTTAGTCAGCCGTCCTGTATTGTTAAATCTTCAAATTTCTAGGCAATCAATATGTTGAGGAATAGCTCATTCAGATATGTGAATAGCATTTTATTTCCCTGTTTGGATATCCCAGCAGGTCTGGGATCTTTGCCATCTTTCTGGGCTCTGGCCCTGATTTTGCTTCTCTGAATACTGAGGAATCACCACACATCATACAAACTATTAAAAATAAGAACCATTCTTTTCAAGGGTCACATAGCCTTTGCATGGATCACTTCATCTTCTGAACAGGTGCATCATGTAGATGATAAGTGACTTTGATGTGGATGTTCCCAAATGCTTGTGACAAAACAATACTGTGTGTAGAATTTTGTTCTCTATCTTCTCCCATTTCCTCTTCCATATACCTGCCCTGTAGGCCCTGAAAATAATTCTCTAGCTGATTACCCTTTCAGCTGGAGCACTTACTCTGCTATATAATTCTCTATTCTAAATGACACTTATCTCCATCTAGGAAGCATTTTAGCTGGTTGCTTAATAGACCATCACATTTGGCACATGCTACTAACTAAGTAGAGTAGGGAAAAGGCTCTGGCATCCCTTTATTTTCACTATATAATGGTTTGGAGAAATTCTTTTTAGAAGGAAAGTATGAAACAGAAAAAAAAACAAAGGAATTAACACTGTTTTAGTTTTCAAAGCATTTCCATTTGCTTTTATTAATTTGGTATTAAGAAGGATTTTAGTATAGAGATAGCTCAGTCTATAGAATAGACCACCTTCCTTGAGATCAGGAAGACCTAGACTTAAACCCTGCCTTTATCCTACTGTATATATTACCTTAAGCAACTGAGTTAGTATCCCAGGCAATGCTCTAAGACTAAGTTCCACAACAGTTCTGCTCTGCATTAACAGAAGTTTTTTTTTCCTCATATGGAATTTCCTATACCAGTGAAATTACTGGTCAAATAAAAATAATTTAATATTGTCATTATATATTAAAAATTGGTGACTAACATCAGAAAATGAAGAGATTAAAAAGTTTTAAAAAATCAAGAAAACCAGCATCTTCCCACAGATTATTTTTAACCTCCTCTTCCCAAAACACATTTTGAATATTATAATAATGCTAATAGCTAATATTTACATAGCACTTACTATGTGCCAGGTATCATGTTTTACAATTATCTTCTCATTTGATCTTCACAACCATGGGAAGGAGGGGTCATTATTGTGCCTATTTTACAGATGAGGAAACTGAGGTTAAGTAACTTACCCAGAATCACAAAGCTAATAAATGTCTGAGGTCAAATTTGAACTTGAGTCTTCCTGACTCCAGACTGATCTTCTCTTTATTGTGCTACCTAGTTGCCATAAAAATAAGTCGTTATAAATAGTTAATGGGTTAAAGGAGGGAGAGAGCAAATGGATAAGAAAGCCTGATATCCTGTACCTGACTTTTGGCATTGTTCTTGCAGAAATAGGAGCCTTCTCTTCCTGACTTACTAAAAAATCTCAGCTAGTGATGAGTCCATACAAAGAACAAAGGTTCCAAAATTTATTTGTGGACTGAATTTCTGATTTAACTCAATTCTCTGAGTCCAAAATCTCCAGTATTTTAAACATTTAATAGGTTCAGTCAACAGGTTAATGTTCACTTATGGCCTTTTATTCAAAGTTTTAGAAAATGGCATGCCATACATCTTTAAGATGGTCCAATAGGCAAGTAGAGAAAGATAATCTAAAACTTAAGTCAAAAGCAATATAGCCTTTCTAGGGAGTAAAAGAAACACCCAACATTGTTTAGAATAGATTATCAATATCTTCCTGCCATGATTAGTGATGTGATAGCAAATCATGAGCAAGGAAACTTTTCCCTGGGGACTTAATTCAGAGTGGTTCAAAGTGAATTGAGACATAGAAAGGATGTGACTAGGAGATTGATTCAATGTTGAATTAACCCCATGATACAGCTGGATTATTGTCCAGCTACAGCTCTGCATTAATCACGCACACATACACACACACATACACACACACACATCCACAATACAGAATGGGTGGTATATTAGATAGAAAACTGACCTAATAGTGTGGACATTCTGAATTCAAGACTTGCTTCTGATTCATAATGGCTAGGTGATTATTGGTAAATCACTTAACTGCCCAGTTCTCTAGTCAACTTTCTAGGGCTGTAACTTACAGAAAAGGTATCAGTCTTCACTTATAAAGGAGATTTCTCAATAGGAGTACCTATTCCAATGAATTACAGTTCTAGCACTCTGTGTCTATGTGCAGACACACACACAGATCTATATATCTATGTAAACAACCTTTAAGGGATTGATGCCATCGAGGCACCAAGAACAGGTGCCAGTTGTCAGACTGTCACTCATACTCCAAAACTGAGTAAAAGATCCAGTCTGAACTGAGGCAAGGACTTGTACCTATCATTGGCAGACCAAGAAAAGGAGCAGTCATGGATCCCAGGTTGTGACCAAAGAAGAAACAATAATAGAGGTGTAAATTAGTATGATGGAATTGTGTGCCTCTAAGAACAGAGCAAAATCTCAGATCTAACATACAACCCACTATTATATATGGAGTGAAAAAATCCATGAAACTCATGCCAAGGAGAAACCTAAAGTTGTGTGACTCTGAGCATTTAATCCATCTGATAGTGGTTGATACAGAGGGAATTTACTGGATCTCTAACCAGAGTTGAGACCATAACATGATGCTCAGAGTGAAACCCAGAGCAGGAGTTTCCTAAACCTATACCAAGAAAACAATCAAACTTCAACCTGGATTATACTTAATTAGTTACCTTGAAAGGTTACATATGCCCAGCCTAAGCTATTTCTAAAATTCTTGAAGAACATAGCATTCAGTACCTAGAGAAAGAACGAGGACTCAAGTATACAAAATAAGACTAAGGATAGACCAGACATTCACTACAAAGTGTGCAAAAACTGATTCTAATTATAATATCTGAAAAAGGAAGTAAAGCAGGAAGAATAGACAATTAGTGGGAAAAGTAATATTTTAGAAAACTATCATGATAATAGGGATGCCTAAGACAGAAACCCAGAAGAGAACAACTGAAATATTAACAGGCAAAGCCTCAAAGCTTGGGTATAAATTCAACTACAATTCTTAGAAGAAATCAAGTAAGATTTAAAAAATATTTTTAATATATATTTAGCATTTCCCCCCAGTTTAATGTAAAAACTATTTTAACATTCATTTTGAAAACTTTGCATTCCAGACTCTCTCCCTCCCTCCTTTTCCCCTCCCACAGAGAAGGCAAACAAAATGATATTAATTATATTTGTGATATCATGCAAAATATATTTCTAGACTAGTCATTTAGCAAAATAGCAAAAAATTATACTTTTATTTTTACTCAGAGTTCATCAGTTCTCTGTCTGGATAGCATATATTTTCATCATGAGTTCTTTGGAGTTTTCCTGTCATTGTATTGGTGACAGTCTTTTAAGGTTGATCATTTACATTACTATTGCTATTCTACACAATGATCTTCTGGTTCTTCTCACTTCACTTTACATCAGTTCATATTAAGTCTTACATATTTTTTTTCTGAAACCACCTCCCCTCATTATTTCTTTATTATATTTCTTAACAATTATATGCTCCAACTTGTTCGGTCATCCCCCAATTGATTAATGTTCTCTCAAGTTCCAATTCATTTTCACCACAAAAAGAGATGGTACAAATATTTTTTTGTACATTAAGGTTGTTTTTCCTTTTTCTTTGATATCCTTGGGATACACACATATTAGTATTTGTACGTCAAAGCATACACAGAGTTTCATAGTCCATTGGACAAAAGTCCAAAGTGTTCTCCATAATAGCTAGACCAGTTCATAGTTTGGGTAATAGTTTATCAGCGTACCTCTTTTTCCTCATCCCTTCCAGCCTTTACTACTTCTAATGGGTGTGAGGTAGCAGAAAAGAACTGTTTTAATTTGCATTTATCTAATCAATAATAATTTAAACCTTTTTTCATATAAGTAAAAATAACTTCAATTTCTTCTTTTAAAATTGTATCTTTTTCATATATTTGACCATTTATCAATTGGGATTATATTTTTTAAATTTTATTCAGGTTTTATTATTTTATTATATATTTTATTATATTTTATATATATTTTATTATATCTTATTATATCTTATTTTATTATATATTTGATAAATGAGACCTTTATAAATGAAAATTTCTGTAAAAATGTTTGATACTATTTCATTGTATATGGTACCTTTTAGTGAAATGTAGTTTTCCTGCTTATCTTTTTTAACTAGGTCTGTTTTTCTTTTGCTTTGTCTGAGATCAGGATTGCTGTCTCTGCCTTTTTTTTTTAACTTCAGCTAAAGCATAATAGATTCTGCTCTAGTCCTTTATTTTAACTCTATATATATCTTTCTGTTTCCAGCACATCTCTTGCAAATAACATACTGTTTCTTATCCATTCTACTATCTATTTCCATTTTATGGGTGGACTTATCTGATTCACACTAACAGCCATGATTCCTATTTATCCCCCACCCCCCAATGTATTTTCTTTTAATTATCTTCCTTTCTTTTTATTTTGTCCTTCCTCAAAAGTTTCTTTTGTTTCTCACCATTGCTTCCCTTAATACACTTTTATCATCGCAGACCCCATATCTCTTATGCTGTCCGCCTCCTCTTTCCCTTTTGGGTAAAACAGGTCTGTATAACCAACAGTGTGTGTGTCTGTGCATGTGTATGGATGTATGTATGTATGCATGCATGTTTATTTATGTCTGTATGTGCATATGTATGCATATGTTTATGTGTATATATGCATATGTGTATATATGTATATGTATTCTTCTTTCTTTGAAAAAATTCTGATGAAAGTGAGGTTCAGGTATTGCTCACCAACCTCCTCCCCCATTTTAACCTATGCTATGAAAGTTCTTCCTTGTGTACTTCCTTTATGTTGAGAAAAATTTCCCCATTCTATCTCTCCTTTCCTTCATCTTCCAGTGCATTTATCTCTTTCTCTCTAGGAAGGAAGAAAGGAAGGAAGGAAGGAAGGAAGGAAGGAAGGAAAGAAGGAAGGAAGGAATATCCCAATATAATCAATTTACACTCATGCCCTCTGTCCATGAAGACAGACTTATTCTAAATTGTTCTAAAAATGATAAAGGTTTTATTTATTTTTTTTGGTGGGGAGGGCATTCATCAACCTCCCTTAGAAAAAAAGAAGCATTTCAACTGTATTTAGCCTCATGATTGAGCTTCCATGTTTATATTTTTTGTTTCTCTTCAGCCTTGTGTTTAAATATCAAATGGTCTATATAGTCCTGGTCTTTTCATCAGGAATGCCTGAAAGTACTGTATTTCACCATATGTCCATTTTCCCCCATGAAGGATTATACTCATTTTTTCTAGTAGGTTATTCTTGGTTTTAATCCTATCTCCTTTGTCTTCCAGAATATCACATTACATGCCCTCTACTCCTTTAATGTAGAAGTTGCTAAATTTCATATGATCCTGACTATAACTCCATAATATTTGAATTGTTTCTTTCTGGCTACTTGTGATATTTTCTCCTTAATCCAGGAACTTGATCTAGGAATTTGACTATAATGTGCCTGAGTTTTTGGGATTACTTTCAGGAGTTTCTTTCCATTTCTATTTTACTTACTGTTTCTAGAATATCAGGGACATTTTCTTCAGAATTTCTTGAGAGATTATGTCTAGGCTCTTTTTCGGGTCATGAATTTCAGGTAGTCTAATAAGTCTTTTTTTCTTTTGGTCTTTATTAATTTGCTTGCTTTTTGTTTACAAGATTCATAACCACTGTTACTTGAGTTTCAAATTTTCCCTCCCTCCCTTCACCATGGGATACAATCAAGTATAGTATCTGCAAATACTTTCACATTAGATATTAGTCAGGTTATAAAGAAGGATTGTAACAGATGGAATGAAGGATGGGAAAGAGGAAACAAAACCACACAAGAAAAAGAAACAGGGCAGGTAGTTTGCTTCAATCTGGGTTCAAATTCAGTTCTTTCTTTGAATGTAAATATTTTTCTCCATCATGAGTCTTTTGGGGTTGACTTATGACTCTGGATTGCTGAGAAGAGTGCAGTTTATCAAAGTTGGTCATCACACATATGTTTTGTCTGTAATTGTGTACAAATTCCTTCTAGCTCTACTATTATAACTCAGTATCAGATCATATAAGTCACTCAAGGTAAATATGAAGTCCATCTGTTCCTCATTTCTTATTGCAAAATAGTATTCCATAACATGCATATACCACAACTTGTTCAGCCATTCCCCAATTGATGAGCACCCCCTTAATTTCCAATTCTTTGCTACCACAAAAAAGAGCTGCTATAAATATTGTTGTACATATGGGTCTTTTTCCCACTTCTATGATCTCTTTGGGATAAAACCGTAGAAGTGGTATTGTTGGGACAAAGGGTATGAAATTATTTATAGCCCTTTGGGCATAATTCCAGATTGCTTTTCAGAATGGTTGGATCAGTTCACAACTCCAGCAGCAATGAATTAGTATTCCAATTTGTCCACATCCTCTCGAGCATTTGTCATTTTTCTGTTTTGTTATCTTAGCCAATCTGACTGGTGAGATGTGGTCCCTCAGAGTTGTTTTAATTTGCATTTCTCTAATCAATAGTGATTTAGAGCAATTTTTCATATGCTTATAAATACCTTCAATTTCTTCCTCTGTAAGCTGCCTGTTCATATCATTTGACCATTTATCAATTGGGGAATGACTTGTATTCTTATAGATTTGAATCAATTCTCTGTACATTTTAGAAGTGAATCCTTTATCAGTGACATAGGTTGTAAAAATTCCTTCCCAATTTTCAACTTCCCTCTTAATCCTAGTTACATTGGCTTTGTGTACAGAAGCTTTTCAATTTAATGTAATCAAAATTGTCCATATTGAATTGTATAATGCCCTCTAATTCTTGTTTGGTCATAAAGTCTTCCAGCTCTCCACAAATCTGACAGGTAAACTATTCCTTGCTTTCCCAGATTGCTTAGAATATCAGCCTTTGTACCTAGATCATGTACCCATTTAGACTTGATTTTGGTATGGGGTGTTAGATAATGGTCTATGCCCAGTTTCTGCCATAATATATTCCAGTTTTCCCAGCAGTTTTTGTCAAATAGTGAGTTCTTATCCCCAAAACTGGGGTCTTTGCGTTTATCAAACAGTAGATTACTATAGTCATTGACTGCTGAGTCTCATGTATCCATTGATCCACTACTGTATTCCTCAGCCAGTACCAAGTAGTTTTGAGGACTGCTGCTTTATAGTACAGATTAAAATCTGGTATAGCTAGTTTACCATCCCTAGCATTTCTTTTCATTAATTCTCTTGATATTCTGCACCTTTTGTTCTTCCAAATAAATTTTGTTACTATTTTTTTTAGCTCTGTAAGGTAGTTTTTTGGTAAATTGATTGGTATGACACTAAATATATAATTTAATTTAGGTAAAATTGTCATTTTTATTATATTAACTTGACTCAGCCATGAACAATTGATGTCTTTCCAATTAGTTAGATCTGACTTTATTTGTGTGAAAAGTTTTGTAGTTGTGGTCATATAGGTCTTGGGATTGTTTTGGCAGGTAGATTCCCAAGTATTTTAAAATGTCTACAGTAACTTTAAATGAGATTTCTCTTTCTTTCTCTTGCTGTTGAATTTCAATAGAAATATACAGGAATGCCAAGAATTTATGTGGGTTTATTTTATATCCTGCAACATTACCAAATTTATTAATTGTCTTAAGTAGTTTTTTACTTGATTCTCTAGGATTCTCTAAGTATATCATCATATCATCTGCAAAGAGTGATAGCTTGGTCTCTTCATTGCCTAATTTTATTTCTTTGATATATTTTTCTTCTGTAATTGCTACTGCTAACATTTCTAGTACCAGATTGAATAAGAGGGGTCATAGTGGACATCCTTGTTTCACCCCTGATATTATTGGAAATCCTTCTAACTTCTCCCCATTACATCTAATATTGCTGATGGCTTTAAATAGATGCTACCTATTATTGTAAGGAAGGTTCCATTTATTCCTATTCTTTCTAGTGTTTTTAATAGGAATGGATATTGTATTTTGTCAAAAGCCTTTTCTGCATCTATTGAGATAATCATAGGGTTTCTTCTAGGTTTATTGTTAATATGATCAATTATACTGATGGTTTTCCTAATTTTAAACCATCCTTGCATTCATGGAATAAATCCTATCTGATCAAAGTGTATTATTCTTGTGAAAATTGCTGTAGTCTTTTTGATAATATTGTATTTAAAATCTTTGCATATAAATTCATGCGGGAGATTGGTCTACAATTTTCTTTCTCTGTTTTATCTCTTCCTGATTTAGGTATCAGTACTATATTGGTGTCATAAAAATACTTTGGTAGGACTCCACTAATTTTCCAGAATATTTTGTAGAGTATTGGAATCAATTTCTCTTTAAATGTTTGATAAAATTCACTAGTAAATCCATGTGGCCCTGGAGATTTTTTCCTAGGGAGTTCACTAATGACTTGATCGATTCATTTTTCTGAGATGGGGTTATTTAAGTAATTTACTTCCTCTTCATTTATTTTGGGCAACCTATATTTTTGTACATATTCATCCATTTCACACTAAGAGTGTCAAATTTATGTGCATACAACTGGGCAAAATAATTCCTATTTTTTGTTTTAATTTCCTCTTTGGTGGTAGGTTCACCCTTTTCATTTTGATACTCATAATGTGGTTTTCTTCTTTCTTTTTATCATATTGACTAAGGGTCTATCAATTTTATTGGATTTTTCATAAAACCACCTCAGTTTTATTTATTAATTAAGCAGTTTTCTTAATTAAAATTTTATTAATCTCTCCTTTTTTTGCAGTAGTTATAATTTAGTATTTAATTGGGGATTTTCAATTGTTTTTCCTAGCTTTTTCAATTGCATGCCCAATTCATTGACTTCTCTTTTCTCTAATTTATTCATGTATGCACTCAGGGATATAAAACTTCCCCTAAGAACTGTCTTTGCTACATCCCACAAATTTAGTTGTTTTATCTCATTATTGTCATTCTGTTGAATGAAGTTACTGATTGTTTCTATGATTTCTTGTTTGACCCACTCATTCTTTAGGATTGAATTTTTTAGTTTCCAATTAGTTTTTAGTCTGTCTTTCCATGGCCCTTTATTGCATATGATATTTATTGCATCATGATGTGAGCATGATGCACTTATTATTTCTACCTTTCTGCTTTGAATTGTGAGTTTTTATGTCTTAGTACATGGTCAATTTTTGTGTATGTGCTATGTACCACTGAAAGAAAGTATATTCCTTTTTATCCCCATTCAGTTTTCTCCAGAGATCTATCATACCTACCCTCTCCAAAATTCTATTCACCTCCTTAATTTCTTTCTTGTTTATTTTGAGGTTGGATTTATCAAGTTCAAAGAGGGGGAGATTTAGGTCTCCCACTAGTATTGTTTTACTATCTATTTCTTCTTGTAAATCCCTTACCTTCTCCTCTAGGAATTTAGATGCTATACCATGTGGTGCCTATATGTTAAGTAATGATAGTACTTCATTCTTTTTTGTTAAGCAATCCGGGTTAAGTGACTTGCTCAAGGTAACACAGCCAGTTATTTCTGGGTGTGGTGCTGAATATCTGAGCCCAGATTTGATCCCAGGTCATCCCGACACTGGAGCTGGTGCTCTTACTCGCTAGTCCTCCTGCCCCCCCCCCCCGATATTGCTTCATTCTTGATGGTGCCTTTTAGCAGGATATAATTTCCTTCCTTATCTTATTTAATTAGATTAATTTTTGCTTTTGCTTTATCTGAGAAAAGGATTGCTACCCTTGCTTTTTTTTTACTTTAGCTGAGGCATGATATATTTTACTCCAGCCTTTTACCTTTACCCTGTGTGTATTCCTCGTTTCAGATGTGTTTCTCACAAACAGCATATTGTAGGATTATGATTTTTAATCCGTTCTGCTATCCACCTTCATTTTATGGGAGAGTTCATTCCTTTCACATTTACAATTATGATTATTATTTGTTTCTTTCCCTCCATCCTATTCCTTCCCTTGTTAATGCTAATATTTTTCTCCCCTTCTCCCTTCCCCTCCTTAATAGTTTTCCTTATGACCTCCACCTCTATCAGTATTCCCCTATCATCCCCCCTACATTTTCCTCCCCTTCCCCCTTACTACTTCCCTCCCTACTAACCACCCCCTCGCTTTCATAGCCCTTTCCCCCTCCTACTGCCTGTAGGATAGTTTTATACTTAATGAGGTATGTTATTTCTTCTTTGCACCAAAAGTGACAGGAAAAAAATCTCATGTGAAGCTCCTCTCCCTCCCCTCTTTCCCTCTAATATGATATATTTTACATCTCTTCTCCATAGAGTCCTATGCTTAACTGGTTGTTATTCCCTCTCACTAGAACCAATGAGGGAATAGCTCACATAATACTCCTCTCCCTCCCTTCTTTTCCTCTGTTATATTGTTTTTATACTGTTTTGTGTGGCATAATTTACCCTTTTCCACTTCATTCATTCCTATCCTTCCATTGCAGTCCCTTTTTAGCCCTTAATAAGATTTTTTAAATTGTCATTTTATGTACTTTATACTCATACCTTCTACTTTTCTATAAACAGTTTGCTCTTATTAAATAACAGGGTGTGTGTGTGTGTGTGTGTGTGTGTGTGTGTGTGTGTGTGTTCTCCTTGTTTACCTTTCTATGTCACTCCTGCATCTCATAATTGGAGGTTGAATTTTCCATTGAGCTCTGGCTTTTTCATCAGGAAGGTCTGGAAATCTGTTATATTGTTGAATAACCATCTCTTTGCCTGGAAGAATATGCTCAGTCTCACTGGGTAGATGATCCTTGGTAGGTACGCGAGCTCTATTGCGTTGTGGAAAATTGTATTCCACTGCCTCCAATCTTTCAGTGTAGAGGCTGCCAATCCTGTGCTATCCTCACTGCAATTCCTTGATATTTGAATTGTTTCTTTCTTGCCACTTGAAGTATTTTCTCTTTTACCTGAAAGTTCTTGAGTTTGGCCACAACATTTAGAGGACTTTTCAGTATGGTATGTCTTTCAGGAGGTGTCTGGGGATTCTCTTGTTTTCTATTTTACCCTCAAGTTATATAGTGTCTCAAGGAAGTTTTCCTTAATGAGCTCTTGGAGAATCTTGTCCAGGCTCATTTTTTCTTCATGATTTTCTGGTAGGCTTGTGATTCTCAGATTATTTCTCCTGGATCTGTTTTCCAGGTCAGTTATTTTTCCATTCAGATAATTTAACTCTTTTTCTAATTTTTCATTCTTGTTGTTTTGTTTGACTAATTGTTGGTTTCTCATAGAATTACTTATTTCAATTTGGTTAATTCTAGTTCTTTAGCTAATCATTTTCCTTGGTTAGTTTTTGGAGCTCCTTTTCAATATCATACACTTTTATTTTTAATTAGCTGTTTTCTTTATTACAATGTTTTTCTAAGTCTGCAATTTTGATTTTAAAAGACTTATTCCTTCTGTCTTCTACCTCACTCATTTGGTTTTCAAAGTTCCTTTTGAGATCATCTAGGGGAGCTTGCTGTGCTTGGGACCCATTCCCTCTTGATGTTTCAGCTGTGGGTGTGGAGCCCACATTATCTCCCTCTGAGTTTGGTTCCTCCCTCTGAGAATGGCAGGACTGCAGTGTCTTTGTAGTCTGCTTTCTACACATTTTGAGGCAGGGCCCTAGCCATGCCCTTCTTCTAGGATTCCCAAGCCTTTGCTCTTGAGGGTTTTGCCCTGGGGCAATAGTTACTATGTTTTCAGAGTTGGGCTGGGGGTTGGAGCAGCCTGGGTTGACTCTGCCATCCTGGTCCTTGGAGGTCTTGATAGGGGCTTTTTTTTAAATTTCTGGGCTATGGAGTTGGAGTCCCAGGAGTATTTGCTGTCCTGGACAGGGGCCCTGCATTTGGTTCTTACCTTGCTCTTTCCAGTCCCAGCCCTTTGGTGATAGGCCTGGTAGTGGTCTTTGTGGTTGGTGGGACTATTTGTCCCTCTCCTCCCCTCCATTGATCAGGCCTCCTCCAGGCCTGCCTCTGTGTGGCCATGCCTTCACTTACCAGCCTGCCTCTTTGTGCTTTGCCTTCACTTCCCGACCTCTCTAATAATTCTTAAATTATCTCTCCTCAATCTATATTTAAGTCAGTTGTTTTCTGATAAGATATTTCATTTTTTTTTCATTTTTTGACTTTGGTTAATTGTTTATTGTCTCATGGAGTCATTAGTTTCCACTTGAACAGTTGTGATTTTTAAGGCATTAGTTTCTTCAGTGAATTTTTGTGCCTACTTTGTTTTCCATTTTTCTGATTCTGTTTTTTAAGTTTTCTTCATTATTTTGTGCCTCTTTTAACAAGCTATTAATTTTCTTTTCATAAATTTCTTGCATTACTCTAACTTTTTTCCCTCAGTTCCCCATGTACCCCTCCCTCTCCCCAACTTTAATCTCTTTCTTTAACTTTTCAAGGAATTCTTATTGGCTTTGGCTCAATTGGCATTTTTCTCTAAGGCTTTACTTATAGCTATTTTTGATTGTTGTCCATTTCAGAGTTTATATTTTGGTTTTCCCTGCCACTGTAGTAGCTTTTCTGGTCAAGTTCTTTTATTGTTTATTTTCTCATTTTTCCAACCTCTGTCTTGACTTTGAATTGTTTATTAAAATTGGGCTCTGGTCATTAGGGGGTTGGAAGGAACTGTCCTAAGATTCTGGATCTCCTTTTCTAGTTGGTTGACTTTTCTTTAATAATCTTCTTATTTTAATTTAATTATTTTTTTAAAGATTTTCCTCCATCTCTGTCATTTAATTTTTACATCCTTTCTTTTAAGATCTGTGAATTCTTTTTGCACAGTTGACCATTTCATTTTTCTCTTTGAAGGTTTCTTTACTTCAATACTCTTAAGATGAACCCTGGTCTTCTCTATTCACAAAATAGCCTCCTATGCTTGAATTATTTTTCCTTTTTATTTCTTGTGGTAATAGCTTAATGGTTATAATCCCCTCTAGCCCTGATGTATGGGGGAATGACACCTCTTGCCTCAGATCTTCAATTCTCCCATCTATCATGGAACCAAAGCCAAACCTCCAACCTCCTGTAAGTGCCCATAGCCAGGGGCTTTCTGTCTCATTGCTTCTGCACTCACTGGGCAGTGTGTGCTCTTTTCTTCTCACCCTGTAAATCATCTCAGCAAAGTTGTATCTGGTTTTCCTTGTTAAAAGAGGTCCTCTCACTCTACCTGGGCTCAATCTTCCCTGGCTCACACTCCCAAGTTCCTTCACTATCCCTGGGGTAAAAGTTCCTGTCACTGAGGCTGAGGCAGCCTCTCCAACCAACTAACCCCAGGACTCGTAGCTTGTTCTTAAAGGAGTTCCTAGCCTGGAAAGGTTTACTCTTCATAGGTACCAAATCTTGTCCTGGGATTTTTCTTCTGATATTCTCAAATTGTCCCAGGAGAATTTCTATTGTGCCCCTATTCTTATTTATTTTTCCCACACTCATTTACTCTAATGTGCTATTTTATCTCTTTTGTGGAGGAAAATCTTGAAAGCTTGGATTTTTCTGTCCTTCTTTGCCATCTTCCCAGAATCCTCTCTTCCTTAAATTTCGAATTTTAAATTCTCACCCTTAATCCCTCCACTACCCATCCCTCATTGAGAAGGCAAGAAATTTTACATAGATTTTTCATATGTATTCATGTAAACATATTTCTACATCAGTCACATTGTAAAAGAAAACACTAACCAAAAGAAGAAAAAAATAAAAATAATAAAAGAAGTATGCCTTGGTCTGCTTTCAGACTCCATCAGTTCTTTTTCTGAATATGGATAGCATTTTTCATCATTAAGTGCCTCAGAATTTTCTTAGATCTTAATATTGCTAAGAGAAGCTAAGTCATTCACAGCTGATCATTGTACAGTATTGCTATTATTGTATATAATGCTCTCCTGGTTTGGCTCATTTTTCTTTGCATCAATCAGTTCATGTAAGTGTTTCAGTTTTTTTTTTTTGTCAGAGAGCATATTGTTCATCATTTCTTATAGCAAAACAGTATTTCATCACAACCATATATAACAACTTGTTCATTCGTTCCCCAATTAATGAATATCCCTTTAATTTCCAAGTATTTGCCCCATTAAAAGAGCTGCTATAAATATTTTTGAATGTATAGATCCTTTTCCTTTTTAAAAAAATCTATTTGGGATAGTGGTATTGCTTGGTCAAAGGCTATGCAGTTTTTTTGTTTTGTTTTGTTTTGTTTTGTTTTTGTTTTTGCATTTTGGGTATAGTTCCAAATTGTTTGAATCAGTATACAACTTCATTAATAGTACATAAGTGTCTCAATTTAACAACATCCGCTCCAACACTTCTTATTTTTCTTTTCTGTCATATCAAACAATTTGATAGGTGTGGGATGGTAGTTTAAAGTTGTTTCAATTTGCATTTCTCTAATCAATTGTGATTTATCTGTGGGGGAATGAATCATATTCTTATAGATTTGACAAAGTTCTTCATATATTTAAGAAATGATGTCTTAATCTGACAAACTGTCTATAAAAGTTTCCCCAAGTTATCTGCTTTCCTTCTGATCTTGTATACATTTGTTTTATTTGTACAAAATCTATTTAAGTTAATGTAGATGAAATTATACATGTTATGCCTAATAGTTCTCTCTCTCTCTCTGTTTCTCTCTCTCTCTCTCTTTTTCTCTCTCTGTTTCTGTCTCTGTCTCTCTGTCTATCTTGTTTATTCATAAATTGTTCAACTATCTATAAGTTTGATAGGTAATGTGTTCCATATTCTTCAAATTTTCTTGTAATATCTTGGTCATGTATCTGTTTGACTGTATCTTAGTAAATGGAATAAGATATTGTTGTATGCTTAATTTTTACCAGACTACTTTCTATTTTCCCAACAATTTTTACCAAATAATTAATTCTTATCCCCAAAACTTGTCTTTACACTTCTCAAACACAAGGTTACTATTGCCATTTGATGCTGTAAATCATATATCTACTCTATTCCACTGATCTAACTTTCTATTTCTTAGCTAGTGAAGCAAGGCTGCCCACTGTCATGAATGTTATTCAGTATTTTATAGAAAATTCGTGCAATAGCGATAAGAGAAGAAAAAGAAATAGAAGCAATCAAGTAATAAACCTATCTCCTTTTGCAGACAATATTATGATATCCTTGGAAATCCCAAATACTCAATTAAAAAGTTAGTTGAAATATTTAATAATTTTAGCAAAGTAGCAGGATATAAAGTAAATCCACATTAATCATCAGAATTCCCGTATATCACAAACAAACCTTGCAAGAAGATAAACTAAGAGATATGCCATTTAAAATAGCTCAACAGTATAAAATGCCTGGGATAACACCTGTAAAAATAAACCTAGTAACCATAGGAACAAAGTTATAATAAAAAAATTTATACAAATACAACCTGATTGAAATAATTTGAGAAATATTAATCGTTCATGGTAGGGTGGATCAATATAATGAAAATGACAATTTTTATTAAACTTTAATTTAATTTATATATCCAATGCCATCCCAATTAAACTACCTAATAATTATTTTATTAATAAAAAATAATAGCAGAATTCATCTGGAAAAAACCCCAAAAGATCAAGATTATCAAGATAATTAATAAAAAAAAGAAAAGGATGGAGGGTGAGCAACATTATAGCTCAAATCATATTATGAGGCAGTAATGAATAGCTTTTGATTAAGCAGCTAAAATTTGTAAGACAGTATACCAGGCACTGGATATAAAAAAAGATATACTTTTGAAAAATATTTCCTGCTTTTATGGAGCTTACATTTATTAAGAATTTAATAGATAATATGCAGGGACATAAATAAATACAAAATTTATTCAAGATAAATGCAAAGTAAAGCTAGTTAATGGAAAACATATCATGAGCAAAAGTTCCAACCTATCTCTTAAGGGGGAAAAGGTATTTAAGTAAGAAATAATTATGCCAATGTAATGTTTTAAAAGTTTTCACTATAAAACTTTCCATCAAGATTAAAAAAAAAATCTATGTATTTTTAAATCTTCTTTTCAAATTCTCAGAAAACATTTTTCATTCAAACTTGTTAAATACTTGGAAACATCCATGTTCTCATTGGCACAGGTTTTATCTTTACAAAAGGCAGACAGAAATTTAAGCAACAGCTACTGTAAAATAGCATAATAAAAGCTATTTTATATAGCATTTTATTCATGATTATTGTAAGTTCTATTTCATACTACATAAATGTCATGTAGTAGGTATACACATTGGAGAAATTCCTCATGAAATATCTTTGATGCACAGATGACTGCTGTCTCATTGATGTGTTTCTTCCCTCTAGAGTTGTAGATTGCAAATGATCAGTCTACCTGTCTGTAGTGCCAATGCCATATTTACAGTGCCCAAGATCATGATAAAGACCATGGCTATAAATATCGCATGGAGGTAGATCACAAAATATACCAAACTCTCAAGATAGAGGATAGAACTGAAGCATTTATTCAGAAACCAGAAAACCCAATCCCAAAACCAGTAAACCTATTCCATCATATTACCAAAGATATTCAGAAGCCACAATAATGCTAAGAACCACAGCATCCTTCAGCCTTCCCACAAACCAATACAAGATCAATATCTACTTACAAACCTCCCTATATCCTTAATGAGTGCACTCTCTCCCCCACTGTCTCACTAGCTCTGACCAGCTTCCTGTGGGCTCTGCTTCTCTTCAGCAAAGTCCTCGCACCACAGGCTTATGTGACTACATTCAGCCTATTAAGGGACAGAGTTTATCTTCATAGCAGAAAAGCTTTCTGGGGGCTCTACTCTACCCTTTAGCAAAGTCCCTACACCACTGGCTCCATGTGATTACATTCAGCTTATTAGGGGGACAGAGTTTACTTCCAAAGAAGGGGAGATCTTCAAACTCCCCCACATCTATTAAGGAGCAGGGGAGATCTTTAAATTTCCATTCCCATTACATTCAACCTCAATATCTTTCATGTCCCTTGCATAGCAAAAAGTTCATTAACAATAAATGAGAGTTTAGGGATAACTGGTGGAAAAACTGGTATCAACAGAAATTTCAACAATATAGCAAGATAATAGAAAAATGTATATATAAAACAATAGCTTAACGTGGGGGCTTGGGCACAATTACCCCCTCCTCCCCCACTCAAATTAATGGTGCTCAAAATCTTGGGGATGTAAGGGACATGAAAGATCTTGAGGTTGAATGTAATGGGAATGGGAATTTGAAGATCTCCCCTGCTCCTTAATAGACCTTGGGGGAGTTTGAAGACCGCCCTTGCTTTGAAAGTAAACTCTGCTCCCTAAGAGGCAACGGTCTCTTTTCCAAAGCTATTTCAAGCCGAAATTGGATGTAGAGCTGTCCCTGCCCCAAAAGGTCCCATTCGAGAGTTCAGTTCTTTAGCTGTAATCTGGAGCTTGGTCAATGCCAGTTCTGGAAGGTCCCATTCAAGAGTTCAGTTCTTTAGCTGTCATCTGGAGCTCAGTTGACTCCAGGTCCAGAGGTGGCATATCACAGTCATGGAAAGGGGGTGACATCCAGCTTAAGTAATCAGTCATTTTCAGGTGGAGGGTTCTAATCCTGCAGAAAAGAAATCTTGCAAATAAGTTTAACAGACAAAAAGTCAAAAAGAAATAAATACAGGTTCATCTGTGCCTCTGCAGGCCATGAACTCACTATCCTAACTTCATTCATGGTAGTTAGATACAATTTGACAATCATCTTCTCCTGAATAAACAGCAGCGATGGTATTGTCTTTCCCATGTGCTATCCTTTGGAACATCATCTAGCTTCTGCTTTACCCACACTTTAGCTCCCAATTTTATTCTATTAGTAGAGCCAAATTCTTTAGTTCCTCTGATAGTTATTTCAGGAAGAAGGTCAGTTTTCACAAGTGGTATTGTTTCACAAGGAACAATAACCACTTGAACTATTCTATCATTTTTACAAAAGTATATGGGTTCCTCACTCAAATTCTGCAATGTTACAATAATTTTACTTGACAATTAGAATCTATTACTCCAGCCAAAACATATGTAACTTGAGCTGTTAAACCTGATTTAGGTAATATCCATTCAAACTGATTTTTAGGGATTTTTTACTCACAAACCTCTCTAGCTCCTTCCCTCAACCTTCTCTCTCTCCCACCATCTGGCTAACTCTGAAGGCTTCCTGTGGGCACTGCTCCCCTTCAGCAAACTCCTCCCACCACAGACTCCATGTGACTACATTCAGTCTATCAGGGGGCAGAGTTTATCTCCACAGCAGGGGAGGTCTTCAAACTCACCCCAGGTCTATTAAGAGGCAGGGAAGATCTTCCAATTACCATTCCCATTGCACCATTCTGTACAACTTTGGTCCTCCAAAAACTCCCCACAAGGTGTCCATCTGATGTGCTAAGGCCTTTGCTTTCTTCTTTTGAAATAATGATGTTATCAAGAGAGCATGGAGGTTATCCCTCAAATTATTCTTTATTTTTGCTAGTCTATTCTCCTTTCTTTTCCATATACTGCTTTGATAACACCCTTTAGCATTCTTTTCTGGCATAATTCCTTGTTTATAATATGTTGCCATTTGCTCTGGACTAGTCATGGTAGTTGTTGTTTTTAATGTTTCTGGACCTTAGTTTTCTGATTTGTAAAATGTGAGGTGGAGATTGGACATAGTAGGCTCTGAGATCCCCTTTGACTCTGAATCTATGATCCTATGATCATATGCTCTCCTTTGCCATTTGAGTGATCTCCAGTTTTATTTCTTTGGAGACTCTAGTATCCCATGACTCACAGACTCAATAATAGTCCATACATTTTTTAAGCAAAAATTCATCTATCTCTTGATGACTCTCTAGGACACTAATGCCACTGTTCCCCAGAGGACAAACACAAAGTTCATCAGCATACCTATCTGTGTTTGAAGCTCTCCTATCTCTCAATAACCTGTCAGTCAGAAGATGATCCCCATTACAATAGCCTTAAACTATTCAGGATTATCTTCTTCTTCCAATGTTTCACTGAGGTAGAATATTAGTAGGGGTTTCTGTTAAAAGGCACATGATTATTCATTCATATTAGAAGTACAGTGTGCTTCTTTTGAACTTATATTTTATCTCTAACTGGAACCCTGTTCCTGAGCATCTATCTTCACTGTGTTTATATATTGTTTTCTGTAGAGGACAACAATAAATTAGTGACACACTAATAGTATTTACTTACTTTATTTCAAGAAAAAAAAAACACTAGTTGAAAGAACCCATCATGTTTTAAAATTTTGGAAGCTTCTTTGAGTAAGAGGTGACCTTCTAGCATTTGTAACAAAGTCCCCAGCACAGAGTAAATTTGCCTTTGAATGGTGACCCAAATTTTTACCCAGTTTCCTAGTGATATTCATCATGAAGGATATGGATTTATTTGGTCCATGCTGGGACTCTAAGTATTCACATAATTTTAATTACCAACATTGCCTTCTATTCACTTTCCATTATTTCCTGTGGCATACCATGCTGTGAGGAACAGTCAAACAGAGTTAATTACTTCCTTTCACATTATCAATAAGGAAAAGTGTGAGGAAAGGTAGATCTATAAAGGAACTATAAAAGTTATCTGTTAAGAAAATTTGATTTTTTTAAAAAATGTAGCTCATGTAAGTTATAATCAAGAGAATCCCTATTACCATTTGCAAATACAGTAGCATCTTTTCTGTTGAGCTGATTTAAATCATACTCCTTTCCCAGGACAACTATGATCCAGCTCATTGATTTTCTCGTGAAGGTATCTCCAGCAGAACTAAAATATGCAAGAGAAATTGAAATGGACCAGAAGATGTACTATATTATATATACTATATATAGGGATCCAGGCTAGTTCAGTCACTAGAGCAAACTACAATATTAATCCTACAAAATAACCTGATTAATGATGTTCAAGAATTCTCTATCTTTGTCAGTTTCCCATATCAAAGATAATCCATTCAAAATGAAGCTGAAATTTCTTATTTATCTGGAGAATTTGTAATTTGTTGGCACCTATTATTTATACATTTGGTCATGCCACTTAAACCTTGATAATAAATTTTATTTAGTTCATGTGCTCTACCTAAATGTGTTTAAAATACTTTTAACTATGCAGTCACTGAAAAATTGCCAGAGAGTCTAACCATTAGGAAAATTTTTGGAAGGAGCAGGAGAAGTAGCTGATAAATAAAAGTATGGTTAGTTCTATGAACTCATGCCTAAACACCAGAGAAAGATATCAATATTTCAAAATAAATTCAGGGTTTTTATGATAAATATGTTGCAGCTATTTTGATGTTACCAAAGTTCCACTTGTAGGAACAAATATTTGTTTGGGAAATGTTTGCTAGAGTATCTAAAGTCTTAATTATAATCATTGCAGGGGGTAGTATTTATAAAAATATAATTTACCTTCAGAAAATTTCTGTATAATTTTGAAACAATTATAATATTCTTAGCTGGAAACAATAGCTTCAATATTTCAAACCCAATCCAATCTAGCTACTCTAAAAGAGTCAGTTTGGGGGGGAGAGGGGCAATTGAGGTTAAGTGACTTGCCCAAGGTCACACAGCTAGTAAGTGTTGAGTGTCTGAGGCCAAATTCGAACTCAGGCCCTCCTAATTCCAGGGCCAATGCTCTATTCAGTGCCCCACCCAGTTGCCACGAAGAGACACTTTTTAAATAATTCTTTTTTGGTCATTATTTGAAGAAGTATGACCTAGATGATTAATTTTTCTCTGGAGTTATTCCTGGGCACTTGAGGCTATACAATCAGAGTTCATACTAAGTAGGAAGAGCTTTGACTATGGGCCTCATGACAAGAATGAGTCCCCTGCATTAGAACCACGATATCTACTAGATGATAAATTTTTGGCTATAACTAACCATGCAACAACAAAAACATTAAAATGGCCTTTGGGGCATGTGATGCTGGAATATCTCTGTTCAAGGGACTCCCCCTTTTTCCATTGTGCATTCTTTTTGGAGCCTCCCTATGGAAGAGTAGGTCAGATGCATTCCTCTCCTGCACTTCTGTTATAGCTTCCTAATTGGTCTACATGCCTTCAGGCCCTCCCATCTTTGATCCATCCTTGATATCATCCTATAATATTATAAGTCTTTTCCATTTTGTAGTTCCAGCATCTGAAGTAATCCCTATGGCTTCTAAAAAATAACGAACTTTTCAGATTGTCACGTAAGCCCTTCCCTCTATTATGTATTGACCTCTGAGTGTATACCACAAAAAGTTCCAAAGTAATGTATGACTCAGATGTAAAAGGTCATATCAAACAAATTAGAGGAAAAAAAGATGAAAGCTTTTTTTAACTATGGTAGAAGAGTTCATGGTCAGACAAAGGACAGGGAAGGTAACAAAAACAAGATAATTCTGATTATATAAAACTCAAGTGTTTTTGCACAAATAAAATAAATGATAATAAAATTAGAAAGTAAACAATTTGGGGGAATAATTTTGGAGGTTTCTTTTTCTGATGAACTCTCATTTCCAGGATATGTAAGGAACTGATTCAAATTCATATTAACAATAACCATTATTCAATTGACAATTGATTATTTGATATGAACAGACAATTCTCAGAGGAAGAAAACAAAAGTATGAACAAATATATTTAAAGTGCACCAAGTAAGTAATTTAGAGAAATAATAGTTAAAACAATTCTGAGAGTCAACTTCTAACCTTGTAGATTGATGAAGATGACTAAAATTGAAAATAAAAATATTTGTAGTATCTATGGGAAAAAAGAAGGTATGCTGACTTACTTTTAGTAGATCTTTGAATTGGTCTAGTTATTCTAGTTGATAATCTAGAATTAGGCCCTCAAAGTCACTAACTTTTCTATATCCTTTCAATCTACCAAAAACAAATCTAGGCCTAACAGCATATGCATCAGAGAACTGGAAACAGAGGATAAAATGCCTATCAATTGGGTAATGGCTAGATAAATTATGGAATATTAAGGTTATAGGATATCATTATCCCATAAGAAATGAAAGGAATTATTTCAGAGAAACCTGGAAATGTGTCTCTAAACTAATGTAATAAAGATAGCAGAAAAAATAATTCTTATAATAATGAAAGCATTGGAGAAAGAACTTTTTTTTGAAGGCCCTAAGAACTCTGAAAAATGCAGTGATTGAACAGGAATTCAAAGTCCAGATTAGTATCCAACTTCAGACAATCCAATGTAATTTCCTTTTAGAAATTATTTTGGTACTTTGAAAAGAAATGAAATGTAAACTTCATTTTAAAAAGCAATACTAGCCACAAGAACTCAAAAAAACCAAGTATTTGCCTTAATGTTGAATTCTGACATGATGGAGACTTAAGAAAAATCAGTCCTACTAAGAAAAATACTTTCAAGATGATCCAATCACATCATTATAGCATTGCATTATGTTTCATTTTGTTTTTTAATAAAAAACTTATTTTGCAAACAAGGAGACAATTTTTTGTTCAGCAATTTCACAATGGCTAGGTACTCCGTTAGTTTCTCATTCTTTGAGTTGCTCTAAATAGTTTTGTACACATAGGACATTTTTCTTTTTCTTAGCTCTCTGTGGGATATAAGCCTAGCAATGGTATTTCTGGCACGTCCATGATTGTACACAATTTTTATATCTTATTAGAGTCGGGGAAGATGTTGGAATTGGACCAGTTCAATTCCATGTATCTTAATAGATCGGTTAGATGGAAAAGAAAACTATATGTAGGTATGTATGCATATATGTACATATATAGATATGTACAATCAAATAAAAAGAAATGCATGTTTTAAAAGCATAAGAATATTCTACTGATTTCACTGAAACAGAACAATATGTCAGAATTAGTAAACCCCTGAAGCCAAAACAACCTCTCTTAATAGAAATTTTACAGCTGACAAGACATTATGCTTGGTTTAATATACTAGGTTTCAAACATTTTTTATTCTGCAATCTCCTGAGGGCTAACATTTTCTATCCCTCCCCATTTTCCTTTCTTATCTCTCACATCATTATTATGTCAAAGTAAAAAATAAAACTCATTTATTAAGACTTCCATAAATCTGAACTCAAGAGGATGACTCATGCAGTTTATCTTCAGCAAACAGCTTTAAAAAAAATCCTCAGCTCTATTCTCCATTATCTCCTCAGAATGAAATCCCTTATAAAAGTAGAAGGAACTATACAAAGGCAAGTTATTATAATTATCATAATCATCAATATCATTTTATGATTACGTTCAGTACTCTCTTCTAGGAATTGTATGAGCAACATTGATTTCATATGTACCTAGTTTAAAAATGACTAATAAGCAGCTATTTTATATTTCAAAGAGAGAACCATCTACATAGACAAACAGTGGTTTGTACATTGATACCTATATCTTTGTCTGTCAAGGGGATGTTATGGTTATTAAGTGAGATAAAAAATACGAAATTTCTTTTGATTATATCATGCTCTTTGCCATGTTTTGTTTTATTTCTAAACTAATTTGCTCTACCCTTCACCAGGAAATGTTGAGGAAATAAAAGTTTCCTCTTCCTGTTGCACAGATTCTTCATTTCATTCAAACAGTTCTTTGGGGAAAGAAAATTAGTTGGCAGGCTTTACAAGTCACTTCCCATCTGTATGGCACCTGGAATAAAATGCCCATATGCTCTCTTTTAACATAACATATGAGTAACATCTGGTAAACCCGACAAAGTTAGTAATGTATATAAGAGAATTGCCCTAGGTTTATCCTGGAAACTTAATAACATCTCTCCCCCAAACCCAATTTATATCTTAACATCCCTTCTCCCAATTTGGAGTTGTCAATTGAAATACATTATTCTATCCTATCCATTTGCTAATGCATAGAATAATGCTAATCTTATTTCCCCCACATAATCTATAGAGGCTATGTAAACATAAGCTTATAAAACATTTATAATTCCAATGTAGGAAAAAAACAATCAATCCCATAATTTTAGTTTTTACTGCTAAGACATTCTAGTCTTAAATGTACCAGAAGTTGGGGGGAGGTAGAGGTTTAATTCCATTCCCATTGTAGAAATGCCCTATTTCCCATATATATTGGCAAGTAAATTGTTATGTGTGTTTGTTAGATTTTATTTTATTTTAAATTTATTTATTTATTTTTAGTTTAAAACATTCAGTTCCACAAGCTTTTGAATTTCAAATTTTCTCTTTCTGCTTCCCTCCCCCTTGCCAGGATGGCATGCTATCTTATGTAGGCTCTACATATACATTCATATGAGACATATTTTCACATTAATCATGTTGTAAAGAAGAATTATAAGCAATGAGATTAACCACGAGAAAGAACAAACAAAACAAGCAAAAAAGAGAAAGAACAAATAATATGATTTGATCTGCACTCAGATTCCATAACTTTTTTTCTGGATGTAGATAACCTTTTCTATCATGAGATTTTTGGAGTTGTCATATAGCATTGTTAACAAGAGCCCAGTTTTTCATCATAACAGATACATTGTATCTGTAGTTGTGTACAATATTCTCCTAGTTCTGCTTTCTTCACTCAGCATCAATTTATATGTCTCTCCAGGTTGTTACTAAGTCTATTTTCTCCTAATTTCTTATAACAAAAGAGTATTTAATTATATTCATATACCACAACATGTTTAGCTATTCCCACATCTTCTGCAGCATTTAACATTTTCCTGTTTTGTCATGTTAGCCAATATGACAGTTGTTATGTGGTACCTCAGAGTTGTTTTGATTTACATCTCTCTAACCAATAATGATTTAGAGCATTTTTTCATATGACTATAGATAGCTTTACTTTTTTCCTCAGAAAACCACATGTTCATATCCTTTGACCATTTATCCTTTGGGGGAATGGCTTGTACTCTTATCAATTTTACTCAATTGTCTATATATTTTAGAAATTATGCCTTTATCAGAGACAATGGTTGTAAAAATTCTTTCCCACATTTCTGCTTCCCTCTGTAACACCATGTACAATCAGCTTCCCAGAAGAATGCTACTGTGAACAGCTTTTAAGATTCTGATTACACAGTATAGTGAGCATTCTATTTGTTCAATAACAAATCAAAGCAAAACATTCACAGAAAATCAAGGTACAGCATTCACGATATTACAACTTATCACGGAAAATCACAATATAGTATTCACAACAGCTTATCATTAAAATGGCCACATAGTTTTTACCAAAGTGGTCACAATATTTAGAACAAAGAACAATCATCTCAAAGTACAATAGTCAAACTCTTCCACTCATGGGGCACACTAAATTAACTCAATCAGTCACTTATTCAGCAATCAATTACTAAGTATCATTAATCAGTAAGTACAATCATCAGAAAATACACAAACCCTCCACCCCTAGGTCACTAGTAAACTACAATTTCATCATTACTCAGTACCCACCAAGAGGTCTTTTCATCTTGACTTGCAGCTGGTTCTCAGATTCCCTGGATCTTCTTCCATGGTCACAGATTCTACCTGGATTCGTCATACTGTCACATGGGTTCAATGGCAGACAGCTCCCAGTTCTTTGTCCAGATCTCTGGGTAGGTGCTGCTCCACACAGGGTCCAGTCCATCTCAAATCCTTCACAATTTTTGCTCCTGGGAATTCGAGGCTCAACCAAGCCACAAACAAAGTCTTAGCATCCTAGTCAGGCTTTCTCAGTCTTCTGCAGTTTGTTCAAAAGATCAGAATCACCCTATCCAGCCTGGGGGTAGGGGGTTTTCTAGGTTCCTGGGCTCGTGGACTCTTGTTCAGAAGAAACTCCACCACCACAAGTTCTCATCAAATTCTGGCTCAATTCTCAATTCTCTCTTCTGTAGCTATTCTTCCTCCAGATGAACTTCTTGTCTCAAGAAATTCTCACTCAGTTCTCAATTCTCATTCCTCTTCTCAATTCTTAGTACAGTAGTAGCAGCCCAGTCTCCAGATGCTATTGAGACAAACTCTCTCTCCAGCAGAATAGCTTCTGCCACCAGATTCTTGTTTGAAGAAATTCTGATTGTGCCTCTCTGGGGCTTTTCTTATATACATACCATTAGCTACTTCCTGTTTCAGCCAACCCCTTCCTGTTACATCAGGAGCAGGGGGTCATACCTTCTGTTTCTTTCACAGAGGTTTGATCAGTTACTAAGTGCTAATTACCTGTTTACTTGCCAATACAAAAAGGGGTATTCAAATTACCATTACACCCACCTAATCTTGGTTGCATTGGCTTTCTTTTCAATTTAATGTAATCAAAAGTATCCATTTTACATTTTGTAATGCTCTCTATCTCTCATTTAGTCATAAATTCTTGCCTTCTCCATAAATCTGCTAGGTGAATTATTCCTTGCTCTCCCAGATTGCTCATAGCATCAGCCTTTATATCTAAATAGTGAACAACAGTTTTTATCAAATAAAGAGTTCTTATTCCAGAAGCTGGAATTTTCCAGTTTATCAAACAATAGATTGCTATAGTTATTGACTACTGTGTCTTGTGTACCTAAGCTATTCCCCTGATCTCTGTCTCTTAGCCAGCAGCAAGTAGTTTTGATGGCAATTGCTTTATGATACAATTTAAGGTCTGGTATGACGAGGCCACTTACCCTAGTAGTTCTTTTCATTAGTTCCCTTGATATAATGAACCTTTTTTTCTTCCAGATGAATTTTGTTATTACTTTTTCTAGCTCTATAAAATAATTTTTGGTAGTTTGATTGGTATGGTACTGAATGAGTAAATTAATTAAGTAGAATTGTCATTTTTATTATATTAGCTCAGCCTACCCATGAGCAACTAATGATTTTTTTCTCCCAGTTGTTTAGATTTGACTTTATTTGTGTAAAAAATGTTTTGTAATTGTGTTCATGTGTTAACTGGGTTAGTTTTGGCAAGGAAAACTCCCAAATATTTTATAATGTCTATAGTAACATCAAATGGAATTTCTCTATCTCTTGCTGTTGAGTTTTTATAGTAACATAAAGAAATGCCGAGGATTTGAGTTTATTTTATATCTTGCAACTTTGCTAAAGTTATTATTTCGAGTAGTTTTTTACTTGATTCTCTAGGATTCTGTAAGTATATCATCATATCTTATTCAAACAGTGATAGCTTGGTCTCCTCTTTACCTATTCTAATTCCTTCAATTTTTTTTCTCTTATTGCTAAAGCCTAATGTTTCTAGTACCATAATGAATAACTGGGGTGATAATGAACATTCTTGTTTCACCCCTGAACTAACTGCAATTGCTTCTAACTTATTCCCATTACATATAATACTTGCTGATTGTTTTAGGTACATGCTACTTATCATTTAAGGAAGACTTCATTTATTCCTGTGCTCCCCAGTGTCTTTTATAAGGATGAGTGTTGTATTTTGTGAAAAACTTTTTTCTGCATCTATTGAGATAATCATATGGTTTCTGTTAGTTTTGTTGTTGGTATGATCAATTATGCTAATAGTTTTCCTAAAACTGAACCAGCCTTGCTTTCCTGGAATAAATCCTACTGGTCATATAGTGTATTATTCCTGTGATAAGTTGCAGTAATCTTTTTGCTAATATTTTATTTAAAATATTTGCATTTATATTCATTAGAGAAATTAGTCTATAATTTTCTTTCTCTATTTTGACTCTTCCTGGTTTAGGTATCAGTACCATATTTGTATCATAAAAATAATTTGGTAGGAATCCTTCTTTTCCTATTTTCCCAAATAGTCTAGATAGTATTGGAATAGGGGAATATTTTTGACAGGACTGAATCATCTCTAAATTTGTATTTATTATTTTACTACATGGATGTAAGCTGAATTAGCTGGAATGCAGGTGGACATAGAAAGCAGTGATCTTAATATGGAAACGTCAGGATCTAACATATATACATAAGAAACCTTATCTCCTCATGTAGGCTAGAGTTTTGTTTTTTTTTTTTAAGTTTTCTTCAATTCTAGATCTTCCTTTGGACATTGCCCGATTTTAACTTGTCGTGAGTGGGATGAAGAGAGACAAAACATTTTCTCTTGCTTCCAGCTGCAGATCTTCACTTTGAGATCTCTAATCTTCACAATTTGTTGAGACAAATGTGGGATGAAAAACACAGAAAGTATAGGGTATCAAAAATGGCCTCTGTATGATCTCATATATTCATCACATACTAGATTGAGATATCATGACATGAAGTCATGAAGTTAATTTTTATGCCTTTAATTTGTAGTGGGAAGTCTAAGTGGGAAGGCTTATCACAATTTAGTAATATAAGTAACAAAAAGATAGTAAAACAAAATGAACCAAATTCACAGAGGTATGTTTGCCTGTCTGTGACTTAAATGTATAATTTAGTGCTTAACAAAGACTTTTGTTATTTGATTATTAGTACCATCTGTAATTTAGATGTTCATTGGGTTCTTTCTAAAATTATATATACATATATATGTGTGTGTGTGTGTGTGTGTGTGTGTGTGTGTGTAAATTTAAATAAAAACCTGAGTCAAAATTGTTTAGAAAGAACTATGTCACAAAAATATTTATAAATTATATGTACAATATTTTTAAAGCACAAGCTGAGATAACTACAATTTTAAAACTACAAAATTCCAAAATTATCCTTAAAATTTGTAAATAGATAAACAAGTGAAATGTTAGTTTTGAGATCTACACTATTTGCTTTTATTTTGATTAAGAAAATATAACATTTAACAAAATTTGTTAGTTTAAGCAGATTTTACTTTTCAAATGCAAAATTCTAGTGTGTTTCCCAAAAGTTGTAAATTAAAAAGTGAAAACCTAAAAATTGTGAGACAAAGCTGAATAGGAAAAATCGATCATTTGTAATACTACCACATAATATATTTGTTTTGGACTGACATGTCTAGTCAACTTTTACATAGCTTTAATGGTACAGCACAGAATCTCAAGATTCCTAAAGGCCATTTACTTCTGCATCTCTATAATGTTTAGCAGCTTTGTATTTTAAACTTTGCCATTTTGGGTATATTTTAGCTCTTCTAAAACGTGGGAGTTATAATTTCCAATACAAAGCAATGAGAGTTATAAATATGGATTCCACATATGAAGATCTGAATGTGCTTTTTAATCGCTTCT
Organism: Petaurus breviceps papuanus; assembly: GCF_028583685.1. Taxonomy (NCBI): domain Eukaryota; kingdom Metazoa; phylum Chordata; class Mammalia; order Diprotodontia; family Petauridae; genus Petaurus; species Petaurus breviceps. The sequence continues at coordinate 5,325,155 of NW_027186473.1, forward strand.
TCATGGACAATAATGTAGGTAGATACCAATCAAATAATTCCATCCTGTAAGTTGATATCTATTTCTTCATCTATCAAATGTCATATCCAGATATAATACTCCATGTCAGAAAATTTGTTTTTTAACTGGTAAAAATTGTACATTCCCAGTTGTGGGAAAAAAAGTCTCAATGTACATTTAACACTCCATAATGATGATATATGTTGTGCAGATCAAAACGTTTTTATGAACTAAGTATGCAAGAGGTGAAAACTATAACCATTCATAGCTACCTCAATGAATATACAAAAGCAAAATATGATTGCTCTGAGAAAAACAAGTTCCTTGTTTTTTTTAATTAAATTATTTCTTTTTTGTTTTCAATATTCACTTCTATAAGTTTTAAATTTTCTCCCACTCCTTTCCCTATCCCTCCCCAAGATGGCTTGCAATCTGATATGGGATCTACACATTATTCCCATTAATCCATCTACACAATATCCCTATTAAACACATTTTCACATTAGTCATATTGCATAGAGGAATTATAATGAATGGGGAAAACCATCAGAAAAAAATAACAAACAAAAAAAGAAAATAGTGTGCTTTACTCTGCATTCTGATTCCATAGTTCCTTCTCTGAATGTGTATGGTATTTTCCATCATATGTCCTTTGGAATTTTAGGTCCGTGCATTGCTGGGAAGGGCTAAGTGTGTCAAAATCAGTCCTTGAACACCAAGCATCAATTCATATAAGTCTTTCCAGGTTTCTCTGAAGTCCTCCTGTTAATAATTTCTTATACCATAATAATATTCAATTACATTCATATACCACAACTTGTATAGCCATTTCCCAATAGATGGGCATTCCCTCAATTTCTAGTAATTTCCCACCACCAAAAGAGCTGCTATAAATATTTTTGTACATATAAGTCCTTTCCTCATTTTTATGATCTCTTTTGGGTACAGCCCTAGAAGTGTTATTGCTGGGTCAAAGGGCATGCAATTTTTATAGCCCTTTGGGTATAGTTCCAAATTGCTCTCCAGAATGGTTGGATCAGTTCACAGCTCCACCAACAATGAATTAGTATCGTAACTTTCCCACATCTTCTCCAACATTTATCATTTTCCTGTTAGCCAATCTGATAGGTGTAATGTGGTACTACTTTGGAGGTGTTTTGATTTGAATATCTTTATTCAATAGTGATGTAGAGCACCTTTTAATATGACTATAGATAGCTTTAATTTCTTCCTCAGAAAATTGCCTGTTCATATCCTTTGACCATTTATCAATTGGGGAATGACTTGTTAATTTGACTCAGTTCTCTATATATTTTAGAAATGAGGCCTTTATCAGGGATACTAGTTCTTAAAATTCTTTCCCAGTTTTCTGCTTTTCTCCTCAATTTTGGTTGCATTGACTTTCTTTGTGCAAAACCTTTTTAATTTAATGTAATAAAAATCATTTCATAAAGTTCTCTATGCCTTATTTGGTCATAAATTCTTCCATTCTCCATAAATCTGTCAGATACATTATTCTTTGTTCCCCTAATTTGTTTATGCTATCAGCCTTTATACCTAGATTGTGTACCCATTTGGAATATATTCTGATATACAGGGTCACATATTAATCTATGTCCAATTTCTGCCAAACTATTTTCCAGTTTTCCTAGCAGTTTTTGTCAAACAGTGAGGTCTTATCACAGAAACTTGGGTCTTTAAGTTTATAAGAAAAGTTTCTCTTTTCAAAGGCAACTATGACAATTTCAAACATTCCATTTCCTTATAATAATGTAGAATGTCCTTAAAATAGTTGCATCATATATTTTTTTTAATTTCAGAATTATTTTATATGCCAGATCAAAGACAACTGGAGATGAACATCTGGTTTTGGTCCTTCTCTTAACATGTTTGTACAAAGGGATATGAAGATATTGAACTCAACATCCTAGGATGATCTCTACTTATTTTGGACTGCACACACATGCATATATACATGTGTACATATATATATACACACATATGTGTAACATATTGTAATGGCAAGCACAGAAGTAGTTCACACCTTGTTTCCACCATTTAATAAACACCTTGTTTCAGTTCAAGTTTCTTTTGAGTCTTTTATCAAGTCTGTTAAGAAACAGAACATGTAAATACCACAACTTGTGAACCCTAGAACTCATGAACTCCTGCAGCAGGAAGGATAGGAGGTAATGACCATATATAAGGAGAGGCCCAGGCTAGAGATAGCAGAACTGAGAAGAGGACTCTTGTGGTGGCAGAGTTAAGAAGGAGAAAACTTGTGGTATTCTGGCACTTGTTTGTTTGATCTGTCTGTGTTGATGTTTGTTTGTGATCCTTTGTATAGAAGGCCCGGGACCTTACTGGAAGTGCTGAAAGAGGATTTTCTGGTTGTATGTTTACAGAAGGTATGTAGGAGGGTTTTGCAGGTCCTGGAACTTTACTGATGATTTGTACTGACCTCTTGGACCTCATTTGTGGGTCTGTGTTGATTTCTATGTTGATGATTCGTGTTGAGTTCTCAGACCTTGGTGGTGGGTTTGAGTTGATTTCACAGGCAGATAGTGAATTGATTATGGTGCTGGCAATGTGAATGAATATTATTGTGGCTCTGTCAAGCTTTGTCTTCCCAGAAACAGGAACTGTGAAGGACTTGAGGTGGACTGGACACTGTGAACTTCAATATGGAATGGGAACTGGATGAAGAACTCTACAAGAAGCTGGACCAGGAACTGAGAGTTGCCTGCCTTTGAACCCAGGTGACAGTTGGGTCTGGGACCATGGAAGAGGAACCATAGAAGCTGAGTCAAGCTGAAAGAAGACTTTACTTGGATACTGTGTACTGATTGAGAAGATTATGATTTACTTTGACCTAGGGGTGGAGGATTTTTACTTTTGTAATTTGTGATTTAGTTAAGGGTTTGGTGATTGACTAAATGAATGTACTTTGTTGAAAACAGTGTGACCATTTTGGTGAAAACTATGTGTCCATTTTCATCATAAATTTTTGAGTTATGACATGATGAATGCTTTATTTTTCTTTTCTGTGATAAGTTGTAACATTGTGAATGGTGTATTTTGATTTTCTATGAATGTTTTGCTCTGATTTGTTATTGAATAGAGAGCTCACTATACTATGTAATTAGAATCTTGAAAGCTGTCCACAGCAGCAGTCCCCTGGAAAGCTGCTCATGTGTGGCTTTACACATACATATGTATGTTAAACATTTAACATACATATACATGTAACAAATATGTATGTATCTACAGACATATCAACATACATTTATTCAGTGTGTACTATGTGCCAGGAAGTATGCTAAGTACTGGATATATAAAAAGAGGCAAAAGTCATAACCTGTCTTCAAAAACTTCACTTTAATTCACCATTAATTAATAATTTACATTTCTTTAAAATTAAAAAAAATAATAGAATCATGGAATTTCAGAGATAAAAGCAATCTTAGAAATCATTTAATAAGCCTTTCTTTCTTTTGCACAGAGTATGAACCGCTTCTTTAAATGTTGCTGATAATTAATCAATGAGCTTCCACTACCTGAGGGAGCCAACTTTATGCAGCCTCTTTTCCACAGTTAAACTATGACTTTATATGGACCACATTCTGTCTTAGATTCATTCCTTATAAATCTCTTTTATGACTCATGGTCCCTACCAAATGTTTCTCCTTGGAATATCAGAATTTTACTAATGACTTGGTGTGAACAATTGCCAGAGCGTGCTTAGGATACAAGAGGTTCAGAAAGAATGTGTGGGGGAGAAAATGTATTAGGTTGCCTACCAATCCAAAGGTCTACAGAGCTGTTTGTTGTTCTAACCTTATTATTGTGTGCTTGTGAAAGCTAGGCAGTCTACCAGCACCATGCCAGAAATGTGAACTACATCCATTTGCATTGTCTTAGGAAGATTCTTAAGATCACCTTGCAAGATAAGGTAGTGAACACCGAGGTCCTCTCTTGAGCTGAGCTGTGGAGCATTTAAACTCTCTTGCAGAGAGCACAGATCTGATGGGCTGGCCATATAGCCCAAACACAAAATGTACATTTCAGTAAAATTTTTGTAGAGATCATTTTGTGGAGAATTTGCACAAGCATGTGCTTACCTGGAGGTTAGAAGTGGTGAGAGAACACTCTCAAGGTCTCTGAAGAAGTTAGTATTGAATGTGAGATGTTGGAGATACTGACATAGGACCACCCAGCATGAAATGCCAGCATCAAAGAAGGCACTGTACTTTATAAGCATAGCAGAACTGAAGTAACACAAACAAAACATGAGATGTACCAGTCTTGAGACATCTCCATCCCAGATGTTCAAATGGACTATTTATGTCACTTCTGTGATAGAGCCTTCTGAGCTCATATGGAAATGATAAGCCACAGGTTTACTTTATCCTGACCAAAACAACAAGATGTCAGCACTCCTTTTCAGTACAAAGGATGAACAGGTGTTAACAAAAGATAAATATTTACAGTTTCTCTGTGAGTAATTTGCCTAATAAACACAAAGATTTTATTTATTTTCATCAAAATTACAAAAAAATAAACAAAAACAAGTTGGAGGAATAAAAGGTAAAGGGAAGAAGACAGGGCTAGATGTTTTTACACTGTATCAGGACTAACTTTGTGGATGGGTTCTTTATACCTTGCTGAAAGATATGACCTATGTCAGAACAAAAGCCTCATTAATGGGGCAACAAGGATCACCACATTCATTTTTGGCTAATTCTAATATTTGTTTTCCTTACATTAAAATTTTATATGTATCTTTGTGACCCTCCCTCTCCTGACCCCCACCAACTAACTGTTTTCATTGATCAATTTTTCTTGTAATGTAAGAGAAGTTTTCCACATGATGTCATGAAAGAGTATGATATATGAAAGGAAGCCTGGCTTTGAAGTCAGAAAGAATAAATTCAAATTCTGTCTCAGTTACTAACTACCTGTGTAACTTCAGTCAAGTCTTTTGAACTTTTTTGCTTCTGGTTTCTTTCTCTGTAAAATGAAGTGCTCTATTATATCTTCTCTTCACCATTTTTAATTTTAAAGACATATGACTTTGTTCTTTTTATTCTTCTTTGTATTATTATTATTAAATTATATTAAATGAAAATTAAATAAATATTATTAAAATAATTATACATTTTTCTCTTAAAGAAGAAAAAATCAAGAATATTAAAGTTTTGATTGATCTAAATACTCAAATAAACCTGTGATTTTGTCAATTTTAAAATTACAACAGATTGAAACTATTCATATTTACCCATCCTGTGGGCTTCTCGCCATTATTGTCTCATAATTTTCTCAAAGACAGAGGAAGTAATCTATTCAACCTACTGGAGACCTCCATAATTTTCTTCTCACATCATAGAATACCACTGGATTACTCTTACTGTACATTTATCATTTGTTTCTCTTTCTCAGGGACCAGTCTATTTTTTTCCCTTTCATATAATTCTGTGATGGTATACTTAATCTCTCTTATACTATGATTTTTACGAGTTATATGTTGCATCTTGTTCAGATTCATTGTTTCCAGTTTGAAGTTCACTAATTCATGAAAAGCTGAATTATTACAAGTTTCACTTCCAAAAACAGATGGTCTTGGTAACCAATTTGTGGAGTAGAGGAAACTCAATGGAGTTCTTCAAAATTCCCCTCCAAACAACTCTAAAATAATGCCTTAAATTAAATTCTGGAGTAACAGAACCAACAAAATGCTGGGAGAGAAAATTTTGTAGACTAAGACAACTAAGGAGATAGTAAGAAAAGTTTATTTTTCTTACTTGCATGGTAGTTATCAAGCCTGTAGAAAGTCCAGACTTAATAGTGCAGGCCCTGACTGTAGCACCCTCAGTGGACATTAGAGGTGGCTACATTGGTGGCAGTAGAATTTTCAGGAGCTCTCAGATGGTGGTCCTGGAGGTTTCAAATAATTGATCAGAAGGAGATTGGAAAGTGTTCTTTGCTGTACTGGGTTTAGGACCCTCTTGCTTTGCCCATAGATAATTCCAGGTTTTATTCCCAGGGAAAAAAGGAGGGATAGAACTTGCAACTACAGAGGAGACGGACCCTGTTCTCAATGCAAAGACAGGGGGATGCACTAGCAATTGTGATTGCATCAGATTGGGGGACCTGGTAACAGTCACAGAGCCAGGGGGAGTGCTTGTACTGGTATCTACAGGGGAATAAGGCCCCTTCATGTGTAAAGACCAGAGCACAGGCCAGGAAAGCAGCAACTACACCTCTCTAGAAGTCATATGACCTTGGAGGCATTGAAAACCTACACAGTCCCAAAGCTAGCTCTGAAAATGGCAGCAATAAATTTCTGAACTTTAGGACAATGCTTCTCCAACACAGGTGCAGAAATCAACTTTAACATAAAGCTAAAAGTCAAGAAATAGATTGGGAAAATGAACAAACAACAACAAAAAAGAACCTTACCATAAGAATTTACTATGGTGATAAGGAAGATCAAGATATAACCCCAAAGAAGATAATGATATCAAAGCAGATATAAGCCAAGCCTTAAAGAAAATATGTAAATTGGATACAAGCCCAAAAAGAATGCCTACAGGAATTCAATAAGGAGTTTAAAAACCAAATAAAAGAGGTAGAGGAAAAATGGGAAAAGAAATAAATGATGCAAGAAAATTATGAAAAGAAATTCAACAGTTTGGCAATAGAGCCACAAAAATACTGAAGAAAATAACATCTTAAAAATGTAGTTGGACAAATGGTAAAAGAGGAACAAAAAGCTCTTGAACAGAAAAAAAATTTTAAAAGCAGAATAGGCCAAATGGGAAAAGAGGCACAAAAAGTCACTGAAGAAAATGATTCCTTACAAATTAGAATTGGGCAAGGGGAAACTAATGACTCCATGAGATATCAAGAAACAATTTAAAAACTGTAAAAAATGAAATACTAGAAAAAATGTGAAATATTTCATTGGAAAAAAGGAGAGATAATTTAAGAATTATTGGATTCCCCGAAAGCCATAATAAAAAAGAGCCTAGCAATCATATTTCAAGGAGTTATCAAGGAAAATTGATATCCTAGATTCAGAAGGTAAAATAGATATTGAAGGAATCCACAAATCACCTTCTGAAAGAGACTTCCAAGGAATACATTAGTCAAATCCCAGTGCTTCCAGATTAAGGAGAAAATATTTCAAAAAGCTACAAAGAAAGAAAAAATTAAAATAATGTGGAGCCATAGTTAGAATCATACAAGATTTGGAAGCTACTACATTAAAGATTTGTGGGTCTTGGGATACGATATTCTGAAAGGCAGAAGAGCTAGCATTACAACTAATAATAACTCATCTAGCAAAATGAAGCATAATCCTTCAGGGGAAAATGAATATTTAATTAAATACCTAATGAAAAACCAGAGCTGAATAGGAAATTCAACATTCAAACACAAAACTTTGTTCTGGCCAGAAACTCTGAGGGCCTTCAGCTCCCAGATAGATTCTTTTGTCATGGCAAACTAGACCATCTTTTTTCCTCAATTCTCTTTTAACCTTTAATCATTGAATGAGCATTCCCACAAGCAAACTGAAACATGGGAGAGACCTGTGTTAAAAAAAAAAAAGTCCAAGATCACTCTCTGCATCCTGAGCCATCACCAATCATCTTTATTTTTGTCATTCCTCTGGACCCTGATGATTCTGGAGGAGACAGTGAAACTGATGACTTTGCATAGCTCTGCCTCACTTAAATACAGTTCACCAACAAGGCCAAATCACCCTTGTGATGTCATTGATCCTCTTCAAGAATGAAGGACAAAAAACACGAACAAGAAAATCATGTATTTTTAAACATTTGAAAAGGATTACAGCCACTCCAAGATAGGAAGAAGAACTCTTATACACTTTTGCATTATTTGCCCTTTATAAAAAAATAATTAAACCAAGGGATGAGAGTTAGTAGGTCACTTCTGAAAGAGATACTATTTATAAAAAGATATAACTTGATAAAGATAGTGATAGTCAATTCTTACAACAGTCGTGATTTATCATATTAAGTACCCAAGCAAAAATGATTTAAAAATAGAATGGGAGCAAAACTAAGTGTGAAACCTAAGACCCTGTTCTGTCCTCCTGCTATGCTTTGAGTAGGAAGCAAATTTTGCAGTAAAACACAACCTCAAAACAATCACAGAATCAGAAGGAGTGGGGCAAATGAAAATGGCATTCAGGCTAAGTGAGGCACGGGATATGGCATTTGTGGCACCCCATGGCAATCTCATGAGCTAGTGAAGGCAGCCAACACAGCTGCCTGCATATCCTGCCAAACAGCCAGATGCGTTGGGAAGAGCCTTTTTCTATAGTTGGCATCTGAATCCCCAAAGAGGATGGTGGCTATAGTAATCTCCCTTTTTTATACATATTTTTTCCTTTAATGTATTTTACTTGGAACATGGAAACTTTCATGAAATAAAAACTACTTGCGAGTCACTTTGTGCCTTCATAGGGAACTCCATTTTAGGCAAAACATTCCAAGTCAGGAAGAATCCTGGCTACTTCTCAGTAATATTATACCTCGTCACCCATCCATGTATCATTTTCTTTTAATTCAGAGCTGTTATTAGGAAGGACAAAGGCCACAGCTTTATTTACTGGAGAGAAAATTATTCAAACAAGTATTCACTGGCCATAAACACTGATTGCACCAAATCAACATTTCCAAAATAATGCTTCAAACCTCCCCAGGTGGTAAACTATTTCATCAAGGGCTAGCGTTGGATGCCAAGTTCTCCCAAATGCATGCTGTGTCTGTACCACAAACTAGGACTGATTGCTCTCTAATAGATGGAGAGTAGCCTAACATCTTTGTTATTCCAGATCACAGTTCCAGAGATATTTACATCAGAGAATCCTTCCTCAGGACTTACTGAGTCAGGATTTTCTCAATCAAAATAGTGAAGCAGCACAGTCTTACTGCTTTATATAGCCATCATTTGAAAGAAAAATAATATCATAATTCAGATTTAGAAGATTCCATATCCCTTGGATAGGTGACACAAAGAAATTTCCCAACACAGGTTGTATGTATGAGACATTGACATAAGTAATTGATTTGACTAAAAACCAAGAGCCAGTAAATTAATAGGATGACCATTTGAACTGAACTGAATCGTCAACCCAATATGGTTTCCCTTTGTAGACAGTTGAAGAAATGAGATTCCCACCTCTCCTTCCCTTTACTTCCAAAATTGTTTCACTGGACTTATTTCTTATGATTATTCATTTCCTTAAAGATCTGCCTGAGGTGATGAGGTTAAATGACTTTAGTCCATATGTGTCAGGGACAAAACTTGAAACATGGTTTTCCTGAACTTGAAGCCATCTTTCTATTCATTTAACAACATTGGGTCTCTAAGGTGAATTAGAGAATTGAGAACTAGAGAAGGTGAATCAGAAGACATTCTTTCAAAAATTTTAATATTTTGTTTTCCCCCAATTACATGTTATGACAATCTTTAATGTTTGTTTTTTCTTAATTTTTGAGTTCCAAACTTTCTCCTTTCCTCCCCCTTCCCATTAAGAAGTCACGTAATTTGATATACATATAGGTATGTAGTCATGCTAAACATATTTCTGTGTTAATTGTGTTATGTAGGAAAACACAAGCAAAAAGAATAATGAAGAAAGTAAAGAAAAATATGCTTTGATCTGCATTCAGGCTCCATCAGTTATTTCTTTGGAGATGGACAGTACATTTCATAATAAATCCTTCAGTACTGTCTTAGATCACTGTATTGCTGCAAATAACTAAATCATTCATAGCTGATCATCATACAGCATTGCTGTTAACTGTGTACAATGTTCTCCTGGTTCTACTCATTTCACTTTGCATTAATCATTCCATGTAAGTCTTTCCAGGTTTTTCTGAGAGTAATCTGCTCATTACTTCTGGTAGCTTAATTGTATTCCATCACAATCATATACAACAACTTATTCAGTCATTCCCCAATTAATGGACATCCTCTCAATTTCCAATTCTTTGCCACCACTAAAAGGACTAGTATAAACAGTTTTTGTGTGTATTCTTTTCCTCTTTTATTATTTGTGGACATTCTTAATAAGTAGTTCCCCATACTGGTCAAATCATATATTCATTTATTAAAAATTCAAATTTCTATATTGTTAAGAAATACAAATTTTAAATTAAGAGATAGCCTAGAATAATTTCTGTTTAAAGAGAAATAATTATACTGAAATTATTTTTTATACATCCTAATTACTGGTCACCTTGTAAGATGTTGCTTTCCTTTACTAGTTTTAGGAGAAATAATAACAAAGTTCATCATATGGATCAGATGAAAAAAACATTGTCCTGATATGTGCTATTGAAAAATAACCCTTAAATTTCTTCAAAATCATGCCTTATCTAGGAGGTATACAATTGAGCAAGTTCAGGCATTCCTCTGAACTTCATCATCTGAGTGCCACTAATATCATCTTACATATTACATATATTTTCTGACATGGTACACTTTCAAAGCTATATTTATTCATATTTGATATACCTCAAAGATGTTAATATTCCAGAGAAATGGGGGGACACCCAATAATACTTTTTAAACCCCAAATTAAGACCACCAACAGCACATTAGCATTTTTAGACACGCCCATTTTCTGATCTTTAACTGAGGCACCTAGGAATGTTCAATGGATATTGTATTAAAATTGGAGTTAGGAAAATCCGAGTTCAGATCTTTCCTCAAATTGGGCATTTAAGTGGTTCAGTGAATAGAGCACTGGCCCTGGAGTCAGAAGGACCTCAGTTCAAATCTGCCCTCAGACACTTAGCACAAAAACTAGCCTGTGACCTTGAGCAAGTCACTTAACCCCAATTGCCCCGCCTTCCCCCTCCAAATAGCAAAAAAAAAAAAAAAAAAAAAAGCAGCTCTTTCCTCAGACACTGAAGTAACTAACGAATGAACACTGGGCAAATTATTTCACCTTGCTCCATGTCTTTTCCCCTCTGAAAAATAGGAATTCTAAGAGCAGCTATTCTACAGGGTTGACATGAAGATCAAAAGAGATAAAAATATGTAAAGTGCTTCGGAAATCTTGTAACACCATATAAATTCTGGCTATCATTATTGTTTTTTTTATTAATTCTCCACAAATTGGGCTCTACACATATAAATTTTCTTGATGAGATTTGACAATAATAAGCAGGTTCACTCAAGCAGATTTTATAATCAAACTGCTAATGAGGGACAATATGGGACATAAATCCTGCTATTTTCATTGATGCTCTCTGCCTCTGTTTCTCTGTCTCTGTCTCTCTATACACACACACACACACACACACACACATTTATCTAGAAGTTCTCTACTGTTCCCTTCAGGTTAATGATTTCATTATAAACTCTAAAAATCATACACAATAATGATTATAAAAACTAATTTTTGAATGCTTACATGAACTTTTTCCTTACAACAATCTTTTAAGGGTAGGGGTGTAAGAGTTATCTCTAATTTTATATCAAATGCTTAATTAACTTATACTTTACATCATTCATTTTGGGCAAATTTTTGAGTTGCAAATTTTCTCCCCTTTTTTCACCTACCCATCACCCGAAAATAGTGATCCCACTGGATATCCCTTCCTCCAATTTGCTCTCTCCCATATCTACTCCCATACCCCCTCCAACTTTCCAGTAGGGCACGATGGATCTCTATGCCCAGTGCCTGTATATCTTATTTCCCAGTTACATGTAAAATAATAATTTTATATATATATATATATATATATATATATATATATATATATATATGGTTTTAAAACTTTGAATTCCAGATTCTTTCACTTCCACCCTCATCACTCACTTTCACATGGAAGATAAGCAATTCAATATAGGTTGTACATGTGTAGCTATGCAAAATATTTCCATAGCAGATATATTGTGAATGACTAAGTATATTTCCCTCCTTCTATCCCACCCCCCCCACACTCATTCTATTCTCTTTTTTGATCCTGTCCCTTTTCAAAAGTGGATGCTTCCAACTTCCCCCTCCCCAGCCTGCCCTCTCTTTCATCTTCCACCCTCTCTTTCCCTTCCCTCCTACTCTCCTGTAGGGTGAGACACACTATTTAGTGTGTATGTCATTCCTTTTCTAAGACAAATTCAATGAGAATAAAGTTGACTCATTCCCTTTTACCTTCCTGTTCTTCCCCTCCACTGTAACTGTTTCCCCTTGCCTCTTCTATATGAGATAATTTACCTGATTCTGTCTTTCCCCATCTCCTCTCATTATATTCCTCTCTCACCTTTCAATTTCACATTTAATTATCATCCCTTCCTATTAAATTGGTCCTGTGCCCTCTGTCTATGTATACCTGAACACATATATACACAAATTCACAAAGGTACTCACATGCCCATATACCCTCCTATATAGACATACACACACATTTCTATTACCTTCAACTATTCTCATAGTGAGAAATGTTTCATAAGTGACAATTATTGTTTTTTTTTTCCATTTAGGAATGTAAAAGTTCAACTTTGATAAGTTCCTTATGATTTCTTTTCCCTGTTTACCTTCTCATGCTTGTCTTGCTTCATGTATCTGAATGACAAATTTTCTATTAAGCTCTTTTTTTTTTCATCAAGAATGCTTGGATGTCCTCTATTCCACTGAATGACCATATTTTCCCCTGAAACATGATACTCAGTTTTGCTGGGTAGGTGATTCTTGGTTTTAATCCCTGCTCCTTTGATCTCTGGAATGTTATATTCAAAGCCCCTCAGTCCCTCAATGTAGAAGCTGCCAGATCCTGGGTTATCCTGATTGTGTTTCCACAATATTCAAATTGTTCTTCCTGGCTGCTTGTAATATTTTTCACCTTGATCTGGGAACTCTTGAACCTGGATATAATATTCCTGGGAGTTTTCTTTTTGGGATCTTTTTCAAGAGGTGATGGGTAGATTCTATCTACCTCTATTTTTCCCTCTGGTTCTAAAACATCAGGGCAATTTTCCTTGAGAATTTCTTGAAAGATAATTTCTAGTTTCTTTCTTTTATCATGGCTTTCAGATAGTCCAATAATTTTAAAATTATCTCTCCTGGATCTATTTCCCAGGTCAGTGGTTTTTCCCATGAGATATTTAACATTGCCTTCTATTCTATCATTTGTTAGATCTGTTTAACAGCATCTTGATTTCTCATAAAGTCATTAGCTTACATTTTCTCCAATCTAATTCTGAAGCAATGATTCTCCTCATTTAGTGTTTGAGATTCTTTTTCCATCTGGCAAATTTGGCTTTTTAAGGCATTCTTCTCCTCATTGCCTTTTTGAGCCTCTTTTGCCATTTGTGTTAGTCTATTTTTTAAAGTGTTATTTTCTTCAGTCAGTTTGTTGACTCTCATTTCATAATTTTCTTCAATTATTCTCAATTCTCTTCCCAATTTTTCTTCCACTTCTCTTATTTGGCTTTCAAAATCCTTCTTAAGCTCCTCTGTGCCCTGTAAGCAGTTTATTCTTTTCTTGGAAGCTTTTGGTGTAGGAATTCTGACCTCATTGTCTTCCTCTTTTCCATGTTTTGCTTCTTTTTGTCCCCAAAATAGGAGTGTAAAGTTGGATTGCTCCGCTTGCTTTGCTTCCTTTGCCTGCTCAGGTTGCCACTCAGTTACTTGACTTTTGGGCTTTTTGCCACAGTAGGACTCTGCTACGAGACAGGGGATCTTTGTCCCAAATGACGAGGTTTTCTCAGCTGCTGAAGATATTAGTTGTGTGCCCTCTCTGAAGCCTCCACACACTCTGGCAAGCTGTCACACATCCCAAGACCTAGACCCCATACCACAATCCAGAACAAAGCAGGTTAAAGCAGGAGAGAATGTTTAGCCCTCAGACTGGTTGCTTCATCCCCCTACAATCTGCAGGCCAGGAGCTGAAGCTGCCATGTGGTAGTAGCTGTACTGCCGTGGTGCCTCAGTGGCTTCTTCCTTCATGGGATAAAGGCTGTACTGCACTCCCAAACTACCGGATCCCAAAGTCATCACTGCACTGACCTCTCACTTCGTGATTAGCATCTATGTGTTGATAATTCTGAAATCCACCACAGCTGCTGGTGATCTGAAGTCCCTCCAGCCAGCTGCTGGTCAGGCAGCCCTGAGGCTAAAACCTCAGGCTGCTGAAGGGCTGGGCTCCACTCCCAGATCACTGTGCTGTTATCTTCCTGCTAGCCTGCCAGGCTGTACTCAGTGGGAGGTTAGCTTCTCTGTGTCATTTTGTAGGTTCTGTATCTCCAAAGTTTGTTCAGAGTCACCTTTTACATGAATTGGAGGATGTGGAAGCTGGAGCCTCTGGGAAGTCCTGTTTCTACTCCATATTGACTCCACTCCCTAACCTATTTCCCCAATGAAGAAATGGTGGATAGGAGAGATGTAGTCCTTTCTCTTGGTTATAGAATGAATAATTCTCAAAAGCAAGACTCAAACTTAAACACAGGTCTCTCAATTCATTTTTCTTAGCATTACACTAGAATACACACACACACAAACTCATACACACAGAGATGTATATCCATATATATTTTTTTCTTTTTAGTAATTTAAAAAAAATAATGGCATATTGTGTTATTTCTGCCTTTTATTTTTCTTTACACTTTATCCCCTTTATTCAAAGCTACATCAGAAACAATTTAACTGTGACAGCAGTAAGGACAAGTATAATACAAATCTACCTTCACTTGTTGGTATTGCTGATACCTGTTTGAATAGATCTTTCATACTGACCTTTTGATAAATGCTTCATTTTTAAAAACATTGTCTACCTTAAAGAAAGAATATGATAGTAAAACCTTTTTATGTTGCCAATAGTCTAAGAAATGCATGCTTCTTAGCATTCATTCTCTTCTCTCTCTGTGTCTCTCTTTCTCTGTCTTTCTCTCTGTCTCTCTATGTCACTGTCTGTCTTTCTCTCTTTGGCTCTGTCTTTTTTTGCCATTATACTACAATCATAATGAAAGGGAAAAATAGAAGAGGGCAGTGTTTAGAGGAGAGTGGTTTGGAGGTAGCCCCAGTAGCTTCTACCTGTACGTGATTGTCAAGTTTATCTATAAATAAACTAACATGAAATGTTCCTGTGTGGACTATGGAAAACACACACAGGAACTCTTTTACAGTGTATATCTGGACATAAAGAATTGCTAAGAAAATGAAAAAAAATCATTGTTTCCTAGAAGGTACATACATTTTCAAGACTAATCAACAAGTTTTATGTATCATTTTACAGGTGAGAGAAAGTAGGGAGATGGAAAAAATGGACCAAAAAAATTGTTTTCACAAAGGAGACATTTGTAGCTTAATATATAAGGAAAAACAAACAAACAAAAAGATTCCAATTCAGGCATCTAGAAACTTTGGGAATTTTTAGTCATAGTCCTCATCTGAGGAACAACAGCTTAGATTTAGTATAAAAGACATGTCATTCTTGGTGTGCTCAGAGAAGATGTGTTGAAGAAAATGATCATAATAGTATTTGGTACTTATTTAGCACTTTTTTTTTGCTTTTTGGAGGGGGAAGAGGCAGGACAATTGGGGTTAAGTGACTTTCCCAAGGTCACATGGCTAGTAAGTGTCAAGTGTTAGAGGTCAAATTTGAACTCAGGTCTTCCTGCCTCCAGGTCTTGTGCTCTATTCTCTGTGCCACCTAGCTGCCCTTATATAGCACTTTCTATGCCCTATCTCATTCAGGACTCACTATTAGCCTGTGAGTTCAGTAGAAAAGATGTCATTATCACAGTCATACAGACTAGGAAACTGAATACCAAAGAGACTTAATGCCTTGTCAGGGATCACAAAGTTAATTGATAGACCCTGTACTTAAACTCAAAACTTTTTATTTGAGTTTAATAATAATAATAATAAAAGCTGTGATGCAATAAAAAGAATTCATCTGGAAGAAGCTATGTGAGCAAATCTTAGTTCCTTTTCTCAGTTTCTTCATCTGCAAAATCAAAATAGTAATAATTGCCTTATTTCCTTCAAAGCATTTTTATGAAGAAAGCACTTTGTAAAACTCAAGTCACTATAAATATGACATGAGTTGTGATGATAATAAAGATGACGATTTTCATGATGTATGTATTCTAAGATGCTAAGATAAGGAGGTACTTTCCAGACATGCGGGATGGCCTCTACAAATGCAAGGAGATGAGGGATTGGGTGTTGTATGTTAGAAACATTAAGAAGACTAGATTGTTTAGTGTTCTCTAGGACACTAGAGAATGTGTGAATAAGTATTCTTTATTATGATCCCCATCATCTCTAATCTCCCATATCTTCAAAGAAGTGAAGGGGGTATATTTTCTTATTTCCTCTTTGGGGCAGAAATATAATTTCCCAGCACTCTTATAATTATTTTGTTGTTGTTCTTTCCATTTAGGTTGTTGTACTTAGTATTCTTCAATCATTTATTCCTTTGGAGGCACCTGGAGTTAAATGACTTTCCTAGGGTCATATAGCTAGGAAGAGCTTGAGGCTGGATTTCAACTCAGGTCCTCCTGACTCCAGGGCCATTGCTCTATCCACTATGCCACCTATAATAATTTCAGTAGGTAATTAGCTGTGGAGTACTCATACCCACTCCTATGATGAATCCCAGTTCTAGTGAACATCCTTTAGTCATGCAAATGACATTTGTCTTTGTTCCATTTAAGCCTTTATTCTGAAAATAAGTTAGGAGAATTTTATTTTTAAAGCAAAATAATGTTTGTTTGTTTGTTTTTTTTTGCTGTGAATAAGTTCTTATTTATTTATATGAGAGAATAGTGTGTGTCACATTTGGAACATAATTTATAGCATTCATTCTAGAGGGAAAAGCATTTCCTCAGAAAAATGATGAGTGTATTAAATAGCAATTGCATGTTTCTTTTTTATTTATCCCTCAGTAATATATTGGAATGTAAGGACATGCTTATTTCTAATTTGAAATACTTGCATTTCCTTTTCATGGGAACATTCTATATCTTCGTTCTATTCCCTTTTCTCCCTCTAAATATTTTCCTTTTTTTGTTTAATAGTTGAAATGCAAACAATCTATGTATTGTGAATTTTGAAAAATGAATGACTATTTTCGTACTGAAAAAAGATGGCCTTATACTTTCCTAGGTTCCTCTATTTAAATAAACTTTAATATGTAGATATATTATCATATTGTTCTTTTATTATTTGAGCACTAATGTTACATCCTACAACAATCTTTATAAAGGATATTAAGTGAAGATCTTTTAAAATATTTTAAATATGATGAATCAAAAATGAATAACTATACTGTGACTTGAAAAGTGACAACTCTTCTTTCAATTCAACTCAATAACAAATTTAGAGTTTGATTATTTTTTTAATGATTGCAGACCTTTTGTGAAATAAAATCTTCAGAACACTAAATTCTTGCTATTTTTACTTTAACCATACAAAATTATTAGCCTCACTTTCTATCTAGCAAAGGCACAATGTTCTCTATCAGTGCTACCAGACAGTTAAAGTTCTGATTCCTTGGTTAACTCAAAATGTTTTTCTTTTCAAATGCCCTGAACAGGTAGTTTTCCAATGAAGAAATCAAAGCAATTTATAGTCATGTAAAATGCTCTAAATCATTATTGATTAGAGAAATGTACATTAAAACAACCTTGAAATATCTTTTTTTCCACCTACCAGATTGGTTAAAATGATAAGAGGGAACAGTGACAAATGTTGGAGGGGATTCAGAAAAATTGGGACACTAATTCATTGTTGGAAGAATTGTGAATTGATCCAACCATTTTTGGAGAGAAATCTGGAATTATGCCCAAAGAGCTATAAAACTCCTTATACCTTTTGACCCAGAAATACCACTACTTGACCTATTTCCAAAGATAATTGGGAATAGGAAAAAAGAACCTATACATTGTAAAATGTTTATAGCAGCTCTCTGGGATAGCAAAGAATTGGCAATTGCAGGGATGTACGTCAGTTGGGCAAATGCCTGAATAAGTTATGGTATGTGATTCCAGTGAAATACTGCTTTGCTATAAGAAATGATGAACTCAGTGATTTTAGAAAAAAACATGGGGAGACTTGCATGAAGTAATGAAGATGGAAATGAACAGAACCAAGAGAACATTGTATACATTATCAACAAAACAATATTGTTTTAAGAACAACTTTCAATGAATGTTATTTCAGATGTCATACATACCCAAATTAACTATATAGAACATGAGAAGAAAAACATTATCTGTATCCAGAGAAAGAACTGATAAATAGAAGTGTGTATAGAATAATTTTACGCACACACACACACACACACACTCACACATATCTATTTGTTTCTAATGGTGGCCATCTCTCAGTCAGGTGGTGTAGGGAAAATTAAATTTATGTGAGAAATTTTTTACATATTTGAGAGCAATAGCAAGTTTTACATAGTAAATTTGCATTTTATGTGCAGTCTTTTTATTGTACTATGTTATGGGAATTCTTATTTTATTCTACAAATTAAAATAAACTTTAGTAATGATTCAAAAATAAGCAAATAAAAAATAGTGATATTTCATTCAAAATCCTAGTTTTGTTGCATATGGAGTATGTGACTCTCTTCAACTTATAACCTCTCAGTTTTCTAGGCCAAAAGACTAAGTCACAGATGGTATCAAGTTTGCATTGTCAGAGTAAGTTTCTTAGTGTGGACTCCCTCCACCATGGAAAATACACGTCTAATTGCTAGCCTTGTTAGTCCCTAAAACCAACTTAATAATACTCATCATTAGGAGGATAAGTAAAAGTGATCCAGGCTCTGGATTTATTCTCCCAAACTTCTTTTGGGAGGCTACTACTGTGCAAGTCAAAGTGGTAAAGGTAATTCTGAGCCTGGTTCAAGGGTTCTTTCTGTAATACAGTCTTTAACCATTGTGTTCCCACAATATTAAACCTGTGCCTCTTCCATTCCACTACTGCATTGACAATATGAGAGATATACATCAGGGTCAGATAATGAATGCTATAAGGCAGAATGGTATCATATACCTACTTCTGATCTCTATGGGAGGAGTGGAAGAAGGGGAAAGGACTTGAGTCAAATAAGGAGAAGAAAATTCTGTAGGTGACTTGGAGCAGTTTGTACTAATAAATATGTCAGAGATTGCATATGGGGATAAAATGGGGAAAATTTAAAGAATCAATCTCCAGAAATACATACTTTTCTAGATTTTACCTTCAGGTTATAAGAGGACATCAACCCCTCCATGATCCAATCATATCCATTGATTTCCATGCCATTTTTTTCCCTTTTCTACATATTTGATCTCTTTAATTTGATCACTTTAATTATTTCCTTAAATTATCCTTTTCCTACCTATGAATTGTGAAGATTCTTCTAGATCATACATATTCAGATATAATCTATATCATGGACTTTGTTATTAGATAATTGTCTTTTGAATAACTCTGCCTACATGCCTAATGAATATCTCAATCAGAACATAGTAAATATATCTTTTCTCCAAACATCTTTCAAGCTTCCTATTTTCTGTTGAAGGCACTATCATCCTTTGAGTCATTTAGATGACTCTCCCTTCTCCCTCCACTGAAAACTTTTCCTAATTTTTACTCCTTTCCTCAGTTCCTATGACTTTCTATTTTCTTCCTCTTTAAATTACTTTTTAAGGTTGTTTTTCAATTGTTCAGTCATGTCTGCTTCTACATGACCCCCACAGACTTTGTTCATATGATTTTGTTTCCAAAAGCCTGGAGTGGCTTGGCGTTTCCTTCTCCAGTGTGTCCTTATTTTACAAATGAGGAACTGAGGCAGTAGGGGTTAAGTGACTTGCCCATTAGCACATAGCTATTTAAGTGTATGAAGATGGATTTGAACTCATTTTTTCCTTACTCTGGTCTTGGTGCACTATCCATAGCACCATCTGGTTACTCCAATACTTTTTACTACTTTGTATATATTTTATGTTTACTTACATACATCTTGTATCTCCCAGGTAGAATACAAACTCTTTGAGGGCAGAGACTGATTTTTTTTTCTTGGTATTCCAGAGTGTCTTCCATAGATTACATGCTTAATAAATATTTATAGAATTTTTTCCCTTATATAGAGTGCATATAGTATATATTGATGTAATGTATAAATACATTGCGAATATATAGCAATATGTATGTGCATATATAATTTTCATATATGTGTACGTATGCACATACGCACAGGTGCATATACACATGTATACATATATCCACATGCCTAAAATACATGCCTGTGTGTATGTATACATACATGCATGTGTATATTATATGTAGAATGCAAGTGTTTGTGTGTACAAATTTATGTGTGCTTATACATATATACATGCATATACCTATACATGCATAATATGTGTGTATGCATATATATATATGCAATTCCACACCAATGAATCACAAAAATTTGACATATCAGAAATACACACATACATATATAGGGATGTGCATTTCCTTTAAAAGAAATTATTAGAGACATAATTTACACACAAATGTTAAATAGGGAAATACTATATTTGAACTGTCATATTGTTTTATATATAGCTATTTTCTTTTTCTATTTGTGTTTACTGATTATTTTCGATTAACAAATATTTATTAATCACTTACTATATGCCACTACTGTGCTGGAACTGGAGATATAAGTACAAGGAATGAAACTATTCCTGTTAACAATAAGTTAACATCACCTCCATATCTTAATATATCATTATCCTTCTGAAAGATCCATCATTTTTAGCAACAAATAAAAAAAGAGGAGAAATGGGATCCTCAAAGTTAATCTCCCACCTGAAATCAGACATCATGTGCAGAGTTCCACCTCCACAGATAAATTCTTATACACACATGCACACACACAGACATGTATGTATAAACAAGTGTAAAATTTTGTTACCATAATTTCATAGCACTTAGTTTAATTTGGTTTATTGTTCTTTGTGTTTACATTGTATTCACTATGTGTATTATTTTCCTGGTTTCGCTTAATTAATTTTGTATTATTTCATATGTCTCCTTATAAACCTTTACCTACAATTTGACATCTTTATAACTGATGTGTAATAGTTAATCACAGTTTAATTTGACTTTATGTCTATGTGAATTTTTTCATTTAAAGTCATTGTTTTGCTGATTGGTAGATTTACAAGTTAACAATCACCATATTCTTCAATAAAGGCGGCCCTTCCTTCCATTTACATTTCATGTAAAACTGTAAGGTATATTTAAGACCTTTAGACTGATATGCCTTAGCATTTTAATTTTGTTGGCTCTTGTCTTAAGTTTTACCAGCTTGTTTTAAATATTGGAAAGGTTAAGACCCAAAGAACAAATACATTAAAATTTCTTTTAAAACTCATTTTGGTAGGATAAAACATTTTGTTGGATTGTCTGAAAATAATAAGTCCTCAGTATCTAGTGCCTTGCTTATATCATAGTTTCAAAATACTTTTTACCTGGAAAAGTGCTTTCTTTACAAGCACCCAATGATTTAGTTACATAGTGATCCACATTTCAAGGAAGAGGAGCCTGAGGCTCCAAGAGGGCAAGAGACTTGACCGAAGTCCCTTGGATGTCATGCCCTTGGGCTGGAATTTGAACAATTGTCATCTGATTCTTACTCCACTGGTCTGTGCCTGACAATATGCTGACCAAAGTATTGGGAAACAAAACTCTCCAACTTAATTTTTTTTCTATTGTGAAATCCAAAGTTTGGCATTATTTGGACTTTGGCAGTTAAGATTTATTGAGCTTTCATTCACATATTTTTTTTTAGAACAATAGTTGTTTTTTTATATCTTGGCAAAAGAACTGAGGGAAAGTGAGTTTTTCTTGCAAATGTTTTGAATACATGCCCAACAATTAATTTGTGTTTGTGGTGGTGGAGAAAGTGTGTGTGTGTGTGTGTGTGTGTGTGTGTTTGTGTATTTATGCACTGAATTGATCCATACACAAATTTAGGAGGTCATTAAACTTCTTCAATCCAAGAGATAGGTTACTCAATTGTTTCTCATTTTTCCTCTGGCCATTCTTCAGGAGATCAATATTCTTCCTGAAATGTAGTATCTAGCACCAAACATAAATCCTAAGATATTATGTGATCATGGACGAATTCAGGAGAGCTATTACTTCCCTAATGCTTAATACCATTTAATTCTGACTACACTCAATTTAATACCATTTTGAGGTATTTCCGTATCAAGCTACCTTATTTAGATTCTTTAGTCTTCTAAAGCTCCTGAATCTTTTACAAATGAGCTACTGCCAAGCCATACCTACCCCAGTTGGTACTTGTGAAGTTGAATTTTTGATGACCAGTTAAGCATTTTACATTTAAACACATTAATTTTTTTCTTAGATTCTATCTTAAGTTTTCTTTGAAATATTTCCTGAATACCAGATATTCCATTGAATAAATCATTTTATAATTAATCAATAAGCACATACTATATTCTAAACACTGTGCTAGTCATTGGGAATACAAAGATGGAAGTGAAATGATCTTTGCTTTCAAGAAGTTTATATGTGAACATATAGGTAAATGAAACATGCATAAAGTAAATACAAAATAATTGGGAAGACATTACTAATTGGGACAAAAAAATTTTAAAGACTCATGTCATAATTAACTCTTGATGGGGTTTTGAAAGGAGCAGATATCTCTTCTAGATTTTTTTCATCTACAACTTGGGTAATATACCCATGATTTATGGCTTTTTCCAAGTCATTGATATAAATTTTAAACAGCAAAGACTCAAACATAAATCTTTGGGGTATTCTATTATAAACTTCCTTCCAATATGATCTCAAAATATTAATGCCTAATCTTTAGGTGCACTATTTATCAAAATCTGAATCTACACCATGGAGTTTTTATAAAGTTCAAATAAATATTTTTGTATAAGATGGATGTACCTCATTTTACATACCCAATTAATGGAACTAATAAGATGTTCTATACTCAGATACCCTTATCAGATCCAAGTAAAAAATAATAAATGTAAGTGGACTGAAATCCTTTAAATCTTCAGAGTAAATAGGTTAGTGCCATATAGAAGTATATTGGATATGTTCAAGAGAGTAAGTCATGCCATATGGAGTTTACATAAAATTGAAAACCAATTCACAATCTGATATTCAATAACTAGCCTTCCATACCCACTAAGGAAATTGCTGAAGAGGAGATTCAAGGTAGAGAGGAGTAGTCTCTATCCCTAGCCTTTTGACTAGAGCAGGGGTAGGAACCTGCAGCCTCCAGGTCATATGTGGCCTGCAAGATCCTCAAGTGTGGCCCTTTGAATGAATCACAGAACAAATCCCCTCAATAACAAGGTTTGTTCTTTAAAACTTGGACTCAGTCAAAAGGCTACACCCAAGGACCTAGAAGATCACATGTGGCCTCGAGGCTACAGGTTCCCCACCCCTGGACTAGAGGAAGGTCTTACAAGCTTTCAAGGGTCAGAAGGTTGGATTTTCCATTTTTTAATTCTGCAGCAGCCCTAAGAAGTAATGGTTACTGACCTAGCCTGCACGTGCCCCTAGAAGTTTGGGTGTAGGGTCTTGTGGACTTCAGAAAGTGGTTCCTCAGTAGATGAGTCGGTGAGCACCAGGAAAGAATACCCCAGAACTTCTCCCCAGCCAGACTGAGGGGAAACCTCCATCCAGCGCGATGGGGAAGAGGGGCAAAGTCAGGAAGAGCCGGCGGGACAAGTTCTACCACCTGGCCAAGGAGACTGGCTTTCGTTCCCGCTCGGCCTTCAAGCTGATCCAGCTGAACCACCGTTTCCAGTTCTTGCAAAAAGTCCGGGCCTTGCTGGACCTGTGCACGGCACCCGGGGGATGTCTGCAGGTGGCTTCCAAGTTCATGCCAGTGTCCAGTCTTATTGTGGGAGTGGACCTGGTTCCAATCAAGCCCATTCCCAATGTGGTTACGCTGCAAGAGGATATCACAACTGAAAGATGCCGCCAAGCTCTCAGGAAGGAGCTGAAGACTTGGAAGGTTGATGTGCTCAATGATGGGGCCCCTAATGTAGGAGACAGCTGGGTCCATGATGCCTACTCACAAGCCCACCTGACCTTGATGGCCCTCCGTCTGGCTTGTGATTTCCTGGCACGTGGTGGCTGCTTTATCACTAAGGTTTTTCGCTCTCGTGACTACCAGCCCTTTCTCTGGATTTTTCAGCAGCTGTTTCGCCATGTCCAGGCCACTAAACCCCAGGCCTCCCGCCAGGAATCTGCAAAAATCTTTGTGGTCTGCCAGGGTTTCCTGGCTCCTGATAAGATTGATAGTAAATTCTTTGACCCCAAATTTGCCTTTAAAGAGGTTGAAGTTCAGGCCAAGACTGTGAGTGAATTGGTAACCAAGAAGAGGCCCAAGGCCGAGGGCTATGCTGAGGGTGACCTCACCCTCTATCACCAGGTCTCCATTACTGATTTTCTCCAAGCTGCCAACCCTGTTGACTTCCTCTCCAAAGCTAGTGAGACAGCACTAGATGATAAAGAAATGGAACAGCATCCAGCCACTAGTGAGGATGTGAAGGTGCACTGCCAGGACATCAAAGTACTGGGGCGAAAGGAGCTCAGGTCCCTGCTGAATTGGAGGAAAAAGCTTCGTCGCTTTGTGGCCAAGAAGCTAAAAGATCAAGCAAAAGCACTGGAAATCAGCCTTAGCTCTGGAGAAGAGGAGGAGGAAGAACAAGGGGAACAAGAAAGAAAAAAGACAACTGTTGCTGCTGAGGTTGATGAGGAAGATTTAGACAGGGCTCTTACAGAAATGAAGGCCCAGGAGGTAGCAGAGCTGAAAAGGAAGAAAAAAAAGCTACTTTCTGGAGTGTCCATTGCTGATGATGGCGAAACTGGGATGTTTTCCCTACGGACAATCCATGGCCACCAGCTCCTACAGGAAGTGGCACAAGGAAATATGGGGGCTGCAGACAAATTCCTGTTGAAGGAACCAGAGAGTGATATCTATTTGTCTGATGAAGAGGATGAGGATGCTGATGATTACTCTCTGGCCAGTGACCTGGACCCTGAAGAACTATCAGGAGCTAAGGGATATGGAGCTCCTCCATCTCGAAAACGTGTGAAGTTTGCAAAGCAGGAGCATCAAGAAGAGGAGGAAGAACAAGAAAACCCTCTTTTGGTGCCACTGGAAGAAAAGGCTGTTGTTCAGGAAGAACAAACCAATTTGTGGTTTTCCAAAGGTGGTTTTGCTGGGATTGAAGATGATGAAGATCAGGCCCTGGAGATAAGCCAGGCTCAACTGTTGTATGAGACCCAATATAAAGAAAAACAGAAACACCAACAGAAGCCTGCAAGCTCAAGGAGGGAGGAACTGCCTTCCCAACCTCAGGCCCAATTCCCGAGCACAGAGGAAAAGCCATCTGTAGAGGCGAAGGTGGCCACTTCTAGAGAGGAGGAAGATGACAGCAGTTCAGATAGTGATAGCAGCAGTGAAGATGAGAGAAAATTAAGTAAAAGGCCCCTAGGTACCATGTTTCCCCGATAATAAGACACTGTCTTATTATTTTTTTGGACAGAAAAACACCAGAGGGCTTATTTTCAGGGGAGGGCTTATTTTAATGAACATTGGCAGCAATTTTAATAAACAGGTAAATGTGAACAAAAAAATGTACCTTTATTCAATAAGCAAATCACTGGGGAAGAACAGGATGATGTGCTCACTGCTGCAGCTCTGATTGGATGCAGCTCAGAGTGCGATGGGGGGGAGGAACGGGACGGTGCATACAGAGGGTACCATAATGTAGCGTGTAGCACAGGGGATCACCTTCACTACAGTAGCAATCTCAATAGGGCTTATTTTCGGGATAGGTCTTATTATCGGGGAAACACGGTAAGAAGCAAAGCCATTTGGTGGAGCCTGATGATGGGTTTGTGGTAGTGCCTATTGAGGACCCAGTCAAACGCCAGATACTGGACCCAGAAGGTCTTGCCCTAGGTGCCATGATTGCCTCTTCCCAGAAAACACAGCGGGACCTAGTGGATGACTCCTTCAGCAGATATACATATAGTGAGGAGGAAGGAGACCTCCCTGAGTGGTTTGTGCAGGAGGAAAAGCAGCACTGAAATCAGCCACTGACCCTAGATAAGAAGACTGTGGAGGAATACTGGAAACGCTGGTGTGAAATGAATGCCCGGGCCATCAAAAAAGTGGCTGAGGCCAAGGCCCAAAAGAAGCATAGAATGTTAAAGAAAATGGAGCAGATTAAGCGGAAGGCAGAGGCTGTGGTGAATACAGTGGATATCTTTGAGCAGGAAAAGATGGCCCAGTTGCGAAGCCTCTACAAGAAGGCTGGGTTTGGCAAGGAGAAACGCCAGGTTACCTATGTTGTGGCTAAAAAAGGTGTGGGCCAAAAGGTCCGACAACCAGCTGGAGTCAAAGGTCACTTTAAAGTGGTGGATGCACAGCTGAAGAAGGACCTGAGAGCACAACAGTGTAAGGAACAGCGGTACAAAGGCCAGAGGAAGAAGTGAAAGGACCTAGAAGGACCATGGAGAACCAAGCTAATTCCTGTCCTTTCGGCCAGGCATGTACTTGCCTTGTTTTTCTAAAGAAAGTGAAAAAACTGCTCAAATCAAGCCCTCTGTTGTTAATGACTTTATGGTAATAGTCATTGCTTCATCAAAATTTGTGCTGTTCTGTTCCTTTGTGAAAGGACATGTGGAAAGCTCCCAAAAAAACGAAAGCAAAAAATTAAAAGGAAATTTTGATCTGTAAAAAAAAAAAAAAAAAAAAAAAAAAGAAGTAATGGTTACTATCATAGGTGCTGAGAGACATGTTGAAAACAGACTAGAAAGAATGAGGAAAAGCAATTTTGGGACTATGTACAAGATCAGCAGGAACACACCTAAGGCATACTTCATGAGGCTTGCATGAAGAGAAAAAAGGGATTTCTGTCTAATCAGAATTTATGGATTATGCTTTTCTGACACCTCTTCTCCAATCTTGATCTCACTTTTACCTGGACTCTATATGTGGACTATATATATTGTGAGATGGGTACATCCCATACTTTCAGAAAATGTTTTATACCAAGCACGAGAAATTTAAGCTTACTCTCTATAGATATGGAGTGGTGACAGAGAGAAAATGAACCTCCTGGTGGTGGTGGTTGTGGGTTGCATATTTTATTCATTGCTGCACTATTCCAAAAATGTGGTTGTTCAGCTGTTTGAGTTATATCTAACTTTTTGTGACCCTATTTGGAATTTTCTTGGAAGATGATGGAGTGGTTGTCCTTTCCTTTTCCAGCTTACTTTATGGATGAAGAAACTGAGGCAATATTAAGTGACTTGCCCAAGTTCACAAAGCTAGTAAGTCTCTGAGGCCAAGTTTGAATTCACAAAGTTTATTCTTCCTCACTCCAGATACAGTACTCTATCTTCTGCCCTACTTAGCTGCCCATTCCAATAAATATATTTTTTTGTAAAATCTAAGAAATGATATTTCAATAATTGATATCAGGGGAATATTAACTGATTAAATAAGATCAGGAAGCCTACCAGTGTGGGCTTTTGAACAAGAGTACTAGAATTCCAATACCTTTGAGATACCACTGAAACGCTGGGAGAAGTAGTCACCCTATTCACTCTTCCTAAACTTGCAAAGTCATTGCCACCTCCAGTCTCCCTTAACTAAAATCAGGAAAGAATAGAGATAGAAACAACACCAAAGATATGTATTATCAGCTTCATACTGGCTCCAGTTGAGAAAAAGTCTTAGGTCCTTTCCTTACCTGGATGTCCACAAAAGTTCATATTCATTTCTCAATGCCAACCTGAAGGATTCAGAGCCAAGATAATCACTTTGGTTGAGCAGCGAATTTTGAATGGACCTAGTTCAAGCTATGCAGATAATAAGGAGAAAATTGGAACCAGATACAAGATTTCTGTGTGTACTCTAAAATGGGGAGCTAAGTATTTGCATTATGTCATGATATATCTCACAAACCTTTATATTGTTGGAGATTTCATGTTACCTCCATTCCTGTATACAAATTACCATTGCCCACTTCTACTGTTTTCTTCATGCTTTTTAATCTCTTCTTACATACCCATCACTTTCTTCCTCTGTTCTACATTAGTGTATTTCTTTCATTCTACCTTCTCTTTCCCCTTTTTAAAGCTTAAGAGCAGAAATAATCTATTAGTTCTTATTTAACTTTCTCAATACCTTTTGAAGATATAAAGATTTTATAGGGGCATGTATTTCTTTTCCTACTTTATAATTTCAATGCTTCATTATTATGTAATTCTTTCTGATTGCTCAAATAAACTTGCATTTTTCAGGATTTTCTTGAGTTTCATATTCACACTCCTAAGTCCTCATTCAGTTCTGTTCTTTACATTGGACCAAAGTTATCTATTTTATTTAAAGTTCTATGGGGGCATCTAGGTGGCTCAGTGAATGGAGCACCAGCCCTGGAGTCAGGAAGACCTGAGTTAAAATCTGGCCTCAGACACTTAAAACTCATTAGTTGTGTGACCTTGGACAAGTCACTTCACCCCAACTGCCCTGCCTTCCCCCTTCTAAAAAAGTAAAAAAAAAGTTCCTCCTACTCACCCAGTATTTTACTAAGCTTTACAATATGTGTTTATTAATTGTAAGCTTATATCTTTTGCATTTTAGAATTCTGACCTTTTATAAAATTTTCCTTTCCTTCAAGTAGAAGGTATCCAGTCTTGTTTGATACTGACTCTGGTTTCCAGGCATTTGAACTGCTTTTTAACAGCTTCCTTTTTTAAAATTTTATGTTTAGTTTAGATTACATCATTTATTTCCACAAAATTTTGAGTTAAAATTTTTCTCCCTATCTTTCCACTACCCACCACCCCAAAACAGCAATTCCACTCTATACCCCCTCTGCCAATCGGCTCTCTCCTATATCCTCCCCCATCCCCTTCCAATTTTCTGGTAAAGCAAGATCAATCTCTATAACCCAGTGCCTGTAATCTTATTTCCCAGTTGCATATAAAAATATTATATATATACATATATATGTATATGTATATGTATATATATTGAACATTTGATTTTAAAACTTTGAATTCCAGTTTTTTCCCCTTCTTCCCTCATAACTCACCTTTACTGCGAAGATAAGCAATTCAATATAGGTTGAACATGTGTGCTTATGCAAAACATTTCCACAGTGAATACAGTGTGAAAGACCAACTGCACTTCCCTCCTTCTATCCCACCCCCCCCATTTGTTCTATTCTCTTCTTTGACCCTGTCTCTTTTCAAAAGTATGTGCTTCTAACTACCCTCCCCCCCAATCTCCATTCCCCTCCCTCATCCCCTTTCTCATCCCCTTCCCCCCGCTCTCTTGTAGGGCAAGATATCCAATTTATTGTGTATGACATACCCTACCTAAGCCAAATTCAATGAGAATAAGGTTGACCTATTCCTTTTTGCCTTCCTGTTCTTCCCCTTCATTGTTACAGTTATCCTTTGCCCCTTCTATATGAGATAATTTACCCCATTCTGTATCTCCCCATCTCCTCTCATTATATTCCTCTCTTACCTCTCAATTTCACCTTTTAAATATGAATCCTTCCTATTCAATTGATCTTGTGCCCTCTATGTATACCTGTACACATCTATACTCACAGTCACATAAGTATTCATATGCCCATATACCCTCCTATATAGACATATATATGTATGTATACATATATACAAACGTGTATATTCCCTTCAACTATCCTCACACTTAGAAAAGTTTCATAATTTATAATTATCACTTTTCCATGTAGGAATGTAAATAGTTCAACTCTGATCATTTCCTTATGGTTTCTGTTCCCTGTTTATCCTCTCATGCTTCTTTTGCTTCTTGTATTTGAATGTCAGATTTTCAATTCAACCCTGTTTTTTTCATCAAGAATGCTTGAAAGTCCTCTATTTCATTGAATGACCATATTTTCCCCTGAAACATTATACCTAGTTTTGCTGGGTAGGTGATTCTTGGTATTAATCCTAGCTCCTTTGATCTCTGGAATATTATATTCCAAGCCCTTCTATCCCTTAATGTAGAAGCTGCCCGATCCTGTGTTATCCTAATTGTGTTTCCACAATATTGTTTCTTCTTGACTACTTGTAATATTTTCTCCTTGATCTGGGAACTCTGGAAGATGGCTATAATATTCCTAGGAGTTTTCTTTTTGGGATATTTTTTGAAGAGGTGATGGGTGAATTCTTTCAATTTCTGTTTAGCTCTCTGGTTCTAAAATATCAGGGCAATTTTCCTTGAGAATTTCTTGAAGGATAATTTCTAGTTTCTTTTTTTTTCATGACTTTCAGGTAGTCCAATAAATTTTAAATGATCTCTCCTGTATCTATTTTTTAGTTCAATGGGTTTTCTAATGAGATATTTCACAATGCCTTCTATTCTTTCATTTGTTCGGATCTGTTTAATAGCATCTTAATTTCTCATAAAGTCCTTAGCTTCCATTTGTTCCAATTTTATTCTGAAGCAATTATTCTCTTCAGTGAGAATTTGAGATTCTTTTTCCATCTTGCAAGTTTGGCATTTTAAGGCATTCTTCTCCTCATTGGCTTTTTGGGCCTCTTTTGCTATTTGAGTTAGTCTATTTTTAAGGTGTTCTTTTCTTCAATCAGATTGTTGACTCTTTTTTCGTGCTTTTCTTACATCATTATCATTACTCTTGCCAACTTTTCCTCCACTTATCTAAACTTGGTTTTCATAATCCTTCTTGAGCTCCTCCATGGCCTGTAACCTATTCTTATTTTTCTTGGAAGATTTTGTTGGAAGTTCTGACTTCCTTGTCTTTCTCCCATTTCATGCTTTGATCTTTTTTGTCCCCAAAAAAGTTATCTAAAGTCAGATTCCTGTGTTTTCTTTGCTTGCTCATGTTGCCACTCAGTCACTTGACTTTTGATCTCTCTGCTAAAATAGGATTCTGCTTCCAGAGGGGAGAGCTTTGTGTGTGTATAATACATTCAGTATATAAAGATATGGGTGATTATCTCTTTCTTCATATATATCTATATCTGTATATATAAAATTATGTATTGTGTATATAGTTGATGTGTTTGAGTCAATTAGTAGCATCTTACTTTTTGTTATGATATTTGGGGTTTTCTTGGCAAAGTTATAGAAGAGTTTTGTCATTTCCTTTTCCAGATCATTTTATAGATGAGGAAACTGAAGCCAAAAGGGTTAAGTGACTTATGAAGGGTGACACAGCTAGTAAGTGTCTCAGGCCAGATTGTAACTCAGGTCCTATTGATTCCAGTGCCAGTACGCTGTCTAATGTGTGTGTCACCTAACTGCCCCTGTGTGAGTGTGTGTGTGTGTGTGTGTGTGTACTAAAAATAAATTGTAGTATTAATTATCCACTAAACATGTCCAATATTTTTCTTCTTTTGTGCCTTTGCTGAAGCTATCCTGTATTCCCAGAACAGCACTATGATTTTCTGAAAACCTGTCAACATTTCAAAGTCCATCTCACATATATCATTTTCCCCATGAAGTCTTTCCTAATCTCTCCTGCTACATGTGACCTTTCCCCCTTTAAATACACATATAAATATACATTTAGAACTATGTGAACATTTATTTGCACATCTGGCATGAACTGATTATGTTCAACTTTGCATTATATTTTCCTGTATCTCCATCTTGAAAACAGGGCTTTTTGCCTCTCCCTAACTACCTAGGGCTTTACACATAATAGACATTTAAAATGAGTTATTAAACCAGGTTGTGGACAAGGAGTTAGAGGCAAAATGCAAAGAATAGCAAACTGAAACTCAGAACAATTGAGATTGAATGTTTACCACTTTCTATTACTTGTTTGAAATTTAGCAAGTTACTTACCCTCTTTTAGCCTCAGTTTCTCCATTTATAAAAGGAAAGGATTAAATTATATGATCTCAAAGTTCCCATAGATTTATGTTCCTATGAAACCATGGGTAATTCACTATCCTATTGTCTTTTTCCAGGAAGTTGAAATTCAGAGAATTATATCATACTTAGGACTAACCAATTATAACCATTACTTACCTCATTTATCAGGGTTTTCAATGTTTCCAACTCAAATCTTTTAAGTATTTTTTTCCAGAATGAAACATTTTCAAAAGTAAATGGAAAATTCCTTGTTAAGAGTATATTAGGATCAGTTCCGGCCTCAGATACTTAACACCCACACAAAAATACCTGGCCATGTAACCTTGGGCAAGTTACTTAATCCCAATTGCTTTAAAAAAAATCAATGCATATTATCAGTGATAACACTTCATCATTTATAATTAACAAGTTAAATTATGTTTCCTCTAGTAATAGAAGAAAAACAATATTATACAGTAGAAGCTACCAGCATTGGATTTCATCCATGTCTTTTGTTCCTATTTGCTTTTGTAAACGTCACTGGATCAAAAGTGAATACATTGAAATTTGACAAATAAGCATATTTCTGCAAAACATTCTCTGCCTTCTAATATGTTAATTACCAATAAATATACTCAAAGGTTCATAGATATAAAAGTAGAAAGAGTCTCAGAAGTCCAGAAATATTAAATGTATTCACTGTACAAGGTCATAAAATTTAATTGTGTTAAATACTGGAGGAATTAATGTTACTTCACTTCATGTAATTTCCAGTGTTCTGGGGGAGATATGAACATATGCACATATATGATGCACAAAATGGAACACTGTAAGAGCATGAGAAGTATAGAAAAAATGACTTAGGGTGGTACCTGAGCAATGAATAAATGGACATATGTTGGTGTATTTTTTCTACAATTGAGGAGTTAAATGTCACAACATAAATTTTGCTCTCTTCCAAACTTCCAGATGCAACATTGCCTGTAGAGTCTCTTGTAAAGCAGATGGAATCTCAGGTCATATGAGGCCTCCCACTGGGCTATAATCAAAGAGTAGAAACTGGCACTATGGTCTTAATACAATTTACTGAAACTCTCAACCCCTTCTGTACCCTTTCATTGTTTCTCTTAACATTACTGTTTCTAAACAAGCTAAAAAAAGAGATAAATTTATATAGAAATAATTTTTCATGAAATGTGAAGGGGATATTTGTAAATTGGTAAGTGGTAAACCTGTATTGTTCCTCTGGAATTCATGTTGATAATCCAAAAGTTAACAATGGGTCAAATAATCAGGTACATTAAACCAGAAAACAGAAGCTCATGGTTACTCTTTTAGCACCACCTTCCTTCTTCCCTCTGCTTTTGTCTGGCCTTTGTATAAAATGCCTTCCAATTTTCCTTTCCTCTACATCTTTGTAAAACTTATATTGACAAGCCAGAAAAGTCTGGAAAATATTGGCTACCATTCATCAGAACTGTATCTCATAATTTTCAAAGAGTTAAGAAGAGGTGTATAGGTGATATCATACTGAAAGATTTGACAGCCTATACTCAAACAGAATGACTTATAGTTCCTGACCCCTCATTTCCTTTGTGAAAATGACAGGAGTGGAGGAACCGACCAACAAAGGACACCACTATAGAAAGCTATGGATCAGTATCACAAATCTATAGTTCAAAGGGATCTTACAATTCTTCAAGTATAACCCCATTGTCTTAAAGAGTTGTAAATTGAGGCATAGAGAGGTTAAGTTATTATTAATTATTGATTTTGAAACTTTTTTCATAACTTCACGTAGTACTCTATCAGTGCTACTTTTCTTTTTTTAAATAAATGTTTCCTTCTTATTTTTTAAAATAATGAATGCTTATACAAATTGATTCTTCAAGATTGTAAAATCATGATAGACAAAAATGTTAATATAATCTCAAGATGCATTAAAAGAGGCATAATTTCTAGGCACAGAAAATGATGGTCCTGTTTTATTCTGTCCTAATCTTACTCTTGGAGTATTGCATTCACTTATGTTTTTCAAATGCTTTATTAACTTCTGATTTACATCATTAATTTCCACCAGATTTTGAGTTACAAATTTTCTCGCCGTTTTTCCCCTACCCACCTCCCCAAAAATAGCACTCCCACAGGATATTCCCTCCTCCAATCTGCTCTCTCCCATATTTTCTCCCATACCCCTTTTGACTTTTCCAGTGGATCTCTATGCCCCAATGCCTGTATATCTTATTTCCCAATTACATACAAAATAGTGTTAATAATAGTATATTTGAGCATTTGATTTTAAAACTTTGAATTCCAGATTCATTCCCTTCCTCCCTTGTCACCCACCCTTACTAGGAAAGATAAGCAGTTCAGTATAGGCTGGACATGTGTAGCTAATGCAAGACAATAACATAGTAGATTTATTGTCAAAGACTGACTATATTTCCCTCCCTCCTATCCCACCTCCCACTTGTTCTATTCTCTATTTTGATCCTGTTCCTTTTCAAAAGTGGGTGCTTCCAACTTCCTTCTCCCCCCCCCCCAGCCTGCCCTCCTTTCCATCATCCCCTTTCTCATCCCCTTCCTCCCCTACTCTCCTGGAGGGTGAGATACCCTATTTAGTGTGTATTTCATTCCCTTCTCAAGCCAAATTAAATGGGAATAAGGTTGACCCATTCCCTTTTGCCTTACTATTCCTCCCCTCCATTGTAACCATTTTCCCTTGCCTCTTCTATATGAGATAGTTTACCCTATTCTGTCTCTCCCCATCTCCTCTCATTATATTCCTCTCTCACCTCTTAATTTCACCTTTTAATTATCATCCCTTCCTGTTAAATTGGTCTTGTGCCCTCTATCTATGTGTACCTGTAAATATATATATATATATACACATTCACATATGTTTTCATATGCCCATATACCCTCATATATAGACACACAAACACACATTTCTATTCCCTTCAACTACCGAGGAAAGTTTCATAAGTTTCAATTGTTTTTTTATTCCATGTAGGAATGTTAATAGTTCAACTTTGATAAGTTCCTTATGATTTTCTTTCCCTGACTCTCATTTCGTAATTTTCTTGCATTGTTCTCATTTTTCTTCCCAATTTTTTCTCCACTTCTCTTATCTGCTTCTTAAGGTCCTCTGTGGCCTATAACCAGCTTGTATTTTCCTTTGAAACTTTTGGTGCAGGAGTTCTTACTTCACTGTCTTCCTCCTGTTCCATGCTTTGCTCCTTTTTTTCCCCAAAATAGGAGTGTAATTTTGGAATCTTCTGTCTGCTTTGTTTCCTTTGCCTGGTTATGTATAATAATAATGTAATTTAAAGATTCCCCTGTATTGTCCTGTTTTTTTTTTTTTAATTGATTGTGTTAAAGCCCAGAGCTTGTGAATCCCACTTGTTGGATTGACTTGTTGACGTGAAAAGAGAGAGCTGAACTGGGAACAGATGGTGACGTGAGTTTAGAGAGATACAAGCAGAGAGAGAGGCAGAAGATTTCTTTTGGAAGCAGCATCATGGAGGCAGAGAGAGATGGAGAGGATTGCTGAGGGCCAGTTTCAATTGCCCAGGACTTTTGAGAGCTGCCACGGACTGAGGATACATGGCTGTTATGCTGGTACTTTGTCTGTCTGTTTTGAGGTTGTTTTGCCAGATTTGTCCACTGGTGAAAGACAGTTCTGTTGTTGTAGAGGCTGTGGAATCTTCCTGTTGGTTCAGAGCTCCTGAGAGTGTTCTGCAGACAGAGAGTGAATTCTGTCCACTGGTGAAGGACAGTGCTGTTGTTGCAGAGGATCTGGAACCTTGCTGTTGGTTCAGAAAGCCTGAAGAAGGATTTTCTTGTTGTATGTTTACAGAAATCCTGGAAGAGGCTTTTGCTAATGTTTTCAGGGGTCCTAGGACTGTTCTGCAGACAGAGAAGGAATTAATGAGGACACTGGCAATGTATCTTGTGGCCTTGCTAAGCTTTGTCTCCCCAGGAACAAAGATTGTCGAGAAATTGCCTTGGGTCAAGATGAAGAAAATACCCCTCTTTGGGTATTAAATGCTGTACTTAAGCTTGTTGTAACTCTGGGGTAGATGGCCTATTCATTTGTAATCTACAGGGTTTGGGTTGGGTGGGAAACTTTTGACTTTTTTGTGCTCTGTGATGGAACAAATGAATGTACTTTACTTATGATTAGAAACTAATCTCCATTTGATAAGAGGGGCTTTGTGATTGACTAAATGAATATACTGCCTAGGGGTGGAGAAGTATTTAAAAGAGGGACTTTGTGATTGATTAAATCAATGTAATGTCCACCAGTGGAGTAGTACTTGATTGAATTACACTTGGTAAATGCTGTATTTTGAATTATGCTATATTTTGATTTTCTCTGTTCTTAATTTGTCACTGAATAAATTGGAGAGCAGCTATGCTGGTATTTTGAACCTTGGGAAGTTGCCTTCGCTTGGCATTACATCATGTCACCCTTCAGTCACTTGACCCTTACGCTTTTTGCCAAAGTAGGACTCTGCCACCAGACAGGGGAGCTTTGGTTCCAAACGCTGGGGTTTTCTCAGCTGCCGGAGGTATTAGATGGGTGCCCTCTCTGAGGTCTCCACACAATCTGGCAAGCTGGACACACACCCCATCCTAGACTTCAATCCAGATCCAACGAGGTTAAAGCAAGAGTGATTACCCCTCAGACTGGTGCCTGGTCCCCCTACACTTTTCAGGCCAGGAGCTGAAGCTGCCATGTGGTACTGGCTGGTTGTGCAGTTGTCTCAGCGGCTTCTCACCGGGGGAGCAAAAGCCAAGCAAGCCCACTTACTGGGTCCCAAAGTCCAGACTACAGTGGCCTCTCACTTTGTCCTTCGCACCTATGTGTTGATAAATCTGGAAACAATGCTGCTGCTCTGGAGTCCCTGGGCCAGTGGCTGGTCAGGCCTGCCCTGGGGCTAAAGCCTTGGTGTGGGGCTGGGCTCTGCTCCCAGAGCACTGCTCTGTCTGATTTCTGCCAGCCTTCCTGGCTGTTCTGAGTGGGAGTTTAGCTTCTCTGTGTCATTTTGTGGGTTCTGCAGCTCCAAAGTTTGTTTAGAGTCCCCTGTTTACATGGATTGGGGAAGGTGGACTCAGGAGCAGTGGGGAGGCCCTGCCTCTACTCTGCCATCTTGACTCCACCCCCTCTCAGTGCTACTTTTCTTGGAAGAGAGACATGAGTGATGAGACCTTCGGGTGGCTACCTGGGTTAGGAAGGGGAATGGTTTAATTCTGCATAGCAAAATTCTCTATGAGAAAAATGATTTCCTGTTCTTGTGTTGTCATCTTGCCCATAATAGTTATGACTTTGGTATTGATCAGTTAAGTACTTGGGTATATCACTATCTCAACTTCCACTTGGATGTATTAAAGTATGAAGGCATGTTTCTATCTGTATGATGCATGCATGATATTGCACTTTTATTTTTTTGATTTGTTCATGAAAAAATCAAGCAAAAGTGAGTCATTTATCTATGAAGTCTAAATTTGTGTATTTGTTCTTCTGTTTCTTCCTTGTGGTTTAAAAGGTCTACTTACCAAACAATGGCCTTGAGCATTCCTCAGACCAAGATGCTAAAATATGTGTATACATGTTTCTGACATGTTAACGCATATGGAGTGATACCCCCTAGTTGCCCAGGAATGACTGGGAACAGAAGACTAATTAGTAAGACAAAGTCTAGTCTTGGAGAGAGCATCTAGGTGGTACAGTTGTTAGAACCTTGGGCCTGGTGTCAGGAAGACATGAGTTTAAATTGGGCCTCAAACAGTTACTAGCTGTGTGACACTGAGAAAGTCACTATTTGCCTCAGTTCCTTATCTGTAAGGGAAGGAAATGTTGGAGAAGAAAATGGCAAAACACTCTAATATCTTTTACCAAAATATCCATGGACAAAAGTCCATGGGGTCACATAGAATCAGATATAGCTGAATGACTGCCCAACTGAACAATAACAACATCTAATCTTAGAGTCATTCTTCAATGGCTCTAGCACTAGGCTATTATGAATATCATGGATCATGGATATTAAGGGAAAAATAGACAAGTTTCCCCCCCCCCATCAAAATCCTAAACACTTTCATGAGGACCCCTACACATCCCCTAGGGAGTTCTTCAATAACAGCAGGGGCCCCAAACTCATTGAAATAAAAAAAAAAAACTAGGTGGTACACTGGATAGAGTGGCAGGCCTGGAGTCAGAAAGACATGAATTCAAATCCAGCCTCAGAAACTTGCTATCTGTGTGACCCTGGACAAATCACTTAACCCTATTTGCCTCAGTTTCCTCATCTATAAAATGAACTGCAGAAGTTTGCAAATAGCAAACCATTCCAATATCTTTGCCAAGAAAACCTAAAAAAAGATGTCATGAAAAGTCACACCTGACTGAACAACATCATTCTCATTGACTAAATTTAAGAAATAATCAATTGTATTAATCTCTCTCATAAATATAATAAACATTATGATTTTCAAGTTACGTAGGTGATATTGTGATTTATCAAATAAATATTCATTTTAGGAGTAATACTGAGTTCTTAGTGGATGTTAATCATTTAGATATTTTCTCCAAAAATCAATGATAATATTGCTAATATTATGTAGAAATATGTAAACATATTCTATATCAAAGGGGGGGTGATCCTATTTGCAAATGTAAGGAAGAATCTAATTCAACTCCTTTCTTTTACAATTAGGGAAACTGAGGTACCAAAAAACTAAGTGACTTTCTCAAAATTACACAGGAAGAAAATGGCAGCACCAATATTAAAATCTAAGTTTTTCTGACTCTAGATCAAGGGAAGTTAACTGATATGCCACATTACCTTATATGAGGGCATTCAAAATTTCAAATAAGGGAAGGAATAAAATGTCAAGTAAAAAACCTATAAAAAACTAGTCATGCTAAAGGGGAGTCCTATAGAATGAAGACTAAATTCCCTTGCCTGACATACTAGACTCTCTGTCATCTATCTGGTCCTAGCCTACTTATCTAGCATTAACTCACACTATTTCCTCTCTCATATTCCCTCTAGCAGATGAACTTGCAGAATCATCTTTCTCTGAGAGTACCCTGTGTATCAGTTTCCAAATAACCACACTGAGAGACAAAAAAGAGGATCCAGAGGTGGAAATGTCATCAGAGGCTAATCTAATCTAACTCATATTTTTTTTAAACAAATAAGAGAAATTTTACATCCAGGGAAATTCAATGTCTTGCTCAAGATCCCATAGATAATATTGGTTAGAGTCAGGATTTGCCTACTCCAGAAGCAGTCCTCTTTTCTCTTTACCTTGTTGACATACAGGTACAAAGAACATTCTCGGAGACATAAATCCTCTTCTCCTAGACCACTATACTTCTATCTAGGTCAAGGTCATAAACACATTCTTCTAAATAAATTATTTCTGATTTTCTCTTATCTGAACCAGCAGTTTTCAGAGTGTGGTCCTAGGATGCCTGGGGGTCCTTAAGACCTATTTTAAGCTGCCTATAAAGTCAAAACTCTTTTCATAGTAACAAGAAAGAATTTCAATTTATAGAAGCGTAAATACCAGTAGATATATAACATATAAATACTATCTATCTATATATATATATGTGTGTGTGTGTGTGTGTCTATGTTATTGTATGTAACTTGCATGTGTAAAAGCTATTGGGGGATGCTCAATAATTTTTAAGAGTTTAAAGGGTTCTTGACATCAATAAGATTGAGAGCTAATGATCTGATTCTTTTCATTTGTGAGAATGATATAGAATTGACTGTGTGTGGGTCCAAAGAACCAGATGATTATAACATGACCAATAGAAAGTTGTGAATGAATGTCTCATATAAAGAATTCCTCTGATTTCACCTGCTATATTATTCTCTCCTCCTCTAACTCCACCACCCCACATCCTTTCTTCTTCTTTGATTTGGCCTGACAAGATAGAGGCCTGAGCTTCAGTTTTCTAATCAGCAAAAAGGGGTTAATAATTCTTGCACCACCTCATTTTCTGGATTGTACAAAGAGTGAATTGAGTATATATGGACATGCTTTGTGATAGTAAAGTGCTATAGACGTAAGTTAGAGTTTTCAATCCTTCCTTTAAAGTGTAAAGGGAATAATATGTTACATTTTCAAGTAAATTCTGGTTTGAAAAACCACCAGTCTAAGGTTAATGAACTTCACCCTGTGTATTTGTATCTTCTACAAGTGAGAACATTTATAATTCTTTTTAGTTAATATAAAAGCATATAGCTTTTTTTTCCTCTAGGAGTCTACAGTAGCAGATGGTGAGAAGTGAAATAAAGAGGAGCTAGAGAAGTATATTAAAAAGAGCTTATCTGATTTGAGGAATGGTTGCCCTCTTTGAGGTCCAGACATGCTGCTTTGAAGAACTTGAGGTTTTTTTTAGATTTACTAACAAGATTTCCTGTGGCAGCCCTTCAACTGCTGGGCTATATTGGGCAGATTATTAAACAATCAATCTTTAATCCAAAATAAATAGGCATACAGCTTTGATGAGGACAATAGTACAGTTATTGAAAATAGAAAATTTGGTCTGTTAAGGTAGGAAGTTTATGACTTGTCTTCTATCAAGAAAGGAAAATAATGGATATAATCAAATGTTATTGAATTAGTTCAATCAGGAGATATTTGTTTATTGAAAAAAAATCACACCCTATCAAATTCTGCTTTATCTCTTATATGAAAACTGTCACAGCTGTCAAATAGTACCACTCAGGGTCTTGGTATGGTGGGAAGAGCTTTGGACTCTCAGTCATTTAAAATATGTTCTCACTTTCTACCCTCTGGGTTCCAGTGTCTTCATCTATAAAGTAAGGATGTTGGATTAGTTGGATCCTTCCCTCTAAAGTGAATGTGAAATATATTATACTATAATATGCTTACTACCTTTTAATCATAATTCTCTTCATCTATAGAAATGAGCAAAGTATTATTTGTCTAGTGTATTTCAGAGGGTAGTTGTTTAAAAAAATGGAAGGTGATATAAAGGAAAGAAAAGGAATAGAAAGGAAAGAAAAGGAAAAAGGGAAGAGAAGAGGAAGGGGATGGGAAAGAAAGGGGATGAGAAAAGGAGAAAAGGAGGGGACACACACACACACAAATATACACACAAAAATCAAACAGCCTCTACTTAGCCATCATGGCTCAGCTGCCTTCTCCCCCATTTTGCATCATTGTTGAGAGTTTCTAGGAGATCTCCTTTTAGGGAACAGACCTGATTATGCTTCTTTCCCCTCCAGGTTGTACTAATGACTTTCCTGGACTTTGTCACTTTTCTCTAAACTCAAGAATACACCCCACACATACCCCAGCGACTTTCCAATTACCTTTTACTATACTGTTTTTCTTTGTTAGGATGTAAGCTCCTTGAGGACTAACTTTTTTCTTGTATCCTTAGCACAGTTCCTGACATATATTAAACACTTAATAAAATCTTGCAGCTTTGCTTGCCTGACCTCAAGGAGATAATATGTATATACAAATAGAAAGAAAGTAATTTTGTGGAGAAAGAATCAGGAAGAGTTTCACAGAGAAGGTCTCTTGTGATAAACTTAAAGATCACTAGCAGTCTCAAAGACAGAGGTGATGATGGAGTGGATTGTATACCAAGCATTGCAAAGGCACATTGACAGGAGAGTTATGGAGAAGTCTTTTGTGTTCCACTTATTGTTAAAACCGGTCAGCCTTGCACCTGTGATAGTTCTAGTGATTAAAATCCCCTTTTTCCTTTAAGGAGATGGGGTGTCTCTTTCAGAAACCCAGCTCTTTAAATAGGTGCCTCTCTATCATTTCCAGAGGCTTACATTTCTTCTATTCTCTCTTATGTCATCCTTTCACACCTTATTTTCTAGTTTTTGACTGTCCCTACATCCCATTATTCCTAGCTCTGATCAAGCTTCTGTGAGAGTGTGAGCTTCTCAAGGGCAGGGACTATCTTTGACCTTTCTTTGTATTCTCAACACTATGCCTGACACATAATAGGTGTTTAAAATGTTTAGTGACTGCCTGACTCATGCTTTAGTAACTCCTGGTATCTTATTATAGTCTCCTAAAACCATCATCTTTGTAGTTCAAATGAATCCAAATTCTTCCTTTTATAGATAAGAAATCTGAGGCTTAGAGATGGGAAATTATATACTCAAGATCACACAGGTTCCTGCTTCATGAAAAACCAACCTGCCCAGAAACCCTGGCAACTGATTACTCTTGTGGCTTGCTGACCAGGATTAGATAGCTCATGCCTGGGTTAGAATTTTTATAACTTTTTTTGGGAAAAAATTAAACATACTAAGTGTTATTTGTTATAAATAATATTATTTCATGCCTTCTTCCTCTATTTTTGATTTGTCTCAGGAGAGATTAATATAGCTGTTTTTAATATCACTTAATATCACTTTGTTCTGGGAATCCCTTGTTTTGTGAAATGCCCTTGAATCTGATGAAGCATTGCTTCATATTCTGTTAGAACATTTTTACTTTTTTTTTCCTAGTTAAATGTCTGTAGTTGTGTCTACATTCTACACGACTGTGTTTTATTCATTCAATCTTGCTATAAAAATAAAACTCATAATGCATGATCTATTTAAAGAATTGAGCCATTTGAAAGCAACCATAAATTAGGAACCACTAAGAGTGGATGAGAGAGGATAATTAGAGAACGTCAGGGAAGATCCATCGCCTTGGAAAGAAATCTCTATTTGGAGTTAATGGCAGCACAGTAAACCTTTCACAAGAGCGAAATAAATATGCTTCTCAGGCTGAAAATAAACCAGTCTAGGCAGCAATGGTGAGTAAGGCAAACAGATGTTAATGAAGACAATATTCACAGGTTGGAGTGAACAGTGGCACAGAAAATGACTCAGACACCAGGTAATGGAAATAACAATTACATTTAATAGCAGATAGCAATGTGGGTGGGAGCTGTTAACTGCTAAAACCAGAGAAATTAAGCATAATCCAAATTTGTAGAAAGAAAAAATAATTAGGAAGGCACAAGAAACTGAGACAAAAAGAATAGAATAGAATACTTTGCTTCAAGACTGAAGTAAAGAGAAAACCACAGTCTCAGAATGGAAGCAATTTCAGACCCTTGTGGAACTATATGATTTCTTGGGAGAAAGTACTGCTAGATTTTTGACTGGGTCATCAGAGCTTAGCACAGTAACTTGCTATGGCAGTTGCTTAATAAATGTTTGTTTAATATAATTAAATCTAGTTGAAATTATATCTGAGCAGGAGTCATGTCTTATATGAATTACTTTAACTCTCTTGGGCTCAGTTTCTTTACATATAAAACCTAAAGGGGGTTGATCTAAATGACCTCTAACATCTCTAAGCTATCCTATAAATCTTGAAAACGTGTTATTCAACCTTTGTGCTTAAGGATTTCCATTGATAGTGAATTAGCTCCTTTTTGAGGCAACCCATGCCTAGAGAGTTCATATACTTTTTTTTTTTCATTATATGGAGCTGATCTCTGCCTCTGCAAATTAGACGAATTGCTACAAGTTCTGTCCTCTGTGGCCAAGTAGTAATAAGCCTAATACCTCTTGAGCTTGTTACTTCTTCAAACATGGGAAGATTCCTATCACTTCACAATGTCTTTTCCAAACCAAAGAATTCTAATTCCTTCAAATGCATTATGTGCCATGCTTTTGTAGCTCCTTAACAAATGTGATTGACTTTCTTTGGACAACATACTTATGTATTAGGGTAAATTAAACTGCACTTGAGTTGGGGATCCATTTAGGAAAAAAAAAGTCATATACCAAGGAGTCATCCAAAGTTGGTAAGCACAGTTCATGGGGCCATGAAATTCAAAACCATGAGGACTTTTGTTACAGTGTTCCAAATGAACTTCAGAGACAGCAGCAGGAAAAAAAAATGTTAGAAACAAGAGTAATCAAGTAGTGATGAAATAGTGGTCTATCTTAGGCACCAATGCCTCCAGTAGGGTTATTCTATGGGAACAGTGTGTTATGTCATGTACTTTCCCCTGCAACTGGTATTGTTGCTGGCATGGGTACTAAACCTTTACCTTGAATTGAAGGCTGTGACTTGGTGGGATAGTATTGATCCAAGGACTTTATTAACTCCAGGCAAAATATGTAATGTATATTCCCCAAATTTTCTCTTTTTTTTCTTCAGTAGAATAATAGAAGTTTCTCCTCCTTCTAAACAAGCCATTTTAATATTGTTCCATCCCTATGTGTGCAGTTTTTCATGGTATTAACTCCGAGTTCTGTAACATTTATTCCATGGCTTTTAAAGGCCTTTATATCTTGGTTCTTATGCTTATGGTGCATTTACACTTTACTCTCTGCTATTATCCAGTGACTGTATCTTCCTCATTGTTCCTTGAGCAAGACACTCCATCTTATGAATCTGTGAAAATTCATTTGGTGTCCCCCATGCCTGTAGTTCTCTCCATCCTCATATTTACTGCCTAACTGCCTTCAAATCTCAGCGAAGATTCTATTTTCTGCAAGAAGGCTTTCAGCATTTCCCTTCATGTTAGTTCCTTCCCTTTCAGGTTATGTGTAATTTATTCTGTATATATCTGTCATGATTGTTTGCATGCTTGCTCTGTCATTAGATTGTGACTTTTTTAAGGACAGCACTGTTTTTCTTTTTTTTATCCCTAGCAGAATGTCTAACAGGCAGTAGGTGCTTAAAAATATTTGTTGACTTTACTTGGTGGTTACTGGTCATCTCCTGGCCTGCATTGAACAGCTTACTGATACTTCTCTTTGGTACTCTTGATAATTATTCTTCAATAAATGAATCAATTCAATCATTGAATAAATGATTCAATGAATAAAATACTTATTAAATGTATAGTGTGTACAAATTGCTGATCACTGGGGATATCAATATTATGTCTATCTTATATAAAGACTTCCCTATTATTGATTTTGTAGGTCTTTTTCAAGAGATATAGGCTCCTCAAGGACCTCTCACATCTCTCTGTAAACTGAAAGTCTGAGACGTGC
The DNA here is from genome assembly GCF_028583685.1 of Petaurus breviceps papuanus. Taxonomy (NCBI): domain Eukaryota; kingdom Metazoa; phylum Chordata; class Mammalia; order Diprotodontia; family Petauridae; genus Petaurus; species Petaurus breviceps. Next base: position 5,370,099 of record NW_027186473.1, read on the forward strand.
TTAATTTGAAAGTTTCTATAGATGAGGGTACTCACTTGTTATGCCTGTCTTTTGTACATTATCGTGTAGAGGCTGCAATAGGCAGAACAGCAGCTACCATGTGAAGGTAACTATTCAACTATTCAACGTGCAAAGTCCTTTGAGAAAGAAAGATTTAAATGCTGGCTTCTGCCCTGTCTGACATACTGTGAAATCCATCACAGCCCACAGGGACTGTGCTACCTGCTGATGCATTGCTTTGTGCCAAATATAGTCACCCACAGAGAGTCACTGCAACATAACCATCTGTTGGGGCATCATGGTCTTTATTAAAAAACTCATACTTCATGTGTCTCCATTTTTGAAGCATGTGTATGATGTGTATGTTACACTTGCTTAAAACTGATGTCTTAAAGTGGTCTGTGTCATGGCAAGTACACGAGAATCCAAAGACCTAGGCTCAGCCAATAATGAGCTGTGTGACTTTAGACAAGTCACTTTACCTCTCTGAACCTCATTTTTCTCATTGACAAAATAAACTAGATGATGCCTAACGTCTCTTCCAGCTTCATTTATTAGTGTCCTATTATGAAGTGCTGCAAGTATGTGTCAGAGGGCAGAGGTGGAAGTGATTTGCTCCTTCTCATGATGGCCTTCACCTCTGTCATGCTCTAGATGGGTTATCATAGACTTGAATGCCTGTTGGGAATCTAATGATAGTCTAGCCCATCCCTCATTTTGCAGATGAGAAAATTGAGAGGCAAACTGTGTTCATTAAATAAAATATCTAGTAAGAAATAGTAGAATGAGATTTAGAATCCAATGTTTCTAATTCTAAATCCAATGCTATACCTTCCTCGCAATATGTTTATTCAATTTACCTAGCTTATGATGATTCTCATGAGTAATTCCTTTCAATTATTTTCCTGGAGGAAACAACACACAAATAATTTCAATTCTTTTTTTTGCTTTCTTGTTTTAGATTAATTATAATGTAACTAAAATTTATTCAATTAATATGTGGAGTGAAGTGTTTCAAATTTATAACAATAAGAGTCATTCTCCCACACTTACAAGGTTGAAAAGTTTATAAAAGAGCAAAAATGACATTCTGGAGGGATCATGGAAAAACAGATGTACTAGTGTCCTGTTGGTAGAACTGTGAACTGGTCTAGGCTTTCTATCAAGCAATTTGTAACTCTGTCCAAGCATCATTAAACTGTATAGTCTTTGATCCAGTGATAACACTACTAGATCTATACTTCAAAGACATCAAAGAAAAAGGGAAAGGGAACCACATTTACAAAAATATTTATAATAGCTTTTTTTAAGGTGGCAAATAATTATAAACAAAGGAAAATGCCCATCATTTATTTATTTATTTTGCTTTGTGGAGGGGGTAGGGCAGGGCAATTGGGGTTAAGTGACTTGCCCAAGGTCACATGGCTAGTAAAGTGTTAAGTGTCTGAGGCTGGATTTAAACTTAGGTCCCCCTGACTCCAGGGTCAGTGTTCTATTCACTGAACCACCTACAATGCCCATCATTTAGAGAAAGCCAAACAAGTTATAGTATATGTGTATGCAATGGAATATTATTGTATTTTAAGAAATAACAAAAGAAATGGTTTCAGAGAAATATGGAAAGTCTAATAGGAATTGATGCATAGTTAAGTGACCAGAACTAGTGTACACAATAACAATATGGTAAATACAATGATTTTGAGGGATTTAGGAACTCATGTCATCCTAATGACCAACCATAACTTCAGGGGACTCAAGATGAAACATGCTACCCACCTCCTGTTAGAGAAGTAATGGGAACAAAGTAGCAATTGATACAACTTTTTCTGGAGAAGGACATGGTCAACAGAGAAATTTCTTTTGCTTGACTGTATATGTTTGTAAAAGGAGTTTAAAAAAACATGATCTAAATTGGGGGAGAAGGGAGGTGGGAGAAAGAGGATTCAGATCAGAAAATTAAATAAAATTTAATTTTAAATGTTTACAACGGACTTTACATATGTTATCTCATTTGATTCTCATAAACAGCTGAAAAAGTAGGTGCTATCATCATTTTGAAGGGTTAAGTGATTTCTGAAGGATCACTCAATTACTAAAAATCTCAGACCAAGTTTAAAATCAAGTCTTCCTGAACACTTCAAGTCAAGTGCTCTATTCACATGGGAGAGAAGTTTAGTATAAAATGTATTGAAAGAGATCGTATTTGAGTTAATTTCTAGAATATATTCTTTTCAATATTATCACTTTATTTTTGTGAATTCTGATATAATATGACAATATTATATGCATTTGGATAGTGTGTGTTTGCTAATTCACTAATTACTAAAAGCAAATTCAGGGATAAAGCATTTTTACCAGATCAGGAAAATATTTTGAATTTAAATAAAAATGTTCATATAATTCCCAAAGATGTGCTTTGACATTGATTAACATGTAAATTAAATATTCCGTGTAAATGTTTGTTACTGTGTAGATATGTCTGAAATATATTGGTAAAATTTATTTTTAAATCCAGGGCATTCTATAGTGTCAGAAGACTATTTTTAGATGAAATGATTGATTCATATTGTCATTTCTATACCAAAACTACACACACACACACACACACACACACACACACATTCCATGTTATATTTGTGTGTCTTGATGAGTATGTATATACATACGTGCATATATACACACATATACTTATGTATATATGCCTATAGTGAATGTATCTTGCATATTGATAGATTAGCTAAATATATGATTGATAGGGAATGCGGCTCTCAGTCACCCAGTAGATACCCTTCTTCATTTACTGCCTAATCTTTTTTTTTTTTTTTTTAAGCAATTGGGGTTAAGTAACTTGCTCAAGGTTACACAGCCAGGTGTTTCTGGGTGGGTGCTAAGTGTCTGAGCCCGGGATTCGATCTCCAGGTCTTCTCAACACTGGAGCCGGTGCTCTTACTCGCTGTGCTACCTGGCCGCCCCATTTACTGCCTAATCTTATTTTATTGTTTAGTAAATCTGTTTCCCCACAATTCCATTCAATTCAAACTCTCTTTTCTTTGTTATCCATTTCTTATCTGTAAATATTGTTTAATTCTCAGTATCATATTTGGAGGCAGAGGACCAGGGTTTGATTTCTAGATCTGACACTAGTGTTACCTATATGACCTTGGACAATTAACTTGATCTCTTCAGGAAATAATCTCTCCTTCCGTATAAATGAAGATTTTGTACTAGATGATCTCTAAGGTTCTTTCTAGATCTAAATCTATGAATCTATGTTCCTTTCCCTGACTAGTCAACATGTCAACTCATTGGGAAAAACAAAACCAGAAATCAATGAGAAGGGCCTGGGAGCACAGTGGCTGCTCTCCATCATTGTTCCTAGAGTGCAAATAAAAGATCAAATCTAGCGTGCATACTTAAATTTATCATTTTAGCCCTAACACAAGTGTTCTTAACCTAGTGTCCTTGAACTTTACAAATAAATCATAATCATATTTCAATATGATTGATTTCCTTTGTAAGCTTATATGATTTATTTTATGTATTTAAAAATACTATGATAACAATGGGTCCATAGACTTTCAGAGAGCACATGATACATGTAAAAATTTGAAAAACCCTGCTCTAAAGACAAGGCCATTCAGGTTAGCATGATGATTCATTTTTGTTCAGCGTTTATTCATATTGATTCACTCATTCAGCAACGTTTGTATTGTTGCTGAAACTATATGCAAGTCATTATGTTAGGTGCTGTTTACTTTGTGAAGTCTCACATGGAGGAAATAGATAAAACCCATGGCCCCCTCCAACAAAAAATAGAGTTATTGTAAACATTGCTACTATAGATGTTTAGTAGTCTTCATTCCATAAGCATTATTATATAAAGAAACCAAATTGCTTTACTTCAGCAGCTAGTTATGTGATATAGGAAAAATCTGTTCTTGTTTTTTAGTATGGTTCCCCTACAGTATACTATATCATTGTTTTGAGGTTTCTTTATAATGTGACAAAAATCTTTTCTTAGTTTTTTTTTCAACTTTAATGATTCTACTTTCTTCACCCATTTCTCTTTCATAAAATATTAACATTGACAAGGGATTTGGCAACGACATAGAAGAAACTAAATTCTCAGAGTTACTCTATAAACAGTGCATTTCAATTCAGAGAGCTTTTTCTTTTTTTCTGCCTACATATTTCTGTCCTGTGGTGATAATATTTTTATGGGGATAAAGGCAAAGTCAATGCAAATTAGATTCTCATTCCAGTGAAAAGTAAAACCTGAACAAAATAGGAATTATTTACTTTCATGAAGGGAAAGAGTTACCCTTATGCTGAAACATTTCTGTTGACTTTGAACAGTACTCAGAATGTCTTTCTGTTCTCTTTGCCAAGTAGATACTTAGGTAGGCCCAGAGAAAGTAATCCTTTGTTCAGAAAATTTTATTCACACTTTTAGGCACATATTTAGTTATGGCTCCCAGGTTCTTCAACATAGTTTTTGGAGAGCATAGTATAATAAATTATACTCTAACAATCCTGGGACTAACTGGAGACAAAAGGCATTTCTTTCTGAAGTTTGCATTTGAAATGCCATAGATTTGATATCTTATTTGCCATTAAAAAATTTCATTATGAAAAGACTCTTCTATAAGCATAGCTATATCTCCTTGGAGGGTTGGTTAGCTTTAGAAATGATTATTAGATTTTAGTAGCAATTTTAAAAGGGAAAATATACCTATCCCTATTCCATTCCCCAGCCCAGGGAAGTCTGCCGAATAGAAGATTCTCTTGCATACCAGTTGGGGAACAAGTGACTGTCCTAAACTTATTTTGAGGGGATAGTCTTATAGTTTCTCTTGGCCTGTTTCTATTGCATCTTCATGTTGATAATTTCTTATAAAGGAAAGAAAAATGAAAATGAGATGTGATTTCAGGTAAGTCAGGTCCAGGAAATATATATTGAGTAGAGTTTCAATACACTAAAGTACTTCATTTTATGAAGAGATTTGTATTGGGGGTGGTCCTTTTCCCCTCCCACAATGCCCCGCGTGCGGCTGGATCGGAGGCTGCTGCCCCAGGGATACAAACTCCTTTGGGACTCGCGGCCCAAGGAGGACAGGAGCGGGCCGGGCCATGGCGCTGCTGCTGCGGTGGAGTCGGGGGACGCTGAGAGCCCTAGGCCCGCACGCCGCCCTCCGAGCCCCCGTCGCCGCCGACTGAGGACTGCTGGAGCCGCCGCCGCCGCCCGATTCTCTCTGTGGATTGGAACGGTTTATGAAAGACTGTACTTTATCTAATTTTCCGAAGAAGCCTTGGTTTTCATACATTTGTTTCACAATGGAACGGAGACGCATGCTCAGAGCACAAAATTCACATTTGAAAAGCACAGAGGTAATTAAGAAGTTTGCTGAAGCTTGGAGGGAGCTTCCAGAATCACAGAAGAAAATATATGAAGAAGCTACCAAGGCAGAGTTTAAAATATACAAAGAAGAAAGGTCTAAGGATATGGCAGAGCTCAATCCTGATCAGAAAAAAATTTTGAAAGAGAATCATCGAAGACAGACTAAAAAGGAAGTAATAAAGAAAAACAAAAAGGGAGTAAACCGCCTTTGGAAAGCCCAAAAAAACCTCTCTCAGGTTATATAACATTTTTGTTTCTGAACACTTTAAGGAAGCAAGAGGGGGTTCATCACAGGAAAAGCTGAAGTTTTAAAATAAAGAGTGGAGCAATTTGTCACCATCTCAGAAGCAGGTATATTTACAACCTGCCGAAGATGATAGAATTCGTTTTACAAATGAAATTAAATAGTGGGAAGAAAAAATGCTTGAAGTTGTATGGGAAGATCTTTTACGTTTTAGAAAGCTAAGCATCAAAGTTGGAAAAAACCCTGAAGACATCTGTTAATGTTTGCTTCTTCATAGTGAATATGATACTCAAGAATCAATCAAGTCGCTCACTATGCAGCACTGTGGCAAAATTTCTAAGAATGATGTTGGCGAACATTTTATATTAATCTTTTTGTTAACATGGGAACTTCAGTCATTATGCTGACATATATTGTATTAGCACCTAGCTGTGGATACTACGCTGGTATAGACTCAGTCCAAATTTAGACATATTTGCTTTTGGAACTATTGACGACCAAAAAATTCATCTAGGTGTAGGAGGGATTAATGTTACCCTTAGATAAAGGTAAATCAAACTGTGAAATATTTTTGATACCAGTTGATGACAAGAAAGTATTCCTGTTTCCTAATGAGGAAACAAGCATTTGCTTTTTTCAAATGGTTGTAAATTATAAAAGCCACAGTGGTCGAAGCTATCACGGTTGTGTATTTTTAAAGAAGGAGGAACTGACCTAGGTAGATTTCAGTACCTAGGCAAGTTTAATTCCTAGGTAATACTGCTTATGTAGTATTCAGAAATGATGAGTGGACACATACAATTGTGGATTTCATTTATGACGTAAAAAAACAAAAACAAAACTACTCAAGGATTTGTAATTGTTTCCATCCGTTTTTTTGTAAAGTAAAAAGATTATGTCTACTCTGTGCACATTGGTGTTTGTATCACAGAGAATAAAATCTTTTAATGCATTCTATTTAATTTACATACTTAAACATACTCAAAAAATAAAAAAAAAAGAAATTTGTGTTGGGGGTGGGAGGGCCTAGAAATCATATTGTTTCTAGATAAATTCCATTATTATAGATAAGAAAACTAAGGCCAAGATGTGTCACTCAGCAACAGAATTGATGACGAATAGCAAATGAGAGACAAATTCAGAACTACTGGCTCCCAGTCCAGTACTCTTTACACCAAATCACTGTCTTAACTTCTGTTAAGGCCTCCAAAGACACACTAATACAAACTGATTCACTGATTAAATAACTAAAAAAAAGCACTCACGGCTCATTGCAAATGAAGACTACTCTTTCTGGACAATCTAGCCATCAGAGCATGTCTATAAGATGTTATAACCTCAACCTACTTGTAAAGTTTAATTTCAGGTGAGAAGGACATAAAACGAATCTTGATAAGAAAGACTAATCTTCTGAGTCATAAAGACCATATCTCTCCTGACAGCTTTGATAATGTCAGTTTTTTTGCCCATTATTTTACCCCTATCCCTCATTTTCTGACTCCTGCTTTGAGTTGGATCTCAAAGATGTTTCAGCCTTCTCCTATGCCAAGATATTTGCTCTCAGTCTGAAGCCTTTACCCCAATAAGACTTGCCATTTCATTGTTCCTTACATATCCCACATTCTTTGGGGGCTATCTTTATTTGTCCTGATGAATATCTGGCTTCTGCCAGATAGCATGGGAGGAGAAAGTGAGGCTGGTGACTTTGCACAGCCCTACTTCAATCAAATCAAAATCAATTGCAAGTCATAACATCTTCCCGTTGTTATGGTCCCTCTTTGAGAATACAGGACTAACCACAACCTGTGAGTAGTCTGAGCTGCCTTCATTGGATTCAGCTGGCCAGTTCCAGTTGGGCAGCTCATCTCATCTTCTCCTCTCTTCTCCTTTTTCCTCTTCTCTGCTCTCCTTTTCTTCCTCTCGTCTCTTCTTTGCTCTCTTCTCCCTTTCCTGAAGATGTTCAGCCCAAAGGAGGTAAATTGATGACCAAAAGATACCTATTTAAGTAGGGCTTTAGTGCCTAGATTTCTTTCTCAAAAACCAAGCCTTAAACTCAACTCATTCAAATCAAAGTCAATTGCAAATCATGCTGTCATGACCCTGATGTCATGGTCCTCTTTGAGAACAAAAGCAAACCAAAACCACAGCATTTTTTGTAACTTAGTGATAGGTTCTTGGCTCTCACATTTTAGTTTTTATCTACAGTGTCTGGCATTGGGCTTGGCATGTAGTTATCATTTAATAAATGAATGTTTAATGAATAGGTAGATGGATGTATAAAACATAAACAAAAAAAATCATCAATAGCCATCACTAAGTTTTATAGAAAAAAGAAATCTGTTAAGAGTAACCATGGCAGGGGGCTGGGGGGCGGATCCAAGATGGCAGAGTAGAAGCAGGAAATTCTAAGACCTCCCCCACAACCATCTCAAATATCTATAAAATGTGAGTTTTAACAAATTTTAGAGCTACAAAACCCACAAAGTGACAGAGAGAAACAAATCTTCCACCAAAGGCAGACTTGCAGGCTGACAGAAAGAGTTCATCACAGCACACTGGGAGCTGAGGGCTGTCCTGCGTAAGCCACACAGTTTTGGCCCTGGGGAGGCAGTGGCAACCAGAGCAGACTTCAGGAGAGTGAATCATTAGCAACTGTGGCAGTTTCCAGACTTTTCAACTCATAAATATCAAAAAGAAAATAAAAGGTCAATCAGGATCTATGTTGTAAAGGAAGGGTGCAGTCTGGCTCCTGCCCCTGGGACGAGAGGTGGCTGAGACACAGCATCTGCAGTGTTTGCCACATGGCTGACTAAGGAGCTCCTGGCCTAAACATCATAGGGGGACCAAGCAACCATTCAGAGGGTAATCGCTCTTCCTTTGACATGCTTGAATCTTGGTCACTCTCTTGGGTGGTGGTCCTGGGGTGAGAAACTCTAGTTTGCCAAGTGTGGTGTCTGTAAAGAGGGTGCCCTCCTAAGACCTCTCACAACATTTGCAAAAACTCCAGTGATTTGGGACAAAATTCTCTTCTCTGGAAGCAGACTTCTACCATGGCAAAGAGCTCAAAAGTCATGTGGTTGACTGGCAATATGAGCAAGCAGAGAAAGCACAAATAGACCATAGAATCCTTGGAGACAAAAATAATCAAAGCACAGAATGGGAGGAAGACAATGAAGTCAGAACTTCTGCATCAAAAGCTTCCAAGAAAAATATGAATTGGTCACAGGCCATGGAGGACCTCAGGAAGGATTTTGAAACTCAAGTAAGAGAAGTGGAGGAAAAATTGGGAAGAGAAATGAGAATGATGCAAGAAAATAATGAAAAGAGAGTCAATGACCTGACTGAAGAAAATAATATCTTAAAAAAAAATAGACTAACTCAAATGGCAAAAGAGGCCCAAAAAGCTGATGAGGAGAAGAATGACTTAAAAAGCCAATTTTGCCAGATAGAAAAGGAATTTCAAAAACCCACTGAAGAGAATAACTCCTTCAGAATTAGACTGGAACAAATGGAAGCTAATGACTTTCTGAGAAATCAAGATACTATTAAACAGGTCCAAACAAATGAAAAAATAGAAGGTGATGTGTAATAACTCATTGGAAAAAGCACTGACTGGAAAATAGGTGCTTTTAGATAGAAAGATAATTTAAAAATTATTGGACTACCTGAAAGCCATGATCAAAAAAAGAGGCTAGAAATCATCCTTCAAGAAATTCTCAAAGAAAATTGCCCTGATATTTTAGAATCAGAGAGCAAAATAGAAATTGAAAGAATTGACCCATTCCTATTGAAAAAATATCCCCAAAAGATAACGCCTAGGAATATTATAGCCAAATTACAGAGTTCCCAGGTCAATGAGAAAATATCATAAGGTGCCAGGAAGAAACAATTTAAGTATTATGGAAACACTATCAGGATAACACAAGATCTAGCAGCTTCTACATTAAGCGACTGAAGGGCTTGGAATATGATATTCTGGAGATCAAAAGAGCTAGGATTAAAACCAAAAATCACCTATCCAATGAAATTGAATATAATGTTTTGGGAAAAATATGGTTATTCACTGAAATAGAGGACTTTCAAGCATTCTTGAAAAAACTAGAGTTGACAGAAAATTTGACTTTCAATTACAAGAAGCAAGAGAAGCATGTGAAGGCAAACAGGGAAAAGAAATCATAAGGAACTTATTAAAATTGAACTATTTACATTTCTACATGGTAAAATAATAATTGTAAGTCATGAGACTTTTCTCAGTATAAGGATAGTTTATGGGAATATATATATATATATATATACACACATATATTTATATAGGAGGTTATATGTGTGTATAAATACGTATGTGAGTGTGTGTATATATGTGTACATGTATACATAGATGGAGGGCACAGTATAAGTTGAATAGGAAAGGATGATATCTAAAAAATAAAATTAAGATGTAAGAGAGGAATATAATGAGAGGAGATAGGGAGAGATAGAATAGGATAAATTACGTCATATAAAAGCGGCAAGAGAAAACTACTAGAATGGACAGACATAACAGGAAGGCAAAAGGGAATGGGTCAACCTTAATCTCATTGAATTTGGCTTAAGGAGGGAATAACATATACCTTAAATTGGATATCTTATCCTAAAGAAAAGTAGGGGGGAAGGGGATAAGATGGGGGATGATGGAAGGGAGGGCAGATGGGGGGGTAGGGTGGTTAGAAGCATAAAGTTTTGAAAGGAAAGTATCAAAATAGAAAATAAGATAAGATGGAGGGAAATATAGTTATTCTTTCTCAATATGTCTACAATGGAAATGTTTTGCATAACTACACATGTATAACCTATATTGAATCACTTTTCCTCCCTTTAGGGGTGGGTGAAAGGGAAGAAGGGAAAGAATCTGGAAATCAAAGTTTTAAAATCAAATGTTAAAATATTATTATTATTATTGTTGTTATTTCACATGCAGCTGAGAAATAAGATATACAGGCACTGGGGTATAGAAATCCATCTTTCCCTATTAGAAAGTCAGAGGGAGAATGGGGGAGGATATAAGAGAGATCAGATTGGGGGAAGGGGTATTCAGTAGAATAGCTATTTTGGAGTGGGAGTAGGGGAAAGATGGTGAAAAAAATTTGTAACTCAAAATCTTGTGGAAATGAATGTTGAAAACTAAAAGCAAAAAAAGAGTACCCATTTTGGTAAATTTTTAATAAACTTTGTTTTACTTTGAAAAACAAAAAGAAAAAAAGAAATCCTCTGCAATGTGTAAATCTAGTTTCATATTATATTACCTTCCCCCAGCTGGTTGACCAAATTATTTTATGGATCATAAAATATTTAAAAGTCAGCATAATTATGTCAAACGAGGAAAATTGGCCTCACCTTTTTTTAAATAACTAGATATCATAAGTGACATTAAGACAATTGAGGTATTCTGCATTGTTATAGTAAAATATAGCAGAAATATAACATGCACATTGAATAGTTTCTATTCACAGTTGGAAGCCTGGGGCTTATCCTGCTTTTCTGAAATGAATGAGGAATTGATCACTCAACTGTATCACTCATGCTGGTTTGGAAAGCACTTATTCTTCAGCTTGCTAATTTACCTTTTTGAACTAATTAACACATGCAACTTTGCACCAAAACTTTCCCTGAAATAATAATCCAAATGTTTATTAGAAAGGAAAAAAACATAGAGATTGCATCAATCCATTATTCTTAGGACTCTAAATTATAAGAAAATGTTGTATTTAATGAAGGTCAGAAAACCTTCATTCTATTTCTAGATGCACTACTAACTTATTTTTTTTCTTCATTCTTTCCTTTAAAGCATATACAGCATTTACTGTGTTTATAGAATTATACCAAGTATATGATAGAGATTAGGGTATAGTATGGCAGATTTACAATGAAAGTAGAAGATACATTACTGATGTCAGTTTTAATGTAGATTCTGAAATAAGACATGAGTACAAAAATTAAATGGAAATACAAAAGAAGTGAAAAATGATGAAGAAATTTGGTGCATATAGTGTGGAGAAATTTTATTTAAGAGTGTAATCTGCATGATATGGTATCAGCTATGGAAGGCTTTCTTAAGGAGAGGAGTCATGAACTTTTTAAAAATGCCATTGATATGGAATGGAGAAATGAAGTAGAAATATATTTCAAATAGGAAAAATCAGGTAATGTTTCATATGTTTGTTGTCACAAGCTCTATTTTGTCATAGCAGATGTTTGCATTAGAATTACCCTTAAAACCTAAGTATCATCATACATTCTCACTCTATATTTCTGCTCATCCTGATTGTTTTCATGAACATAAATGGCCACAAGAAAGAAGGAACAAGTATTAATATACTATGGGTGCCTAGCTATATATGACCCATGATTAGTATGACACCAACTATAATGCTGACCAATTCCTTTTTACTTACAGTAACATTCAAGATGTTTTTCATAGGTGCCGTAGAGTATGTGCTGAGGAATTTCAGGTATTCTTGTAGAGTAAGTAACCTGTTAATACATTATGAATATGTTATCATGTCATTATATTTTTGTTTTATTAGTAATCATGATATTTCTAAAGTATACATCTTTGGCTGTCCTAAGCATTCTTACTGACCCATGAACTAAATCCTTCCATGTTTCTCTGTGGTCCTCATAGTCATCATTTTTTTTCATCACATTAATATTCTACACATCAATATTCAATTACATTCATATATCATAATTTATTTAGTCATTCACCAAATTATGAACATCTATCATGTTTCCAATTCTTTTCCATCATGTAAATTATTGTTGTTAGTATTTTGGTGTATGTATAGGGACGTTTCTCTTATCAAATATATTATTACTCCTTAGAATATAAGCTTAAACTTGGTTCAAAGGGTGTGGACATTTCATTTAGTTTGCATAATTCCAAATTGATTTCCAGAGTTTTTGTATCAAGACAGCATGCATTCTGACTAATCCTTTCCCCATCTGACCTCCCTTCTATAACTGCCCCCTCCCTTCTCTAATCCCCTTAAACTTCTATTTTCCTATAGGACAAGATAAATTTCTATACCCAATTTCCTGTATATCTTATTTCCCCGTTGGATGTAAAAATGATTTTTAGCATTTGTTTTTAAAACTTTGAGTTCCATATTCTCTCCCTTTCTCCTTCCACACCTATACTCATTGAGAAGCAAGCAATTTTCTATTGGTTAAACATGTGTAGTCATGCAAAACCCTTCCAAAACTGTCATGTTGTAAAAGATTAACTATATTTCCCTCTATCCTATACCACCCTCCATTTATTCCATTCTTTCCTTTGTTCTTTCCCTCCTGAAAAGTGTTTACTTCTGATTATCCCCTCCTCCCATTTGCCCTCCATTCCAACCCCCTCATACCCCCCCCTGCCCTAATCCCCTTCCCCACTACTTTCCTGTAGGGTAAGGTAGATTTTCATATCCAATTGAGTGTATATGTTATTTCCTCAAGCCAAATCCAATGAGAGAAAGGTTTCAATCATTCTGTCTCACCTTCCTCCTCTTTCCCTCTATTATAAAAGTTTTTCTTGCCTCCTTTATGTAAGATAATTTACCCCATTCTCTCTCTCCCTTTCTACTTCACCCAGTACAATCCTCTCTCACCCCTTAATTTTATTTTTTTAGATATCATATTCAACTCACCCTCTGCCCTTGGGGCCTGGGAAAGTTTCTCAATTACAAACGAGAGGTTTCTAGCAACCTTCTATATCACTACAACCAAAATATATGGAGATAGGGACCAGAGAAACTTCATCCTTTGTCCTTGTTGTTTTATGGAGGGGGAGGGGTTGGATCTTAACCACATCTCCACTAACTATGGTCTTTTTTTTTCTTTTTTGACATTGAAATCTCCATTTTCTCAAAGGTTTTTTCCACTATTCCTATAGTATGATTAAAGATTGATACTGGTAGGGCCAAATAGGCAATCCCATGTTCCAAATCAGTTGAGGGTAAGAGAGAAGCTTTATCACCACAAACAAAAAAAGTGTCCAGGGGTTTCTAGTCCTCAAGGAACATCTGAAGGATAATATTTAACTCCTCCAAAGCTTTAATTATTCTTATATTATTAATCTGTATTAAAGTTTGCATCAATTTGTTCTAGCTAGAGCCATGATAAGTAGGATTGGCCAAAGAAATGCATTGAGGTTTCATGTCTCTAATCTCACTAAAGAGACAGGTTTAGCACAGATAAAAGGGTCTCCTTTGGTAATATCAGGAAAATCAAAAGTTGATCTATACATCTTCAGTTTTTCTAAATCTACAGTATCCTTAGGACTTTGCTTCTTGGTAACACAGAAAAGAAAACCCCAAACAGTGACCACTTTACATGATACAATATTAAATTTGATGGCATCAAAGGTCTCATTAAATTTGAAAATTAATTTTTATTATAAAATTGTGTCAGTGATATTAATCTTGGCTTGTAATCTTCTATTTTCCTACTGGGGGCACTGTTATAACTAGTAACTAAAACAAATTATATAAAAGCTCCCTTTCAAAAGTGGTATTTTAGGTTACCCAGAGCCAATTTAATGTGCTGGTTGCAGGAGAATTTAATTTTCAGTAATAGAGAGTACCATATATCAATTAGGGTTACTTTGATAGATATCATGACACATCAGCATCCATGCACTAAGATGATATCATGTGGGACCAACCTTCTCATGGAGGCTACTAATAGGGTTAATATATTTTTTTTCCAGTTCTCTTAAAGGAAGTAGACTAGGGAAAGAACAACAAATGAGATAACAGAAAACAGAATAAAAATATTATGAAATAATATGAGGGGAAGGTTTCATATGGGAACAATATATTTAGGATTCATTTTTGCTTATGCTGATTGCAGTTGGAGTGGTCAGTAGTACTTGGATTAGACTTTCCCATGCATACTGAGTTCCACTATACTGCTGGAAATTCTTGATGCAGATCTTATCTCCAGGGTGAAAATCACATAGTGAAAAATCCAAGGGCTCAGTCTGGACTACAGACCACATGTCATGAAGCTCCTTCAATCTATTTTGTAGTTCCTGTGTATAAGACGCAACAGAAGAATCTCCTTCGAGTAATGATGAATATTATTAGGGGATAAGTTTTGCCTTTTTAGGAAGATTACCAAAAAAGCATTTCAAAAGGAGAAAGATGTCATTCCCACATTGATAGGCTTAACAGATGAAATAAAACAAGGGGGGGAGGTGGAGTCAAGATGGCAGAGTAGAAGCAGGACCTCCCCTCTGCTCCTGCTTCCACCTTCCACAATCCATGTAAAAAGGGGGACTCTAAACAAACTTTGGAGCTGCAGAACCCACAGAATGACACAGAGAAGCTAACCTCCCACTGAGAACAGCCCAGCAGGCTGGCAGGAATCTACCAGAGCAGTGCTCTGGGAGCCAAGCCCAACACCATGGCAAGGCTTTAGCCCCAGGGCGGGCTTGAGCAGCCCCCAGCCAGAGGGAATCCAGATCACCAGCAGCTGTGTCCATTTCCAGATTTATCCACATATAGATGGGAAGGACAAAGTGAGAGGTCAGTTGTAATCTGGACTTTGGGACACAGTAACTGGGAGTGCATGGCTTTTGCCCCCAGGGTGAGAAGCCACAGAAACGACTGCACAGCCAGCCAGCACCATGTGGCAGCTTCAGCTCCTGGTCTGCAGAGTGTAGGGGAACCAAGCACAAGTCTGAGGGGTAATCCCTCTTGCTTTAACCTGTTAGGATCTGGATTGCAGTCTAAGGTGGAAGTCCTAGGGTGTCCAACTTGCCAGAACGTGTGGAGATCTCAGAGAGGGCACCCATCTAATACCTCTGGAAGCTGAGAAAACCCCAGTTTGGGATAAAAGCTCCCCTGTCTGGTGGCAGAGTCCTACAGTGGCAAAATGCCCAGGGGTCAAGTGACTGAGGGGCAACATGACCAGGCAAAGGAAACAAAGCAGAAAGAAGATTCCAACATTAGACTACTATTTTGGGGACAAAAAGGAGCAAAGCATGGAACAAGAGGAAGACAGTGAAGTAAGAACTCCTGCACCAAAACTTCAAAGGAAAATAGGAGCTGGTTACAGGCCATAGAGGACCTTAAGAAGCAGATAAGAGAAGTGGAGGAAAAATTGGGAAGAGAAATGAAAATGATGCAAGAACAATATGAAATGAGAGTCAACAGCCTGACTGAGGAAAATAACACCTTAAAAAATAAACTAACTCAAATGGCAAAAGAGGCTCAAAAAGGCAATAAGGAAAAGAATGCCTTAAAAATCCAAATTTGCCAGATGGAAAAAAAATCTCAAAAGCTCAATGAGGATAATCATTGCTTCAGAATTAGATTGGAGCAAATGGAAGCTAATGATTTTATGAGAAATCAAGATGCTGTTAAACAGATGCAAACAAATGAAAGAATAGAAGGCAATGTGAAATATCTCATGGGAAAAACCAATGACTTGGAAAATAGATCCAGGAGAGATAATTTAAAAATTATTGGACTACCTGAAAGCCATGATCAAAGTAAGAACCTAGAAATCATCCTCCAGGAAGTTCTCAAAGAAAACTGCCCTGATGTTTTAGAACCAGAGGGCAAAATAGAGGTTGAAAGAATCTACCCATCACCTCCTGAAAAAGATCCCCAAAAGAAAACTCCTAGGAATATTATAACCAGGTTCCAGAATTCCCAGATTAAGGAGAGAATTTCACAAGCAGACAGGAAGATACAATTTGAATATTGTGGAAACACAATCAGGATAACCCAGGATCTGGCAGCTTCTACACTGAGGGATCAAAGGGCTTGAGATGTGATATTCCAGAGGTCAAAGGAGCTGGGATTAAAACCAAGAGTCAGCTACCCAGAAAAACTGAGTGCCATGTTTCAGGGGAAAATATGACCATTCAGTGGAATAGAGGACTTTCAAGCATTCTTGCTGAAAAAAACAAAGTTTAATAAAAAATTTGACATTCAGATACAAGAAGCAAGAGAAGCATGAGAAGGTAAACAGGGAAAAGAAATCATAAGGAACTTACCAAAGTTGAACTATTAACATTCCTACATGGAAAAACAATAATTTTAACTTATGAAACTTTTCTCAGTAGTTGAAGGGAATAGAAATATTTATGTCTATATATGAGGGCATATAGGCATATGGATAAATACGTGAAACCGTGTATATATGTTTTCAAGTATACATAGATAGAAGGCACAGAACCAATTTAACAAGAAGGGATGATACTTAAAAGGTGAAATTAAGAGGTGAGAGAGGAATGTAATGAGAGGAGATGGGGAGATAAAAATGGGGTAAACCATCTCATATAGAAGAGGCAAGAGAAAATGGTTACAATGGAGGGGAAAATAGGAAGGAAAAAGGGAATGGGTAAAACCTATTCCCACTGAATTTGTCTTGAGGAGCGAATGAAATACGCACTAAATAAGGTATCTGACACTCCAGGAGAGTGGGGAGGGGGGAGAGGGGATGAGAGGGGGGATGATGGAAGGTAGAGGCAGGATAGGGGGGGGAAGGAAGTTGGAAGCACCCACTTTTGAAAAGGGACGGGATCAAAGTAGAGAATAGAACAAGTGGGAGGTGGGATAGGAAGGAGGGAAATATAGTCAGTTTTTTACAACATATCTACTATGTTATTGTTTTGCATTTGCCACACATGTACAACCTAAACTGAACTTCTTATTTTCCCAGTATGGGTGGTTGACAAGGGAGGAAGGGAATGAATCTGGAAATCATAGTTTTAAAATCAAATACTTTATATATGTCTGTGTGTGTGTGTACTGTTATTAACACTATTTTACATGTAATTGGGAAATAAGATATACAGGCACTGGGGCATAGAGACACGCTGGAAAAGTCGAAAGGGGTATGGGAGAAAATATGTGAGAGAGCAGATTGGAGGATTGGATATCCAGTGGTACTGCTATTTTGGGGCGGTGGGTAGGGGAAAAATGGGGAGAAAATTTGTAACTCAAAATCTGGCAGAAATGAATGATGTAAATCAGAAGTTAATAAAGCATTTGAAAAAAAAGAAATAAAACAAGGGGAAGCCTAAAGGGGCACTTAAGATATGTTTCAGAACATGGCTTGCCAATCAGGTCTTTAGGTCTTTCTTCCTATGTTCAACATTACCAAAACTCTGGGGCATAACACCTGGGGGTTACAAGACAGGTAACAAATCTGGAAAAGGATCTTTTCAGTGAAATGAGATCACCTATTTGAGTCAATGTAAGCAGGAGGGTCAAACCTGAGGCATATGTTCTTTGAGAATAATTTTAGCTATGAAAATTACTGTGAGCTTAGAATCTGAAATACATTGACCCAACAAGTAAGTTAATCAGTGACAAAAATGAAGCTGATCCTATAGTGGAAAGACAGGCACACGTGAAATAAATTTGCAAATCCTCAGAAGTAGTATAAACTAGAACACAGACATCAAAAGCAATGCTTGTTGATCAAATGCCTGACAAGTAGGACAGGAAGGACAAATATACGCAACAATAGAGGTAATACAAAGGGTGACCCAAACTCTCCTAATCATATCAACAATCCCATGTAACAACATACCACCACCACTACCAATGCCACCATAACCATCACCACCACCCCTTATGGATAACCAACATACCTGGTGTTAGAGACTCCGAGGGAGAAGAGGTTTGCCTTCTACAGTCATCCAAAACCCAGATACCTGCTTTGCAGAAAATTACTATTTCTACTTTGTAGTTTCAGAGTCATTGTAACATAAAGAGAGGTTGAAATTATCAGGAAAAAACGATAAAAATGTATGCATAAGGTCATCAAGGGCAGAAAGTTTTACAGAAGCCCCAGCATGATTGTTACCCCTTGAAACAGGGTTAGTACCATTAGTGTCGGCAGGACAATGGATACTGGGAAGGCAGATAGAAATTTACTGTAGTATTGTGCATTTGCAATAACTTTATTAGAAGAAATCAAGACACAACTGTGTAACTATAGCATCCTGATGCTATGAAAAACTCCAAAGACATAACATGAATCAGTATAGATGTCCAACCAGATAGCAAGGTTGCGGAAGCACAATCAGTTTGGCAGCTTGGGCAATGAGGATAGACAGCAGAAAAGCTGCCCAAACAGTGTCATGGTCAGAAACTACAGCAGTGCCTGTGTGCCAGATGGATCTCTCATAAAAGGGAAGACATCACAATATAGGACATGGACAGGGTTCTGTGTGGGGGCTTCAGAAAGGTCCTTGTGGGGTCTTGCTGCCACATCTACCACAGAAAGACAGAGGCTCACTAGAGGTAGGAAAATCAGGGAGTAATGTGACCAGGTTAAAAATTGAACAACACTTTAGAGTCCCATATTCTTAAATAAATAATGTCACTTTATATCTGACAAGTCTTTCATCAGAGAAAGCTACTGTGTGGTATCTTAAGAAGAAAGAATCAACATCATGGGGGCACTGCTCTAAAAGTGGGACCTCTAAAGCAAAATCACACGGTTTTTTTTTTCAACTAAAAGGGTGGTGGTTGCTAATACTTGCATTCACGGTGGAGCCCTGAAACCCCTGAATTAGCTGAGCAGAGTAAAATGCTGCAAGGTGAAGATAGGATCCACCCCTGTGGTCACCGCCTTATGTTCCTATACAAAAATATAAAAGGGATTACTATAATTTAGAAGTTGCAGTCCTGGAGCTAATGACAGGACTTTCTTGAGATCCACAAGAATACAAGATATTCTGGTTCAAGCTATAAATGTTCTGAAATGTTATCTTTGGTTGGGAAAATTAGAGGCTTAGTGATCTCACCAAAGTTTAAAATCCACTGGTGGCAATATCTGATTGCTCTCTAAATAGCATTTGCTTTTGGTAACTAATAGTTATTGAAAAGCCTATACATGCTTTGAGATCCTCAATGTACTGAACCAGAGAGGAGCTCTTGAAAGTGATGAAAGCTAAGTTCAAAGACAAGATTTCAGAAAACAGTGTGGTTTTCTATATAACCTCAAGGCAGAGGAGTCCATATGCATTGTGTCATTTTCAGATGAAGACGGGTTCTGGGTATGTGGGTGAATGAAGATACTTTAAAAAAGTGAGGAAAGACCCAATACAGGAAAACAGGTAGTGGGATTGTAGGAGATGATGGTCACAAGATTGGGAACTACTGTTTGTTGGAACATAACATAGGCGTTAACAACAGATAACATAGACAGTAACAACACTTAAGTCTTGTAAGCAGCTAGGCAACTCAGTGGATAGAGCCCTGGACCTGGAATTAAGAAGATTTGATTTAAATCTGGCCTCAGACACCTACTAGCTGTGTGGTCTGTGCAAGTCATGTCATCTAAATTTGCCTTAATCCGCTGGAGAAGGAAATGGCAAACCATTCTAGTTTCTTCATCAAGAAAAGCCCATGGACAATACTGGCATGCTAAAGTTTATGGGGTCACACAGAACTGAACATGACTGAACAACAATAATAACAAAGTCTTGCAAAAGGGAGAAACAGGTTACCATCAGGGACTGGCTTGGGTTTTCTAAAAGCAAGGATAGGAATGTTAAAAAAAGCACTTATATGGAACAATATTACCTTGATCTCTCAGAGTCAATAGTGGGGAAAGTACCTTTGATGGTCTCCCTGGGCAAAGGTTATGAATGAATGAATGATGGAGGACCTTCCTTAGTCTTGATGGTGATAGGTAAAGAGAATTGTTAACAATCCTACCTTTGAAAATCAAGTCACCATAAAGAATTATGGATGTCAGATGGAATTCCTGAATTACTATCAAGGGTCTCTTGGGCAAACTGAACCAACACAGGGAACAGAGAGGGAGTCCTTAGGGAGTTGCAGTTACAGAGAACTAATGGGAGAATAGGAAATAGTATCCCTAAGTTTACAAATAAGATCATGGCTCAACAGGTTAACAGGAGACTTTGACATAAGAAGAAAAGAACGTTTCACTAAGAGACGGCCAACAGTAACCATACAGGGAGAGAATTTGGGGACACTGAGGTTTCCTCATGATACCAAACACATTTAGAGACACAATAGAAGTACAGTGAAAATATTATTTGCTCATCAAAACCAAATTTGAAGCCCTTGTATCTAGTGTGCGATTATATATCATGACTTTAAGGGAGGCATGGGGTTCAGTAGTATGGGGAAAGGTAGAGACTGGGATAATATGTGCCAGGTACTGTGTTAGGCACTTTTCAGTTATTATTCTCATTTGATCTTCACAACAGGTGGTGTTAGTTGAGGTAAGGATATCAGGATCAGAAAAAAAAGACCTTAATCAGAATCTATTGTCCCTGCTCTTCCCCCATTCTTATGTCAGAGACCTTCCCTGGGTTCTTTTAGGACCCCTTTTATTCCCATTTTTAAGTCTCACTTCTTGCTATATCCTCTGGAAAAAAATGGTGCATTTTTGTGACAATAAAAGAACTAATACAGGCCACAGTTCCTGGTATAGCTTGAAAGAGAGCCAGAGCTGCTTGGGAAGGGGCCAGGGTTGTCCAAGGTTTTAGCTTGGTTTTTTTTTTTTAATCCCTTGCCTCATGCACATACAAGGCAATGCTCTTTAGCTTGTCTATGCCCTTCTTATACTGTTCAGGGCAATTTTATAGAAATAGTCCATATTTCTGAATGCGATTGATTAACAAATTGGCACCTAATGATTCTTGCATCTTAAGGGCTTAGTGAGCCTAATCCCATATGTCATTGAGCACTCATAGACAGCCTGTCCTAAAAGCAGTTAGGGATTTCATTTTCTTCCTGAATAGTTTATTGGAATTTGCTCCAATTCTCAGGATGGATACCACATGCCTCCATGCACCTGATTAAATACTTCCTGGCCTTCTGTAATCTGGTATAAATGGCCTGGACATTTGGGTTCCAATGTGGATATTCTAAAAGTCTTTTGGGAAGATCCTCAGGGCTGGGAGCTGCTCCCTCCACCAGAACTTGTCTGTTTGTTGCCTCTGTGTAGACTGTTCTCTTTCCCAAGGAGAGTAAAATCATTATTAAATCAATTACTTCTTCCTGGTTGGATTATAACCTCTAAATATGGTCTGAAATTAAGTTATAACAGCTCTAGGATACTCTTTAAAATTTAGGAGTATCTCTCTCAGCCATGTGAAGAGATCAGAGGAACTAACAAGTTGATCATTTCTGATGGGTAGCATAATTTCTGGATTAGTTGGATCAAGCGAATCTTTCCTGAAGAGGAAAGATTTCTATCAGGTCTCTCATATTCAAAGGAAATCAAATCTGCTGTTACTATAGGAGGGGAGTAAGATGGAGTAACAGAGAAGAAAGGAGGAGGTGAACCCTGCATAGTGGCATGCCTAGCAGTTTGAGACAGAAAAGTCAAAGGAACAGAGAAGGTGGTGCTAGAAAGAAGCAGCTGAAGGCAGGAGAGGATACAAGTAAGAAAACCCTTTAAGGGTTGTTGAATACAATCTATCAGATAAAGTGGCCCAGTCAAACCAATATTGCATCTGATGTGAAGGAGGATTTTCAATGAGTAGCCTTAATTTCTTTAATTTGTAACAATGAGTGCCATATTGGAGCCAAAACAGATTTCCAGCTGAATATCTTGCAGGTTCAGACCAAATTTCACATCCTTCAATAGTATGCTTTTTTCTTTCTCTTTCTCTTTCTCTCTCTCTCTCTTTCTTTCTTTCTTTTTTTTTTTTTTTTTTTTTTTTTTGTCATTCATAGTTGAACCCAGAGCTTCCCCTGGTCCTAGGATATACATTTCCCCCCAGGGGGTTCCTTTCAGTATGCTATTACTGGATCTAATTGTTCCATTAATGGAGCTTCACACACAGTATAGGGGCTTACCTAACCTGTGAATAATTTGAAATCCAGGGGGATTTCAACCTCTGGGGATGTCTTCCTTGAAAAAGTCTCTTGGTGAAAAAGTTGACTAGAGCGCACCAGAAAATTCTTTTGAAAGTTCATTCCAAGGTCTGTGGTTCTCTCTTGACCTCCTGATTTCATTTCGGCTTGCTAAAAACTGCCATGGGTGTATTTATAATGTGTAAGGAGACAGAGGCCAAGCAATGTAATTCATTAGCAAAGCATTTAATAAGTTGAGTATAGGGCCCCACAGCAGCACAAGGACCAAAATATAGATTTTGCACAGATTTTTACACATTAAAAGCAAACAATAAGCAGGAAGAAACAAAACAGAATATAGGATTAGGCAATTGGATTTTTCTTTGGAGGATAAATTTGTAACTTTTTCAGTTGGTAGGAGGTGAGTGAATAGGTGGAATTCCCTGAAAGCCAGGATTTACCAGAATAAGTCTCAAAATGGAGGGTGTTCACAAAATGTAATCTTTCTGGTTTTCACAATATAATTTACCTCAGAAGGGTGCTATGAAAATCAAGTGATGTAACATGTGTAGAACACTTTTTAAACATTAAAGTTTTATATAAATGCCAATAATCATACTCATTGGGCAGCTAGGTGCTGTAGGGCATAGAGCCTTGTGGTCAGAATCAGACAGACTCATCTTCATAAGTTCAGATCTGACCTCAGAAACATACTAGCTGTGTGATCCTGGGAAAGTCATTTAACCCCATTTGCTTCACCTCTCTCATTTGCAAAATGAGTTGGAGAAAGAAGTAGCAAACCAGTATAGTATCTTTCTCAAGAAACCCAAAAGTGGGTCACAGAGTCAAACATGACTGAAACAACTGAACAAAAGAATCATCATTATTATCATATTTATCACATTTAGATTTATATGGCCCAAGTTTAACCACTCATCATGCCTTCAATTATTTAAGTTGTTGTTTGTTTAAGGAGCACTTTGTAGATGGATATGTAAAAGTATTTTGAGTGCTTTTTTCGCTTGATCCTCAAATAATTTGGCATTTTTTAGTTATATATGGTGGGATTTGTTTCTATTATTTCTTAGATTTTGTTACTATTTTATAATATTTACAGCATCGTTACTATTTTATTTATTTATAGTATAGTTAATATTTTATTTTATAGAAACATTGTTGATTCTGGTTTATTTTATAACCTGCCACTTTGCACAAGTTATTTCAATTATTTCAAAGATTTCATAAGTAAACCATCATAAACAAAATAGGGGCAATTTCTCTTCTTTAAGTATGTTTATGCCTTTAATTTATTTAGCCTTACTGCTCTTGCTAAGTTCTAGAATAAGGTAGGTTTCAGCCATCAAAATTTACTTTCCTTTGGGCAGAACACGCTCAGGTAAGGGCATGATACCCAATGAGAGGAGAGGACAAGAGAAGAGAGGACAGAATAGGACAGGACAGGATAAGCTGCGTTGTCCAACTTTAGCTGGGTCCCCATTTGGACAGCTTGAACTAATCACAGGCTGTGGCTTGTCCTTCATTCTTGAAGAAGACAAGGATATCAGGGAGATGATGGCATAATTTGCAATTGGAATGGATTTGAGGGAGGGAGGGTTGTGCAGTCACCAGCCTTACTTTCTCCTCCAGAGCCATCTGGGTCCAGTTTCCATATATAGAGATCAGGATGAATGAAGATGGCTTAGGATGCAGAGGGAGACCTTGGCCTTTGAAAGCTAAAGTCACTTCTTAAAGAGCCATATTCACTGCCTGAGTATTGCCTCACTCAAAATGAGAACTTGGAAAGACCTTTTTAAATTATTATTATTATTATTATTATTATTTGTTTTTTTTTGTAGAAGGGAGGGCAGGGAAGTTGGGGTTAAGTGACTTGCCTAAGGTCACACATCTAGTAAGTGTTAAATGTCTGAGGCCAGATTTGAACTCAGGTCCTCCTGACTCTAGGGCCTATGTTCTACTCATGCCACCTAGCCACCCCTTTAATTGTTATTTTTAACTTTTTATTCTTAGTTTCCTCTTCTATAAAATAAAGGTGTTGGACTAAATGATGTCTGAAGTTCCTTCCAGCTAATCTGGAATCCTCTGAATCTTTAAAAAGTCAAATCCATTAAAAAACACCTTGATTAATATTTTGTATTCTATTGCATTGACCACTGGGAAAAAAAGTTATCCTCTACAATTGCTTTGTCCATTTAACAATTTTAGAGGGAAAAATCATTTTAGACATCAATAAAGCCTCCAATTCCAGAATTCAGAAATTTAATACACAAATAGTCCTGAACGGTTCGAGTGTATTCTGTTCATATATTTAAGAACAAGGTATTTAAGTGACAAAAAGAAGTTTGACAACAAAAACAATGTATGACATGAGTGGAGGCCATTTTATAAGCAAGGGCCAAAAAAAAAGATGGATAAGAATGAGAGAATAAACATGGAAGCCAATAGTCAACAAACCAAGGCTCAAGTCATCAGGGCACAATGTTTACATAAACTGGAGGAAAAAAAAGAGATTTCTCCAAGGAAGAATGTACTTTTTCATGGTTCCTTTCTGATACTGATTCAGTACAAACTAAGTAGAAGCTGCCAACTAATACAACAATAATTTAAAGGAAATGTCTTACAAAGTTCAGAAATAAGACAAACTGTACATTACCTTCACTCTACTCATGTTTATATAAAATGTAAAAAAAACCAAAATAAAATAAAATTTCTTTTTAAAAATCATCTTTCTGTCCTAATTGATCTGTTCAGTTTTGGGGAACCTTATAAACATTGTCTGAATATCCATATTCTTCCATAGATACATATATACGTATATATGTATCTATGGAAGAATATGGATGTTCAGATACATGAATGGATATAAATATACATGCATATATATTTATATATGTGTGTAAATATACACATGTTTGTATGTATGGACATATACATACATACATACATATGCATTATATCATTAAAATAATCACCATTGTCCTCTATCTTTTGCCTCAATTTTTATTATTATCCAGTTTCTCCTATTATTCAATCACACACACATACACACACACGAATCTTGCTCTTCTATCCTTTTTTAAATTCTTTCTCTGACCTAATATACATCTCAGGTCATAGAAAAAGGCACTAAAACTGGAGACAGAAAACCTGAGTCGAAATTTCCTCTTCTTTGTACTGTCCTTGGGCAAGTCACAGTCTTTGAGTCTCAGTTTCTTCATCACAAAAATCAGAATAAATAATATCTGCTTTATCTCCTTCATAGGACTGTAAGGAACAAATCTGATAATATTTCTAAAGTGCTTTGTAAACCATAAAATGCTATTAAAGCATCAGAGGTTGTTACTGCAATATTCCTTATATCTCCCCTACAGCTTTCTATTGCTCTCCTCTCCAAATCTTCTTCTACTTATTACTTGGGATTCAATTTGAGAGAAATCTAATGAAAGCTACCTTGGAAAACACTCAGAGAGAACAAAATGTGGTGTTTCTGGCAGGTGTTCTATTCATTCAATAAGCAGCAATTTTCCCTGCCTCTGAATCCAGCCTTGCCTATGGGACCAAAAATTGAAAGTGGAGTATAGGATGATCTTCCATCTTGTAACTTAGGATACCTCAGGCTAAATACAGAGTAGGTACTCAATAAATACTTGCTGATCACTTACTTTAACATAGGAGAACAACAGACAAATAACTAACCATATATTTCATTTTCCATGTCTCTATTTACTCAATGCAATTCCCTTTAAAAGCTGCATTATTAGATATTTCATAATTGTTGTTGATATATGTTATATGTGTATCAGCATTATTACATTTCTACAAATGACTTCCAAATATTTATATCTAGCTCTCATCTGTCCTAAATTCTAGACTCATATCTGCGATTCTTTCCTGAACATCTCCTTTCATTTGTCCTATTAACAATTCAAACTCAACATGTCCAAAAACTTTTGATCTTTCTGCTTAACTATACTCTACATCTAAACTTCTATAATTCTCTCTAATATTTTTCATTGACCATTCCCCTAATCATTTAGGAGACAAAATCTCCACTCAACTCTGGTTCCCTCATCAAGAATGCCTGAAAGTCCTCCACTCCACCAAATGACCACACCCTCCCCTAAAATATGATACACAGTTCTGCAGGGTAGGTGATTCCCGTTCTCAATCCCAGCTCCTTCACCTTCTGGAACATCACATCTGGAACAACAAAAGGCTTAGAAGCCCTTTGATCCCTTAGTGCAGAAGCTGCCAGATCCTGGGCCATCCTGATTGTACCTCCACAATACTCAAATTGTTTCTTCCTGGCTGCTTGCAACACCTTCTCCTTGATGTGGGAACTGGAAGCTGGCCACAATACTCCCAGGAGTTTTCTCTTTGGGATCTTCCCCAGGAGGTGATTGGTGGATTCCCCCAACCTCTATTTTCCCCTCTGGTTCCAAAACATCAGGCCCGTTTTCCTTGAGAATTTCTTGGAGAATGATCTCTAGTTTCCTTCCCCAAACATGGCTTTCAGGTAATCCAACAACTCTTAAATTATCTCCCCAGGTCAGCAGTCCTTCCAGTGAGGTACTTCACATTGCCTTCCATTCCCTCATCTGTCTGGATCCATTTAACAGAATCTTGATTTCTCATAAACTCACTAGCTTCCATTTGCTCCAATCCAACTCCAAAGGAATGATTCTCCTCAATGAGCCCCTGAGATTGTTCTTCCACCTGGCAAAAGTGACTCTTCAAGACCTTCTTCTCCTCATTGCCTCCCCAAGCCTCCTTTGCCATCTGAGTCAGTCCATTTCTTAAGGTATTATTTTCCTCAGTCAAGCCACTGACTCTCATTTCGTAATTCTCCTGCATCATTCTCATCTCTCCTCCCAATAACCCCTCCGCTTCTCTTATCTGCTTCTTAAGGTCCTCTATGGCCTATGACCATCCTGAATCTTCCTGTGAAGCTTTTGGTGCAGGAGCCCTGACCCCACTGTCCTCCTCCTGCTCCATGCCCTAATCCTTCCTGTCCCAAAAATAGGAGTCCAATGTTGAATTCTGTTGTTTTCTTTGCTACCTTTGCCTGCTCATGTTGCCACTCAACTACTTGACTTTGGGGCTTTTTGCCATGGTAGGTCTCTGCTACCAGACAGGGGAGCTTCGTATAAAACACTAGGGTTTTCTCAGCTGCCTTAGGTATTAGTTGGGTGCCCTCTCTTAAGCCTCCACATGCTCTGGCAAGCTGGTTGCAGACCCCAAGACCTCCACCCTAGACTGCAATCCAGATCCAATCAGGTTAAAGCAAGAGCAACTACCCTTCAGACTTGTCATTTGGTCCCTCTACACTCTGCAGGCCAGAAGCTGAACCTGCCACATGAGTGTGGCTGTACCACAGCCCTAAGCAAAAGCCGAAGCACTCCCAAATACCAGGTCCCAAAGTCCACATTGCACTGACCTCTCACTTTGTCCTTAGCATCTATGTGTTCATAATTCTGGATTGGCACAGCTGCTGGTGATCTGGAGTCTCTCCAAGCCAGCAGCTGGTCAGGCCTGCCCTGGGGCTAAAACCTCAGCATGGGGCTGGGCTCAGCAGGAGGTTAGCTTCTCTGTGTCATTTTGTGGGTTCTGTAGCTCCAAAGTTTGTTTAGAGTCCCCTTTTACATGTGTTGGAGATAGTGAGTGCCAGAGCCAAGCGGAGGTCCTGTTTCTACTGCAAAGAATCTTATATTTTAACAGGGGAAGACAATACATAAAGGCTTGATTGGAAGGGTCAAAGTATGCCCATTGCGGCATGATATGGATGTGCCAAATATAGTTACTCTTAACAAAAGTATTTTAGCATAATATTCATCAAATTTACAAATGGGAAATATCCACTAAAGGAATCACATAGTGTGATAGTAAAAATCAATGACTCAATCAATAGTCTAAGTTGAATTCAACTGATATATATATATATATATATATATATATATATATATATATATATATACACACACACACACATGTATAAGGCACTGTATGAGACACTGGCAATACAAAAAAATAAAGATTTCTTGAATTCTAGGAGCTTATATTCTATTGGCGGTGGGGTTGTTGGATTACCTGAAAGCCATGTTTGGGGAAGGAAACTAGAGATCATTCTCCAAGAAATTCTCAAGGAAAACGGGCCTGATGTTTTGGAACCAGAGGGGAAAATAGAGGTTGGGGGAATCCACCAATCACCTCCTGGGGAAGATCCCAAAGAGAAAACTCCTGGGAGTATTGTGGCCAGCTTCCAGTTCCCACATCAAGGAGAAGGTGTTGCAAGCAGCCAGGAAGAAACAATTTGAGTATTGTGGAGGTACAATCAGGATGGCCCAGGATCTGGCAGCTTCTGCACTAAGGGATCAAAGGGCTTCTAAGCCTTTTGTTGTTCCAGATGTGATGTTCCAGAAGGTGAAGGAGCTGGGATTGAGAACGGGAATCGCCTACCCTGCAGAACTGTGTATCATATTTTAGGGGAGGGTGTGGTCATTTGGTGGAGTGGAGGACTTTCAGGAGTTCTTGATGAGGGAACCAGAGTTGAGTGGAGAGTTTGACATTCAGATGCAGGAGGTAGGAGAGTCATGAGAGGGTAGGCAGGGAGAGGAAATCATAGGGAACATATCAGAGTTGAACTGTTAACATTCCTACATGGAAAAAATAATAATTGTAACTGATAAGACCTTTCTCAGTTAGAAAGTAGTTGAAAAGAATAGAAATATATATTCATCTATATTGGAGGGTGTATGGGTGTGTGAATGCATATGTGAATTTGTGTATATATTTTACAGGTATACATGAATAGAAGGCACAGGGCCAATTTAATGGGAAGGGATGATACTTAAAAGGTGAAATTAAGAGATGAGAGAGGAATATAATGAGAGGAGATGGGGAGAGACAGAATGGGGTGGACTGTCTCAAATATAGGAGGCAAGGGAAAAGAGTTACAATGGAGGGAAGGAATAGGAAGGCAAAAGGGAATGTGTCAGCCTTGTTCTCATTGAATTTGCCTTGGGGAGGGAATCACATACACACTAAATAGGGTATCTTACCCTACAGGAGAGTAGGGGGTAAGGGGATGAGAGGGGGAATGAGTGAGGGTAGGGCAGGCTGGGGGG
The DNA here is from genome assembly GCF_028583685.1 of Petaurus breviceps papuanus. Lineage (NCBI taxonomy): Eukaryota > Metazoa > Chordata > Mammalia > Diprotodontia > Petauridae > Petaurus > Petaurus breviceps. Next base: position 5,399,715 of record NW_027186473.1, read on the forward strand.
GGAGGGAAGTTGGAAGCACTCACTTTTAAAAAGGGAAGGGATCAAAATAGAGAATAGAACAAGTGGGAGGTGGTATAGGAGGGAGGTAAATATAGTGAGTCTTTTGCAGTATATCTACTATGTTAATGTTTTGCATTAGCTACACATGTACAACCTATACTGAACTGCTTATCTTCCCAGTAAGGGTGGGTTACAAGGGAGGAAGGTAATGAATCTGGAATTCAAAGTTTTAAAATCAAATGTTTAAATGTATGTGTGTGTGTGCGTGCGCACGTGTGTGTGTATGTGTATATATATGTATATATACACATATATATATGCTATTATTAATACTATTTCATATGTAATTGGGAAATAACATATACAGGCACTGGGGCATAGAGATACACCATGCCCTACTGGAAAAGTCAAAGGGGGTATGGGAGAACATATGGGAGAGAGCAGATTGGAGGAGGGGATATCCTGTGGGGCTGCTATGTTGGGGCGCTGAGTAGGGGAAAAATGGGGAGAAAATTTGTAACTCAAAATCTGTCATAAATGAATGATATAAATCAGAAGTTAATAAAGCATTTGAAAAATGAAAAAAAAAGAGTAACCATATTTTCTAGTTTTCTTTTGTGGCTTTCTGGGTGTTGAGTTTGATGTTCATCAATTTACACAATAACTTTCATGTAAAGGGGACCTCCCTGTGTTTTTGGTCGTTACATCTATTTTACAAACCAGTAGCAAATAATATCGCAGGATAAATGAGGCTTGAAATTCTACATTGCTCAAAGGGCTGCAACTGGCTCAGTTTTGGTCCAGTGGATCTTCCAATGGAGCCCTTTTCTTGTTTATTTGATGAGTTCTGCCCCTTAACTGCAAGATTTTATTGCTCATAAACACAGGCAGTGGCGATTAAGAAAAGATAACCAAGTACATGTTTTTCTTTGTATCTAACTATAAAAGTTTTCATAGGGAGGAGCCAAGATGGTGGGGTAGAAGCAGGAAGACTGCCTGTGCTCCCCCCATAACTACCTCAAATACCTGTAAAAATGACTAAACGAACTTTAGAGCTACAGAATGCACACAGTGACACAGAGAAACAAAGCTCCCACTGAAGACAGCCCAGCAGTCCGGCAGGAAGTGTTTATCACAACTCACTGGGAACAGAGCCCAGCCCTGCATGAGTCCTTGGTTTTAGCCCCAGGGTAGCCCAAAAAGCCATGGCTAGAGGGAGAGTGGATCACAAGCAGCTGTGGTGGTTTCCAGAATTATCAACCCATTAATGGCAAAGAAAAAGTGAGAGGTCAGTAGACTTTGGGAATAAGGGGTCTGGGAGGGCGATGCAGCATCTGCCCCTGGGGAAAGAAATGGCTGAGGTTCAGCAGCCACCACCACATGGCTGCTTCAGAGCACCTGGCCTGAATATTGTAGGGGGACAAAGCAATCAGTCTGAGGAGGAATTGCTCTTGCTTTGACCTGCTTGGATCTGGAATGCTCTCTAGGGTAGAGGTCCTGCAGTACTTGACCAGTGTGCCAAAGCCAGTGGAGGCTTCTGAGAGGCACCCAATCAATAGCTCTGGCAGCTGAGAAAACTCCAGTCATTTGGGACAAAGCTCCCCTGTCTGGTAGCAGAGTTCTACTGTGGCAAAAAGCTCAAAAGTCAAGTAATTGAGTGGCAATATGAACAATCAAAGGAAGCAAAGCAAAACAATAATCTGACTTTGGACTTCTTTTTTGGGGACCAAAAGAATCAAACCATGGAACAGGAGGAAGACAAGAAAAGTAAGAATTCCTGCATCAAAAGCTTCCAAGAAAATACGATTTGGTTACAGGCCATAGTGGAGCTTAAGAAGGATTTTGAAAACCAAATAGGAGAAGTGGAGGAAAAATTGGGAAGAGAAATGAGAATGATGCAAAAAAAATCATGAAAAAGAGTCAGCAACCTGACTAAAGAAAATAACACCTTAAAACATTGATTAACTTGAATGGTAAAAGAGGCTCAAAAAGGAAATGAGGAGAAGAATACCTTAAAAAGCTGAATTTGCCAGATGGAAAAAGAATCTCAAAAGCTTACTGAAGAGAATCATTTCTTCAGAATTATATTGGAGCAAATGGCACCTAGTGATTTTATGAGAAATCGATACTACTAAACATATCGAAAAGAATGAAAAAAAATGGAATGAAATGTGAAATATCTCACTGGAAAATAGATCCAGGAGAGATAATTTTAAAATTGTTTGACCACCTGAAAACCATAATCAAAAAAAGAACTTAGAAATCATCCTTCAAGAAATTCTCAAAGAAAATTGCCCTGATATTTTAGAACAAGAGGGCAAAATAGAGATTGAAAGAATCCAATGATCACTTCCTGGAAAAGATCCCCAAAGGGAAACTCCAAGGAATATTATAGCCATGTTCCAGAGTTCCCAAATTAAGGAGAAAATATTACAAGAAGCCAAGAAGGAACAATTTGAAAATTGTAGAAACACAATCAGGATAACAAAGGTTTTGGCAGATTCTACACTGAGGGATCAAAGGGCTTGTAATATGATATTCTGGAGGGCAAAGGAGCTAGGTTTAAAACCAAGAATCACCTACCCAGCAAAACCGAGTATCATGTTTCAGGGGAAAATATGGTTATTCAATGAAATATAGGACTTTCAAGCATTCTTGATGAAGAAAACAGAGCTGAATAGAAAATTTCATATTCAAATACAAGAAACAAGAGAAGCATGAGAAGGTAAACAGGGAACAGAAATCATAAGGAACTGATGAAAGTTGAACTATTTACATTCCTACATGGAAAAATGATTATTGTAACTTATAAAACTTTTCTCAGTCTGAGAATAGTTGAAGGGAATATAAATGTGTATACACACATACATATATGTATACATATATACATATGTCTATATAGGAGTTTATATGGGCATATGAATACATATATGATTGTGTTTACAGATGTGTTCAGGTATACATAGAGGGCACAGGACCAATTGTATAGGAAGGGATGATACTTAAAAGTTGAAGTTTAGAGGTGAGAGAGGAATATAATGAGAGGTCATGGGGAGAGACAGGATGGGGTAAATTATCCCATATAGAAATGGCAAGGGAAAACTATTACAAGGGAGCGGAAGAACAGGAAGGCAAAAGGTAATGGGTCATCCTTACTCTCATTGAATTTGCCTTAGGAAGGGAATGGCATATACACAAAATAGGATATCTTGCCCAACAGGAGAGTAGGGGGGAAAGGAACGAGATGGGGGATGGTGAAGGGGAGGACAGGTTGGGGGGAGGGAAGTTGGAAGCATGCACATTTGAAAAGGGACAGGGTCAAAATAGGGAATAGAACAAGTGGGGGGGGGAAGTTTGAGAGGGAGGGAAATATAGTCAGTCTTTTACAATATATCCGCTATGAAATGTTTTGCATAGCTACACATGTACAACCTATATAGAATTGCTTATCTTCCCAGTAAGGGTGGGTGATGAGGGATATAGAGAAAGAATCTGGAATTCAACATTTTAAAATCAAATATTTGAATATATATATAAAATTATCTTTATTATTTACATGCTACTGGGAAATAAGATATACAGGCACTGGGGCATCGAGATCTACCTTGCCTTATTGGAAAGTTGAAGGGGGAATGGGGGAGGATGTAGGACAGAGTGAATTGGGGGAGGGAATATACAATGGGATTGCTGTTTTTGGGTGGTGGGTAGGGAAAAGATGGGGAGAAAATTTGTAACTCAAAATGTTGTGGAAATGAATGATGTAAATTAAACTGAAAGTAAACATAAAATTTAATTTAAAAATAGTTTTCATATATAGCCAGAGATTCATTCTTACATTTAGTTGATTTTATAAGAAAGATTAATTACTCCTAGTGTTTTGGCCTCTTCTGCACTTTTGTTCATGTTATTTTGTTACAGAGACAAGAAAGGGTAGGGGTACATCTGAAGCTCTTTACTTGCCATCTTATATTGATTTCAGTAAAACCCAGTTCTTTCTAGGAATGATACTCTCAGGCACTTCTAGGCAAATAGAGTGCCCTTCAGTATCTACTTCATAGTATATGGTAAATAAACGTTCAATTGATTAGGAGAGGTGAAACTCATAAAATAGCAATGCATGTAAGTATAGCAATGCTAAAGAAAGTAGGATAAATATATTTAATAGTCACTTTACATCAAATAAACCAATAATAAACATAAAACCCAATATAAGTTGGGGCCTTTCAAGCCCATTAATTATCATGAGAAATTCCAATCATCCCAAATGTTTCCAAGAAAAATGATATATAATGAAAATAAAATCCTTAAGAATGAGTTATCAATACAGATCACAAATTGTTTTAGAAATAATGGTAATACTCCCAGTTGTGACTAGTATGATACCATTTCAAAGTGGGCTTCTTAATTCCTACAAGAGAGAAGAGAAGGGGGAAAAAGCCTATTGGTAACTTTTTTTGCCAACCTAAAGAGTATATTTCTAACCCATGCTGCCTACAAATAATTTGAAGACCCATTAAGTTCCCTCCTGCTGTATCTTCCAGAAAATAAGTGACCCAGGACAGAAAGTACATAAAGAAGCAAAAATCTGTTTTCCATACCACTGAGAAGATAAGAGAGTAGGGAGAGTACTGAAAGACTTGCTTTTAATGACCAACTGGGAGGAGATAGAGAAAAATAAGAAGAAAGAGCTAAAAACTTATCTAGTAATTCCATTCAAGATAAGAGCAGTCAGCTTCTGATTCATGTTCCTTCTTCCTCATTTAAACTTGGTTCTCAGCTTCTTTCCCAATGATGAGAAAATGCCTTATCTTCAACATTCTGATCTTTGTCAAACAGTTAGTTCAATTGGTGACCCCAACCTTTTCCAAAAAAGAAAAAAAAATCCATCTTGAACCAAGATTATCCTACCATATTTATGAGTCTTCTCTTTGTCTCATTAGAGAAATTTTCTTTCATGAGAACTGATTTTAGTTAAGTCAGAGATGAAAGTTATTCAGTTCCCTTCTGTCATACAAACACATATTTCCTATACAATCACATTTATATAGTTAGATGTTAACTTAGCTGCTTGTTGTGATATTGCCAACAACAACCAGAACTCCATGCATCTTTAACCTTTGCCCATTTGTATCCATGATTCAAGACTCAACTTAAATCCATTCATTGTACCATTAACACATTTCTCTCAGCTGGTTGACTGTTGAGGAACAGAGGAAATGTTGCTAGGTTAAATCTTCAAATCATAAAATACATATTCTAAAAAAAATTAACTTTTTGTCCTCTCCTCTTTAGCCTACACTATAATGTGAAATGTAGTTCATCTATCAATATTAGAGAGAATCTGTAGAGCATTTTATATGGAAGGCTAGAAGAAAGCTGAGAAATCACTTCAATTTTACATCCTTATGTTGCACATGAGAAATGAGGATCCAATATTTTAAAAAATAACTGGCTTAATATTTCATAGCTGGCACACCTAGAACTTGAAACCATATCTACTGACAAAACTTCCAATGTTTATTTGTGGAAATAAAACCAGAGTCTGATACCTAGTAGGTTGACTGAGGACTATGTATTTCTATCTTCCAAACCAAAAATCTTTAAATATAGATATACATTCACACATATGCATATGTTTGTGTGTTGTGTAGTTAATAGCACATATTTTGAAGTAGAATGGAATGTGAATGAATTTTGAATTGTGTGACTTCAGGAGAGAATAGAAAAAGAGGCATTAAAGAAATTTGGAATTGTTGATGAAATGAACTGAAAGTAGATTTGGAGAGATATGGGCAGTGAAGTATTTATGAAGTGTGATTGGAGAAATATTTTAATTTCTCCCCACCATGCAGTTTAGAACACTTTTTTTTCCTTAAAAGACTGAGATTCAAGAGTTGGTTGTATAAGGGAACTACAGGGTGACATGGGTGATATCACTTTTTTTACTGGCTGAGTACAAAGTAGCCATGCAGATTTGGGGGTGGGGTTCTTGGAGGTTTGACAGTGAATCCTGATGGATCAATCAGGCAAAAGGAGATTTGTTCTGGTGTTTCAAGCTAAAAAGTCTTCATTGTCTATCCGTGTTTAATATCATTGTGCTTTGGCTAAGTAAATGACTTTTTAACAATCAGTTGTGACATGAATCACAAGAATTCATTCTAACCTAAACCCCAAGGGACTGGCCTGAGTCAAGCTCAAAACAGAATAGGAAGAAAGGAAATTAATATGGGGTGAGGAAATGTTAGGAGGATAACTGTGTCCAATTTTATTAACATTTGGCCAATGAATGAACTCACACTGTTTTGAATTCTAGCTTGAAATATGATTACATTTGCCTCCTCACCTCCTAGACTTGTCACCCTTATCCTGTAATAGAGCAGCAAGCAGAATTTTTCATTTGTGAACATATTGGGCAAGAATTACCTCTCAGGCACTCTAGTTTTGCTATTTTGGATCAGAACTACACATTGTGAAATCTTAGCATATAGAATCAAAGGCACACAACAGATCATCAATTTCTTTATAGTTGTATATAAGAAAGGCATAGTGGCTAAAACACTAGACCTGTCTTAAAGGAGACTTAGGGAGTGAATCCTATCTCATACCCTCTCTATTTTTGTATCACTGATCAAGTTATATAACCTCTTTGAGCTTGTTTTCCCTTCTCTGAGTGGAGGATAATAATAGCACCTACCTTGCAGGGATATTGTGAAGAACACATTTTAAGGCATTTTATAAAACTAAATTTGCTATATTAATGTGAGCAACTGTTATTATGTGTCTGGAGGTTTTACAAAGATGAGATAGAAAGAAATGCCCTAATAATAGAATGACAACGATCAAGAGTATACCTATCAAAAGTATGCTTATCACTTACTATCACATTAGTTAGACTTTGCTATTTCTCTACATGCTCTTATATAGACATAAAAATACATTTCATGTTTTTGGAATTCTGTAAGGAGAGCACTTAGCCAGTTTTCTATAGTTGAATTTATTACCTAAATTTTCCAAGTGTCTGGGTTTATCAAAACCTTCAATTTTAACAGTCTTCTATATATAAAAAATGTGATGTTTCCAAAGTACATTGGAATATTCTCAGTTGTAAAATTGTCACAGAACCTCAAAATAGACTTTGACATTCAAAAAGGACTTTGGTGGCTGTTTATTCCAACTCAAACCTGAAGAAGTATCCTTCTTGTAATACACCTGGTAAATGATGGCAAGACTTAAGGCAAGACCTCCAATGAGGGTGATCTTTTAGACAAATACTTCTTCTCTAATTCTCTAGCAATTTCCTACAAATCTGACCTCCTCAGTCTCTGAGCCCAATGTAGGTGAGAATCCCCAGTCCTCATGTCTTATATGTCTTCCTTATCCAAAGTTCAAGGAGATTTACCAAAAAAAATGTCATAAACCAAAACCAGTCTAAGTATAAATTACTCTGAAAAACAGCATGTCAAGTAAATCCTTGAAATAAAGCAAACTTTCATAGCATGTTGCAATTCAAACCAAACATTTTCCTGATATTGCAACATTCTCCAAGAATTAGTATTCCAGGAAGCCTCTCTGTGTCTATCTCCAATACTAAACTTTTATTTTATCTACAACATCTTTATTATTGATAGACAAATATACTCTATTTCTACTACCAAAATATTTTCTTAACTCTAAAAGGTTCAGACAAAAATAAATGAAAATAGAAAAAAACTTACAATTTTCCCAGAGTCTAGATCAGTTAAAACCAATTCTCCAAAATTGATACCATAGTTCTAATTAATAAACCAATAGGACTCAGATCCTCAGCTAGGGTGCCACCTCCAGCTTTCTGACAGAAAGCTGAACATGGAATCAGGAAGACTTTGGTCTTTATCTTCACCTCAGAAATTTATTAGCTATGTACAAGTCATTTAACCTCTTTGAGTCTCAATTTCTGTATCTGTAAGATGAAGGGATTGGACTTACTGACCTCTAAGGTGCCTTCTAGTGTAAAATTTGTTATCTATTTTGATTCTGAGATCAAATTCTAGGTATCACCAGTACTGTTAAAGCTACTTTTTTAGACTTAACTCCTCTAATGAATATAATGATACAAGAAAATTTCAGAGCTCATGATGAAAAAAAAGGTATCCACCTCAACATAGAGAATTGATGAACTAACTCAGTGCAAATTGCACTATAATTTCATGTTTATTTTTCTTGCTTTTTGTGACATAATATGGAAATGTGTTTTGAATGACTATACATATATAATTGATACCATATAGCTTGCCTTCTCAGTAAAAGGTGGAGGGTCTGCAGGGAAGGAGAAAATTTGGAATTCAAGTTTAACAAAAAAAAATGTTAAAAAATAAATTTATATACACACACATATTTAAATACTTCCTCTTCTAACCATGAGCAATATGACTTTATTACATTTTACAAAAAAAGCCACAAATAAACCAGGGATAGGAACTTAAGATTAAGCAGCATAAACTCAAAAACCTTACCTTTAAACACACACATATGTGTATATGTATATATACCTACATATGTACATATTTATACAACTACACGTACATATAGATATATCTCTAGCTATATACTTGTATGTGTGTATGGAATATGTATATATATTACATCTACAAACACACACACACACACATATATATACATATATATATATATATAATTTCTACTGATTCTATAACATAACCTAGTTGAATGCCTATCGATATAATTTACATAGAACAGATATACCATTAATACGCCTCTCAGCAGTGGCATTCTGTGATGACTACACTGAAAAATATACCATTGAGTATAATTAGTGATTTTAATATTGTAGCTGGAAATGTGTGGCACTATCCATTGTAAGTCTAGTACTATGCACTGCACATATAAATTTTTTCATATATAATATTGACAACAACCACTATTACTAAGACACTACAACAGCTGCTTTTAAAAATGGACACCTAAGGAATTTTAAAAAATAGTTAAGTATTTAGAAAAATGCAATTTGTTGTAGTGATCTTTTCTACATTAACATTCATAATCAAAAATACAATGATTTGATATGCATGTGAATGTTACATTTTCAAGTGTAATCAACTGGCATAATTTTTGGGAAAAGCTTTGATTTTGCTCATCTTTTTTTGGTAAGGATTGTACAATAACCTTGTGAAAGACTTTTGTAAGAAGATCAAACTTAAAAATACATTTTGTGCTATCCTTAGAATAGATTGTAGTTTTACTAAATAATAATATATAATTCTATAGCATTAAGGTAATAGCTAAAATGTTTAGGCAAAGGCAGAGGTTAAATTGTATCTTCAGATACCATAAGGAACTAATACCTACAGTTGTAAAACATTTATTATAGGACCTGTGAATTGTGAGGCCACCGATTGTGAGAGAGAGGGAATAAATGAGTGAATGAATGAATGAATGGAGAGAAGTTCTCTATACATATATCTGGCATAAACTGCCAACCTCAGTTTAATTGAAGGCAAAAATAAAAAGAAAAAATTAAAATTTTTAAATAAAACAATAACAGAGAGAAAAATAGCCTGCCTATAATAAAACATTTATAAGTGCTTTATAAAAGATGACAAAATAATTTAAGGTATTATTAATTATTATTATTATTTCTTCCAGCAAGCCCTTACAGCTATTATTGAAGGGAGAAATCATTATTTTTTTATTTTTGTTTTTATTTTTTGGAGGGCACTTGGAGTTAAGTGACTTGCCCAAGGTCACAGGGCTAGTTAAGTGTTAAGTGTCTGAGGTCATATTTGAACTCAGGTCCTCCTGACTCCATAGCTGGTTCCCTATTCACTGTGTCACTTAGCTGCCCCAGGGAGAGGTCATTAGGAAGATGGGGTTCACTTTCCTCTTCACCTCCAGAAACAATTGCTGAGCAACTGTCAAAAACAAAAAGTGATTCCTTATTTAGTTGGGAGTAGAGAGTGAGATCAAGGGAAAGACTAGACAAAAGATTATTAGAAACAATAGAACATAACTCAGTTTTTGATGAACTGGGAAAATTGAATTGCTTAGGAAAGACGTTTTATGAAATAAAAAAAAACTATAAGGGAAATTGAAAATCAGTATGGTAGAAAATAGGTTTAAACAAGACCTTCAACAATATTCCACAATACATTCTCAATGGATGTAACCTTAATTTTAAAATTCATAATACCAAAAATAAAAATAGAAGCAAACTATATAAATCTCACAGTCATATGTATTTTTAAACAAACAGGGGATGGAGACAATGACAAAGATATGATAGATAAATTTGATTACAAGAAACTAAAAAAACTTCTGCATAAAAAAGTTAATCCACCAAAGATAAGAAAAGGGCCAAATGGGGGAAAATATATCATTGTATTACATATCACTCATCATATGGAAAGGGTATCATCATTTATTAAGTACCTAATAAATCCTAGGCACTGTATAAGTTCTTTACATGTACCTCTTTTGATGGGAATTTGATATTCAAGTTATAATATATACATGTGTGTACATACACACGTGTGTAACATATACAAATAATTATATATACACATGTATATGTGCTTTAAGAAATAATGATTAGATTGATTTTAGGAAAAAAACATCGAAAGACTTGCATGAAATAATGAAAAGTGAAGTGAACAGAACCAAGAGTACTTTGTAGCAACAGCAATATTGTTGGAAAAGTAATTGTGAGTTCTGTGGTGATGACACACGTGTGAATTGCTACTATAGAAATCAAAAGTAAAAAAAAATTACAGGAAAGTGTGAAGAGACATCACAAAAAAAAGATTTAAAAAGGAAATGATTTTAAATTTTCAAAGAAGTTTCCAAGTAAAGGTGATGAAGGAGGAGGCCCTAAATCAAATTCCAAGAAGTTTGAGAAAAGCAGCACAAAGCCTATGGAAAAGTCAGTGAGGTGCTATGGCTGTGCAGCCAGCCAGTGCTACGTGGAAGCTTCAGCTCCTGGCCCACAGAGTGTAGGGGGACCAAGCATCAGTCTGAGGGGTAATCGCTCTTGCTTTAACCTGTTTGAATCTGGATTGCAGTCTAGGGTAGAGGTCCTGGGGTGTGTGTCCAGCTTTCCAGAGCGTGTGGAGGCCTCAGAGAGGGCACCTATCTAATACATCTGGCAGCTGAGAAAACCCCAGTTTTTGGGACAAAAGCTCCCCTGTCCAGTGGCAGAGTCCTACTGTGGCAAAAAAGCTCTAAAGTAAAGTAATTGAGTAGCAACATGACCAGGCAAAGGAAATAAACAGACAGAAGATTCCAACATTAGACTCCTATTTTGGGGACAAAAAAGCGCAAAGCATGGAACAGGAGGAAGACAGTGAAGTCAGAACTCCTGCACCAAAAGCTTCAAAGGAAAATGCGAGCTGGTTACAGGCCATAGAGGAACTTAGGAAGCAGATAAGAGAAGTAGAGGAAAAATTGTGAAGAGAAATGAGAACAATGCAAGAACAATATGAAATGAGAGTCAACAGCCTGACTGAGGAAAATAACACCTTAAAAAATAGACTAACTCAAATTGCAAAAGAGGCTCAAAAAGTCAATGAGGAGAAAAATGCCTTAAAAAGCAGAATTTGCCTGATGGAAAAAGAATGTCAAAAGCTCAATGAGGAGATTCATGGCTTCAGAATTAGATTGGAGCAAATGGAAGCTAATGACTATGAGAAATCTAGATGCTATTAAACAGATCCAAACAAATGAAAGAATAGAAGGCAATGTGAAATATCTCATAGGAAAAATTATTGACCTGAAAAATAGATCCAGGAGAGATGATTTAAAAATTATTGGACTACCTGAAAGCCATGATCAAAATAAGAACCTAGAAATTATCCTCCAGGAAGTTCTCAAAGAAAATTGTCCTGATGTTTTAGAAACAGAAGGCAAAATAGAGGTTGAAAGAATCCACCGATCACCTCCTGAAAAAGATCGCAAAAAGAAAACTCTTAGGAATATTATAGCCAGGTTCTGGATTTCCCAAATTAAGGAGAGAATATTATAAGCAGCAAGGAAGAAACAATTTGAATATTGTGGAAACACAATCAGGATAACCCAGGATCTGGCAGCTTCTACACTGAGGGATCGAAGGGCCTGGAATATGATATTTGGGAGGTCAAAGGAGCTGGGATTAAAACCAAGAATCACCTACCCAGCAAAACTGAGTATCATGTTCCAGAGGAAAATATGGTCATTCAGTGGAATAGAGGACTTTCAAGCATTCTTGATGAAAAAAACCAGTGTTGAATAGAAAATTTGACTTTCAGATACAAGAAGCAAGAGAAGCATGAGAAGGTAAACAGGGAAAAGAAATCATAAGGAACTTATCAAAGTTGAAATATTAACATTCTTACATGTAAAAACAGTAATTGTAACTGATGAAACTTTTCTCAGTGTGAAAATAGTTGGAGGGAAGAGAAATATATATATATATATATATACATATATATATACACATACATACATATGTCTATATACAAGGGTATATGGGCATATGAATACATATTTGAATGTGTATATACAGGTATACATAGACAGAGGGCACAGGACCAATTAAACAGGAAGGGATGATACTTAAAAGGTGAAATTAAGGCGTAGAGAGGAATATAATGAGAGGAGATTGGGAGATACAGAATGGGGTAAACTGTCTCATATAGAAGAAGCAAGTAAAAATGGTTACAATGGAGGGGAAGAATAAGAAGGCAAAAGGGAATGGCTAAACCTTATTCCCATTGAATTTGGCTTGGAGAGGGAATGAAATACACACTAAGTAGGGTATCTGACCCTACAGGAGTGTAGTAGCAAAGGGGATGAAAGGGAAGGCAGACTGGGGGGCGGGGAATTTGAGAGCATTCACTTTTGAAAAGCAATGGGATCACAGTAGAGAATAGAACAAGTGGGAGGTGGGATAGGATGGAGGGAAATATAGTCAGTCTTTTACAATATATCTACAATGTTATTGTTTTGCATTAGCCACACATGTACAACCTATACTGAACTGCTTATCCTCCCAGTAAGGGTGGGTTTCAAGGGAGGAAGGGAATGAATGTGGAATTCAGTTATAAAATCAAATGTTTAAATATATATATATGTACATATATATGTATATATATATATATATATATATATATATATATACTATCATTAATACTATTTTACATGTAATTGGGAAATAAGTTATACAGGCACTGGGTCATAGAGATCCACCATGCTCTACTGGAAAAGTCCAAAGGGGTATGGGAGAAAATATGGGAGAGAGCCGATTAGAGGAGGGGATATCCCGTGGGACTGCTTTTTTGGGGCAGTGGGTAGGGGAAAAATGTGGAGAAATCTGTAACTCAAAATCTGGTGGAAATGAATGATGTAAATCAGAAGTTAATAAAGCATTTGAAAAATGAAAAACAAAACCAAAAACAAATAAGAACAAACAAAAGGAAAACATGTTGCCCAATAAAAATGGTGCAAAGCCATTCAAGAATAAATAGGAGGGGGGATTTGTTATGCAAGAAAATTAACCTAAAACAAAGAATAACCAAGAAAGAAATATATTGCAGACAAAATTAAAGTTACAACCTAAGTGCAGAGGTGAAGAGACAGCTGCTAAGAAGCCCAATTGAGATGACTTATAAAATTATAAGAAAGAAATAAGGCAGAGTAGACAGTTGAATGCTAAAAACAACTATGACACAGTTTTCAAGGCAAAGCGAATTAGACAATACCTAAGAAGGAAAAATTGTGACAAAGGAAAAAGAACAAGGTTGATGAGTGAATTACAGAAGTTGATTCAGGGCAAGATTAAAAGTATTGCATTTGCCCATGAATCAACCCCTATTATCCAGTGTTACATTCAATATGGTAATGAGGAACAAAGGAAAGAAGCATTTGAAGAATTAAAAGAGAATTGAGTTGAATTGAGTAAGGCGAAATATTCTTAGAAATGTTGTTAAGAAATTTGTCACGTATGGAAATAAATCACCAATTACAGAAATAATAAAAAGTTTTAAAGGCCAAGTGTAGGAACTGATGTGCCATGCAGAAGTATCAGCAGTAGTGGAGTATGCTCACAATGACAGAGATTTTGGAACAGAGGAATATGGTGATAGGACTCTATGGGAATACATTCCATCTTTACAAATCTGCAATTAATCCAACTCTGGAAAAAGTATTAGAGGTACAGTCTGATAAACAAGAGGGCTATTATGGATGAAATGAAACAGATTCTTAAACCAATGACTCACAAAAGAAGCCATAATTAAACATTCACTGGAACATAAAGTATTCTTGGCCTTTTTCACCTATGCACTCCCAAAACTCAGATTAGACATGATTGAATTAATTAGAGAAGCTACAATATGCCTTCCATAGACACATGACAGAACTAGAATAATCACATACTGTCTATGGCATGGAACACCAAAAGACAGAAGAGTTATTATTAAAACAGTGAAGACCTATGCTGAAAAAGTAGCCAACACAGAATATTCTCATTTAGTTTTGCTGGCAGCATTGGATTGTGTTGATTATCCTAAGCTTATGAAGCAAATAGTTATGTTGGAAATCATCAATTCCCTGCCAAGTATAGTGAACACTAAATATGGAAGGAAAGTTCTGTTGTATTTACTAAGCCCTAAAGATCCTGAACACATTGTACTTGAAATCACTGAAGTTCTACAGAAGGGTGATGGAAATGCACATAGTAAGAAAAATAGATAATCCACCCTAAGGAGCTCTTGGAGTTTATTTCCCTAACCCTGTTAAGCTATATGCAGGAAAATGTCCAGAAATTGATGACAGACTAATCAACATATATATTTGTTGTTAATGTCCTAGGATCTGCTTTTGTAGATATTCAGCTTGCTATGAATATCATTACCAAATTAGGTATTCCTGAAATATTTCCTGGTGGCAAAGATGGAGAGCTCTACATGGCAGAACATCCAACTGGACATCAAGTTCTGAAATGACTAGTAGGACAAGATGAAAAAAATGAAAGAAAATGAAGAGAAGATTATTTTGCAAAAGCATTGGTAGAGCATGTTGGTGTCAATAAATTGAAGACCTGGGCAGGAGTTAATTGAAGTGTTATTATTCTTTCATGTCTCCTCCAAAGCCCTGATTCAGAGGTAGTAAATAAAGATGAATCTGGACTGAAAGTCTCATCCCCACATTGGAAAAAGAAAAAAAAAACAGGAAAGGCATGACTACTTGAGAAATGAAAGCTTAAGTGTAAAATAGTAATTAAGAATGAGAATGAATCACTTTTTCTGGTGATTCCGGTGAAGGATACCATCTAGTTTTGTCTTTGGGGTATATATATGTATATATAATATACATACATACATACACATATATGTATATATACATATATTTATAAAATAAAGTTTCTAAAATAAAAAAGGATTATGAAATACTAAGCTATTCTGAGTAACATAAATATTCAAATTTAATATAAAGGACCTATGAAGGATAGTGTTATATCCACCTTCAAAGACATAACTGATAAATAGAAGTATTAATATGGTGGTTTTATATACACACACACACACACACACAAACACCCGTGTGTGTGTGTATGTATATATGTATGATCAGTCAAATGGTAGCCTTCTCTGGTGCAGGCTGGAGAAGGAGGTAGGGAGTCAGTTTGGAACATAAAATATAACAAAAAATAAATATTTTTTTTAAAAAGGGTTTTCAATTAGTAATATAACTATGTGTAAATTTGTGAATACATATCTATATTCTCTACCAAATGCTGTCAATTTGCATATATTCACAAAGGAAAGATAAAATTGCAGAACAAATGTCCTAAATAGCAAAAATATTCTTATTAGCACCATAAGAAGATCCATAGACACTATAAACCAGAGATTATGGAATGAATTTGAGTATTTATAGTTTCACTGGCCTTGCCATAGCAGTGTCTATGGCAGTTTTTACCTTTGTATCCCCAGTTACTGGCACAGTGATTTGCATCTTATAGGTACCTAATGGGTGTTTGTTCAATTGGATTGAATTGGATCACACTGACAGTATTTACCAGTTTTCATGCAAACACAACCTACATCTAGATGTCAGTAATCTTCACACTATTGGACCTAAAAAAATTATGCCATCTAGGGCAAAGTAGAATCTCCCTCCTATTTCAATGGAAAATCTTTAATGGGGCATTAATTCATTAAGTCATACTACTTGTTCACTATAAGATGAAAGTGGATAATTTGCTGACTTACAAAATATAGAGAGTAAAATTTTGGCATGTCTTCTAAGAATTCAGAATTCTAAGAATAAGATTTTTTCTATGAGTAAAATACTTCTATTTATACAATTCTTTAAGCAACCGTAACAAACTTAGCAAAGAAGCCTATGTCTTCTTTTCCCAAACCTACTTATTTCTGAAAGATGATGACTTCATAGGAAGGATTCATATCATAAATTTATTTTCCTGCTTTACAACACCTATTCTTTCACTCCTATTTTTGTTTTGCAGTTATCATTAAAATAGCGTTTTAGAAATTGCAATGGCCTGTTACAAGAAATGAATCAATCTGTGAGGTCTTAAGAGACATTATTTATTATTTATTTGATTAAATCATTTCTGATTCATTTAAGATTCTGTAGCATCATTATTTTTAGATATCCATTCTGTGTTTTCAAATAAGAGTTATGCTGTCAAATTCTTTTGAATAGAGGGGAATTAAGTCTGTCAAAATTTTTACTAGCTCTCTTCAATTCCAGGTCCTTGGTTTTGTGTTTGCAGATATGGAGGAGTTGAGAAATACTTTTATCTTTTGCAATAGGATGTTTTCAAACACATTCAATGAGGCTAGTTCTTCTGGCAGAGGATCAGTAGACCTGTTCAAAGGAATTAAATCAAAACATCCTGAGAAGGCTTTTGAATTTCTGTTCTGGCAAAAGGCACACAGAGAGATGAGCATCATTCAGAACTCAATCCCCCTACAGAATTTAATATGCCCAACAGTCCCACACACTGCACCACACAGTGCCAACATTTGTAAAAGCTGGATATGTACAAGCCATCCTCTCTCAAGATGGATGATTCCATTGATTACTGCTTATTTTATCACTTTTGAAAAATATCCCCTGAAATTAGGCACTCAACTGTTTTTCTTTCTTTTTATCACACTCAGGTGGAAATACTCTTTAGCAAAGATGTTCTTTAGAAGAGAGACTAACTGTTTTAGGATACACTTTGAAACAGAAGAAAAAATTATATTTCAATGAACTCAGTGTCCTACACTTGGGTTAGAATGAACTTAGTCCTGCAGCTCCCAGATTTTCCATATTCTCAGAAGCAGATAGGGTTACATTAGTAACATTGCATTAGCCAAAACCAGCCTATATGGGATAGGAAAGGCAAAATTTCATCCACAGCTTTTGGGATGCAGGAAGAAAAGGCAATCTCATAACTTCTCAAATAAACAAAGGGATGACTCTCTCTGTATATATAAAGCGTGATCTCTCCCCTGTAATGATTGGAGAGACAGATAAAGATATAACATAGACAGTTATAAATATAGACATATTTCTCTCTATCTATACATATAAAGAAATAGCTATGGATATGAAAATGATAAACTGAATTCCACATAAACTGAAATGTAGAAGCACAATCTCAATTAGAGGAACAAATTGTCATATTTATTTGGTTGTTGTTCAGACATTTTCAATTATGTCTAAGTTTTCACCATCCTATTTGTGGTTTTCTTGGCAAAGATACTAGAATAGTTTATCATTTCCTTCTTCAGCTCATTTTTCAGATGAAGAAGCCGAGGCAAATGGGGTTAAGTGACTGGCCTGGGTCACATAGCTAGCACAAGTCTGAGCCCAGATTTGAATTCAGGAAAATTAATCTTCCTAACTCCAGGCCTAGAACTCTTATTCACTGTGCCACTGTCACATGTTTAGTTTCCTTTTTTAAGAATTTGTTGTAGCAATTCCAAGGAGAACTTCAAAATATTTTTTAAATCCCCTTTTGTGAGTATAGGGATATGGATTATATTATGGAATGGCAAGATATTTTAAGAATGGGAATTTTGCAAACTCTGGGTTAAAAAATAAACTAAAGTTCATGACAAAAATCATCACAAGTCAACTTAAATTGCTCTTTGTACAATTTCTATATGCACGTCAAGAAGCAACCATTAGTACTGATTAGAGAACTGCAAATCAAAACAACTATTAGGTACCATATCATACCTATCAGATTGGCTAACATGACAGGACAGGAAAATTATAAATGCTGGAAAAGATGTGGGAAAAATTGGAACACCAATGCATTGTTGGTGAAGTTGTGAACTGATCCAGCCGTTCTGGAGAGCAATTTGGAACTATTCCCAAAGGGCTATAAAAAGGCATATCATTTGACCTAGCAAAACCACTTCTAGATCCCAAAGAGATCAGAGAAATGGGAAAAGGACCCCGTGTTAAAAAATATTTAAAGCAGCTCTTTTTGTTGTGGCCAAGAACTGGAAATTGAGGAGATGCCCATCATTAGGGGAATAACTAAAGAAATTGTGGTATATGCATGTAATGGAATACTATTATGCTACAAGAAATGATGAACAGGTAGACTTCAGAAAAACCTGGAAAGATTTATATGAACTGATCCTGAGTGAAGTGAGTAGAACCAAGATAGTGTTGTACACAGTAACAGTCACGTTGAGTGATGACTGACTTTGATAGACTTAGTTCTTCTCAGCAATGTAAGGACCTAAAACAACTCCAAAAGACTCATGATGGATAATGCCATCCAGACAAAGAAATATGGAGTCTGAATGCAGATCGAAACATACTATTTACTCTTTTTTTGTTTGTTTTATTTTGTTCTTTCTCCCTTATGGTTCCTTCCATAGTTCTAATTCTTCTATACAACATGACTAATGTAAAAATATGTTTAATAAGAATGTACATGTACAAGCTATATGGGATTGCATGTCATCTTTGGGAGTAGGGATAGGAAAAAGGTGAAGAAAAATTAATTACATAAATAAATTAAAAAAGCAGAAGCAACAGTTAGAACTGAACATGGAACAACTGATTGGTTTAAAATTGGGAAAGGAGTACAACAAGGTTGCATATTGTCACCTTGTCTTTTTTTAAACTTATTTGCAGAGTACATCAAGTGAAAAGCCAAATTGAATGAATCAAATGCTGTCATTAAGGTTGCTGGGAGTAATATCAACAATCTCAGATTTTCAGATGATATCTCTCTGAAGGCAGAAAGCAAAAAGAAGTTAAGAAGACTAATGATGTGGGTGAAAAAGAAAAGTGTAAAAGTTGACTTGAAGCTTAACATTGAAAAAAAAAACAACAACCAAAAAAACAGAACTTGGCAACTGGTCCCATCACTTCCTGGCAAATGGAGGGAGAGTAAATGGAGCAGAGCCAGATTCTTAGACT
This sequence comes from Petaurus breviceps papuanus, assembly GCF_028583685.1. Classification (NCBI taxonomy): domain Eukaryota; kingdom Metazoa; phylum Chordata; class Mammalia; order Diprotodontia; family Petauridae; genus Petaurus; species Petaurus breviceps. The sequence continues at coordinate 5,419,146 of NW_027186473.1, forward strand.
CAAAGATCACTGCAGATATTGACTGCAGCCATGAAATTAAATGATGCTTTCTCCTTGGAAAGAAACCTATGAGAAACCTTGAGAGCATACTAAGAAGCCAAGACATCATCTTGCTACCAAAGATACATATAGTGAAAGTTATTGTTTTTCAAGTAGCTATGTATGGCTGTGAGAGTTGGATTATAGGGAAAGCTGAATTAACACTTTTGAACTGAGGTATTAGAAAAGTCTTTTGAGAGTGTCTTGGACATCAAGTACAACAAACAAGTCAATAAGAAATTATTTCAGGCTATTCACTGGAAGGTTAAATATTGAAACTTATACTTTAATACTTTGGCCACATAATGAGAAGACAGAACTCATTGGAAAAGGCCCTGATGTAGGGAAAGATTGAAGGCCAAAGCAAAAGGGAATGGAAAAGGAAAAGGTGGATAGAAAGTATTATGGAAACAATAAACATAAATTTGGACAAATCTTGAGAGAAAATAGAGGATAGAAGGGCCCTGCATGCCATCATCCATAGGGTCATGAAGAGTCAGGCACAACTGAATGACTGAACAGCTCTGTCTCTATCTCTGTCTCTGTCTCTGTTTCTCTCTATTTACTATGAATTTAAATGCACATAAAAGAGATCATTTCCATATATGCAGCAGAAGACAAAAAGAGGATTCCACAGGAAATTATAAAACCCTATTTCATATTGTTTACTTTAAAAGTAGGCATGTAACAAAGTCTATGCCCCTTTCAAAATAATCCTATTTGTCTGTGCTTCCATCCCAAATTCCCTCTGTTCTCTTCGGTAAATTAGGGGGGAAAAACAAGATGCAATGACCATCTATTTTTATTTTGGCATCACTCTTGTGAATTTCCAAACCCCTAAACTCCCTCCCCAATTAAAGGAGAGAAAAGGAAGAGAACAACAAACCATGTAAACAAATGAGCATAGTTAAGCTAAACGAATCTAAATAGAAGTTATATTCAAACTGTCAGAAACTGAGTAACATTATTCATCATAGTTTCTCTGGAGACATAGTTGGTCATTGCACTCATAAGAGTTCTAAAGTCTCTCAAAGTTGATTTTCTTTTCAATGTCACTCATTGTTTTTAAAATAATAAATTGTCCTCTTGGTTCTGGACACTTTATTGTCCATCCATTTATGCTACCCAGGATTCTCTGAAATTATCTCTTTAATATATGTTTATGCCTTTGTAAGGTATTTCATTCATATTCTATTGCATGCAATTTATTTAGACATTAATTGTCTAAGGGGAAATCTGAGATGTCCCCCTGTATTCTAATTATTTCATGCTCTGCCACCCTTTTTTATTTTTCCCTTCAGGATCAGGAAGCTTGTTTTGCTTGTTACTTTTCCCTGGCTGATATTTTCCTAACCTTAATCCAACTACTCCATATCAACTTATCAAGGCGGTTGTTTGGCTTGCATGGTACTTGTTGCTTCCTGTCTCCCTCAGGGTGCCTTTTTTGCAGGGTTGCCGTGTGTGTGTGTGTGTGTGTGTGTGTGTGTGTGTGTGTGTGTGTGTGTTTGTGTGTGTGTGTGTGTGTGTGTGTGTCTTTTCTAAAGGAAAGCAACTCAAAATGGGTTAACAATCTTACTTTAATCAAACAAACATGTATCATTTACCTAGTTCAGGGAAAAAAGTTCAACACCCCAAACTTCAGAGAATACAAACAGAGGTTAAAAGCAGACAAAAAATACATACAAACAGATCATCCAACAGAGATTCTAGCTGTTTGACCATTACATCTACACCTAGCTAGTTAACAGAGAGGGAAGCACCAACATTTGGGTTTTCAAAGCCGGGGGGCTCAACAGCTGCCCACAGTCTCATCTGGCCAAATCGCACAACTCTTCTCAAAGTGAGCCCCAAAGCAAAACCTCACATCAGGATATATATATATATATATATATATATATATATATATATATATATCTTTCTCCTGGGTCAGAGAGTGTCAAAACCCTCTTGACCCACTGCCCAATCACAAAGTAAAAAGGTGTGGGCGTTCCTGAAAAACAAGGCTCCAGGTGACCACATTTAGCCCATTTGGGGGCAGAGTATGTTTTCAAATCAGGGAAGGTTCTCAGAGTCACTTAAGCCTATCAAAGGGCCAAGGGTCGGGGAAGATCTTCAGATTCCCATTCCCATAACAGTGTGTCATAGTTGGTTGGCAATTTTTGGGACCCCTTATCACAAGAGTTATTTCCCTGGGTTATAACTCTAAGGCCTAAACTAAAAGCAGCTCCAGTGGTCTGAAGGGTGCTACCACTTCCAGGGCCTCTGTTCCTGACTGCTGGTGGTAACTGGTCAGTAGCTTGTTTCTGATGATAATGAAGAAGGTGGGCCCTATCTCCACAATGATTTCTCCCTTCAATGATGCCTGTTGGGGGGGGGGTGGAGTAGAAGCAGGTTGTAGTGTTTAGAACAGCTTTAATATCCTCAAGGCTCTTGGGCTGTGAGTCCTAGGGTTTCTCTATCTGAGTTTGAAAGTTGATATTTAAAGAGGTAGTGATGGTGGTTTGACTTACCAGGAACATGCTGCCTCCTGTGTCTCCCTCAGCACGCCTTGTTACTTCATTATTTAAATATATAAATAACTTCCTAAGAAGTCATGACAGATGGAGAGTTAGGAAGCAGCCTTCATGGGTAAGTCCATTTAACTTTTTGGATCTCATTTTCCTATTCGGGGTCTCATATGCCTAAGGGAATTGGGTCTTCATGATTTTTTTCAGACTACTGCAATGGGAGCCAGAAGATATGTTTTGTTTTGTTTTTTAAGTCCTGGGTTTACCTGTTAAAAGTTATTTGGCTTGGGGCTAGTGACTTAATTTCCTCATCTGCCAAACTTGGGTGTCAGAATAATCTATTCTTATGTTTAATTCTAGGATCCTATGATTCACTTAACTCTGCTGTCTCTAATATCTTTCCAGACTTTAAGTAGTGTGATTCAATTTGTAAAAAATAAAAATAAAAGTGATTAGATACATGCAAAGCACTTTGCAAACCTTAAAACACTATATCAATATAATTATGTATACTTAACTTTTCACCACCAAATCTATTGTATAAATAAACTGTACACATTTTATATTTAGTCATTTTGGGGGGGTGATATTAATTTTATTCAGGGTACCCATATACGACTGCTCCTCTTCTTCCATGTGACACCTTTGATTTGTTGACATGCACTTAGGGCAGGGATTCTTAACCTAGTTTCATGAAGTTACATCTCTGTATCTATCTCTATTTCAAAAGAAATGGACTTATTTGCAATCCTATATATTTTACGTATTTAAATGCATACAGAAAAGTGCTCCATGGCACACAAAGGAGTTAAGAAACACTGATTTAGAGAAAAACCAATGTATGAAAAATGGGGCACGAAAGAGAATGAGAGTTTGCAGTCCAAATTAATATCTTTTCACTTTATGTTCTTCCCTTCTGGCACTTTCATTATGTGCTTTTAAGGCTTTCCCACAGAACAAAGTTGACAACATGCATCTGGTCCAATTAAAAATGCCCTCTAACTTCTGAACCGTACCTAGTTATCTCTGAGATACTTATTACACAGCTGAGCTTTCTCAGCAACTTTTCCCTATAGAAATTATGCCGTCTATGAGAAGACCAGGTTCATAATTGGTGCTGAATGTTAAGAGATTGGGGGATAGGGGAACTAGCCAGCTGGTCAGGATGGAGGTACAGGAATACTTAGTGTCTATGGCTAATGTGGTTGGCATATGTCTACCTCCCTTCACCCACCACAGCTGGAAAGACAGCTGTAAGCAATGGACATCTGATGCTCTAACAGATCTGAGTATAACACAGAAGCACCAGAGAAATTGAGGAGAGAAGTCAAGATTTCAACCTTCTGTATGTCATTAGCACCTTCAAGGAAATATGAAGGAAGGAACCATTTATTAAGTGTCTCCCGTGATTTACAAATATTATCTCATTTGATTCTCACAATAAACCTGGGAGGGAGGTGCTATTAATATCTCCATTTTTACAGTTGAAGAAAATGTGTCAGAGGTTAAGTATTTTGCTCAGGGTCATGTTATGGTAGTAAGGGTTTTAATCTGGATTTAAAATCAGGTCTTCCCAACTGCAGGCCTACTACTCTATTCATTGAGGCCTCTAGTTGCCTCTAATAAATAAAGGTAAGAATGTAGCCCCCTAAAAATGAAGGCATGTAGAATTTAAGGAGATCTTGGATGCTTTGGATGGTTGGAAACTGAACAGTATTAATCAGAGAAAGCTTTCTGGAAGTGCTGAAGGCCACCTAAACCATCTCTTTTTAATTAGAAGGAGGGACAATTTATTTCCCAGAGCTCCCACTGAAAATTGAGTCAGTGGGTAATATGAAGTATCTTGTGTGTTTGTATGTGTTTTAACTGATGTAACTATCTCCTCTTTTGAAAATGAATCTCATTCCTTGATTTCTATTTACTTCAGTTCCAGAAGACACATTATTTTCTTTATTCCCATATATTTTGGGAAAGGTAGACCTTCATTATGCTAGTAAGGACCATTTTTCAGGTAAGAGGAAGAATAACTTAGGAGTTTGGATATCTTCTCCCATGCATAAGCAGGGATGGGCATCTTGCCCCAACCCCATTTCTTCACTCCTTTCATTTTAATTCAGTTTCAAAAAGTATCTTCTTGAGGGAGATTTAGAAAGGAGTAACAGAAATACTGTTAGTCCCTCAGTGCAAAGGAAAGTAAGCGTTGCTCCACTATTTCTTGAACCAGTTCAGCAACCCTCCTATTTCAGTGCCTCCAAAGGCAAGACAAAAGAGGATGCCGCTTTATCATCCCGAGCAGCTTGAAGCAGCCTTGTCCACTCACTTCCTGATCCAAGAAGCAAGCTTCCCACCTGTGGTTGGAAGAATTCTGCAAAGGAGCAGAGGCAGTGGCTTTGGAGCCTTATTGCCCACTGTGTGTCAGAGATGTCAGGACATGTGTTTTCCTCCTAATCTCGATGGCCTCCTCTGAGTGCTCTCGTTAAGTTTGACATGTTGGGATACACTCCTGGGCTGGAGCAGAGAGGAGTATAAATAGGCCGTGAAAGCATGGCAGGGAATTGTTTGTGAAAAGTTGTCAGCTTGAAGGGGAGATCCCAGCAGGAAGATGAGGAAATACCAATTAGCAGGTAGGCCTCTGGGTTTTACTGACACTTGGCTATTTCTTGTGCTTGTCACATGGTATATTAGTGTTTGCTAGCCATAAAAGTGAATTCAGAATGTGACCAGGAGGATTTTAATACCATTTCTATATATTATTTTAGAAGTAATGTCATATTATATCCCCACCTGCAAAAAAATGCTAACTTAATAAGTTATATTTAACAGTGTTTGAAGGTAACAAAGCACTTTATGTATTGCCATATATCTTGTTTTATTCTTACACCAGCCCTGAAAAGTAGTGCAGGTACTTTGTATCCTCATTTTAAAGGCAAGGAAACTAAGCCTGAGAAATTGTGACCTCTTTTTTTTCTTTTTCTTTTTTGCCTTTTGGAGGGCAATTGGGGTTAAGTAACTTGCCTAAGGTTATGCGGCTAGTTTTTTTGTGTGGATGTTAAGTGTCTGAGGCTGGAACCGAACTCAGGTCCTCCTGACTCCCATGCTTTTTTTTTTTGGAGGGCAATTGGGGTTAAGTGACTTGCCCAAGGTCACACAGTTAGTTTGTGGGTTTTTTTTTTTTTTGAGTTAAGTGTCTGAGGCTGGATTTGAGCTCAGGTACTCCTGACTCCAGGGCCAGTGTTCTATTCATTGCCCCATCTTGCTGCCCCCATGAAATTGTGACCTCTTAAAGATCATAAAGCTAATAAATGTCAGAAACCAGACCCATACTCATGTTCTATTATGCTGTCCAGTGTTCTTTCTCTAAAATAAACCATGAGAATGTCAAGTTATTTTGTCCACTGGCATAGCAGAATTGGAGTTACAAAATTGTTTGCATTATACAGTGTACCAGAAATCCCGGAAGTTTTTTCTGACGTCATAAATTTGTATTTGTAGCACATGTTTTAAATCCAAGGGAAACAGTCAGAAGGCTCTTTAGAGGATGAGATTTCTTTCCCCTTTTCATAATTTCAAAATGTATCCAAATTGCACCTACAAGTGACTTTACAGATGAACTTAAGGACAGTAATAATCAACTACACTTATAATTATAAATGGTAAATCTTCTATGTTGAAAGTAAGGTTTGGATTGTTTTTAGCTCAGAGTATGGTTTGTAATGATGTCTGCCTCTAAAAAGTATGGCATTTAATGACCTGGAAATGGGAAGAGTGAATTGAAGTATGTGACTAACTTAGTTGGCTCAATTATCCTCATCTGTCTTTAAAATGAAGAGTTTATTGTAGATATTATCTTAGGAATATCCTTTCCAGTTTTAAACCCTAGGATTCTATGAGTCCAGACATGGGATTCCTTGAGCAAGTCACATGGCCTCTTAGTTTCCTTATGAAAACTGAGTTGGGTAGACTTTGAAGTTCCCTCTAAACACACATGCCAAGTTGTAGAAATAATACTACACAAAAAATCAAAAGACCTGGGTTCTAGCCCTACTAACTAGCTGATAGATTCTGAGTAAAGTCACTCAGTCTTTTTGAGAATCAGTTTCCTCTTCTATAAAATGGAAATCACAGATTTCACCACAGAAAATTTAGAAATTGAATTTCACTCCCATTTTATAGCTGAGAAACCTGAGTCCTAGATAGGTAAAGTAATATGGTCAAGGTCACACAAGTAGTAAATAGCAGAACTGGGATTTCAACCCAGATCCTTTGAAGTCAAATCTACTGCTATTTCTATTACTCCATAAAGTCTAATGCCTCTTCTTTCTACTTCATAGAGCTATTATAAAAATAAAACATATTAGTATATCATAGTATTACAATAGTAGTGATATCAAAATTATCATAGTTTATATCTATATCTTTTACAGCTTTCAACATATATGACAGATTAAGGGGCTCTGGAGGTAACTCCCCTAGCTCAGACTTCTCATTGAATGAATCGATCAACTGCGCAATCTAAGACACCTCTATTAAATTAATCAAAGATGCAAATTATGTTCAGACAACCTTTATTTGCTGAAATTGGGAAAAAAGACAAATGCTTGATGTTATTGAGTGAAATGAGAAAATATATACAGGGAATACATTGGAATTGGCTGAAAAGATTCAATAGCAACCTGTGGGTTAGGATAAAACCAATAAGCTAGTTGAGTACATTGCATTTACATAACAGGCTAGTCCAGTGGGAAGGCAGTTTCATCCTAGCCCTTGGAGGGAATCTCTGACTCTTCCTTATTCTGACCAGAGGAAAACTACTCAAACTTTGAAAGGTCTGGAAGATGTGGATTTCCTATTGGCAAGGGCTAGTGTGTCCCTGGGACAATAGTGTTTGTTTGCTATCAACATTGTCTACATTGCATCCTAATGGAAAACCAAACACTGCAGAGGGTCCTAGACTTGTTGGAGGATAGTTTTATAACTGTTTTTACTATATAACCTATGTGAATACCCCTTTGTAAAGGGTAATTTATACAAATTGACTAATTGATACTAGGAAGAGAGTAACTGATAAATGATTTGGGGAAGCTCATTGTAGGAACTCATAAGCAGTGGTATGAGAAGGGATCTCTAAACCCTCTAAGTTCTAGGTTTAACCCTATTTACCTTCTGGGACCCAGACTGCTACATCAAGTCATTTGGAAGAGTGAACTCAGAGTCTGTTCTACATACTTGAATTTTTTCCAAGAAAATTATTGGGCATTTTTAATTTGAGAGGAGAGCGATTGTCCACCCAGGACTATAGTTATACTTCTATTATGTGGGTTCAAGACAAAAATAGCTGAGTTTCTCTCTGTCTCTCGTATTTTAGAACAGGAATATATAATACATTTCTGCTGTATTTTCTTTAATATCAGATCAATTTCTTTGTTATAATTTTTGGTTATTTGAATGATGTACCAATATATTTTCCATTTTTGTGATTGGCATGTATCTTGGAGTTAGGAGATAAATGGGATTTTGCATTTCTAAAATATTAGTACCTAAAAGTTTATCTAAAGCACACATATTTTATAAATATTCATGTTTTACTTTGCTTTTTGCTTTTAAACACATTAGAAAGGGTGCTATTTTGAGATATGAGACCAAGCATTTTGTTTCATATCCTTATGGAATTGGGGTCAATTGGATCAAGTTGGTTTGCTGGTCCAGAAATACTAAGTAAGCAGACCCAAGTGTTCCATGACTTATTAGAGCCCAATATGGTTTTGGCGCTTACCTAGTTTTCTCTGTCCTCTTGATCTGAGACTGCTTTTACTATTGGTGGGTGAGTTTGGAATTCCATTAAGATTATTCTTGCTGCATTGGAAATCCACTGGGTAGATTTAAGGTACCCTTTGAATAAAGAAATTTGGACAGGGCATCCAAGGATAGAACCTATTGTTTAGGAGCCCTTAGAGAAAATTTGGCATGCCTTTTGTGGGAATTGATATTTCAAAATATTGACTAGACTCCAATTGGATGACCCTGGACACTGAATAATCAAAAAAGTGGTTTTATCTAGGATATTTTTGTTTCTCACTTAAAGGGTAAGGGGAGTAACTGACTCCTAATTGAATGAACCATAGCTGAGTTTTCAGCTTAGAATGTTAATGAGAAGAGGAAATATGATATAAAAAGACTATTTCTTAAAAGACATTTTTCTCATTTTTGCCACTTTTCCTTGGCCAATGCTCAATTTTAAATACAGGAGCTTCAAGTGTCATGCCAATAAAATTTAATAGCATCAATTCCTTTCCTCCCAGCTGCCAGGAAAGCATGCACCCCCAGTGACTTCTTAATTGATCTTCTCTGCCTTAGACTTGTACTCTTATCACTCTTATCTGGCCACTACATAAATGCATCTTGGGCTGAATAAATTGGCCCAAAGCCCTGCTCACTTGGACTATACATCAGCATTTTGGCCCATAGCCATTCTGAGGATTTGAGCCTCTCAAAGGCTCTTTTTCATATGTGGAGGGATTTGGAATTGAGTAAGATAGAAAAAATAATTCAAAATAAAAACTTTCACTCAACTGTAAGAGTAGAACCATTATTTCCTTCCAGTGATATGATTACTGATTCCATATTTCTCAAAGCAGAGCAGAGATGGGAGTATCAATTATGAAAGAATGTTCTGGACTTCTAGACACCTTCAGGGACAGTGTGCCTGTATAGAGTGCTAAGGCCAATCAATGATCAACCTCATTTGTATCCTGCTAAAGAGGAATGTAATTCAGATCTATTGCTATTACTATAACTACAACAACAACCATTAATGATTACAATAATTACATAAGACTTCAAAGTTTACAAAACAATTTACATTTTCTCCCTGACTTCTCATAACTTTGTGAAATTGGTACCAAAGCTATTATTTTCCCATTTTACAGATAAGCAAACTAAGGCTAATTGGTTTAACTGACATGCCCCTTTTCATATAAATACTTGGTATAAGAGGAGTGATTTGACTTGAGATCTTCCCTGATTCCAAGGTCAGAATGAATTCCACTAATACCATGTATACCTTCTAATGAGAACGTTGCAGCAATCCTAACAAAACTGTATAGCACCTGGTCAAATTAATCAGAAATGATGATCACCTTTTAAACCTTCAAAATTTTAAGGCAAGATAGCAGAATGATCCCCTCATTAGTGGAAGAGAATTTGCATATGGAATTAGAAGATCTGTGCTTTAATATTACTCCTTTCACTTATTTTGTGTGTTGGTTTTGGATGTCACTTCTCTGGACCTTGGTATACTTATCTCAAAAGACAGGGTTATATTAGATGATCTTTGAAGTACCTATCAACTCTAAATCTATAATACTATGAATGTAACTTTTACTTTAAAGTTACAGGAGCAATTCTAGAAAATAGATTTTTAACTTTTAAAATTTGGCATTTATTGATATCTTTTATTTTTTCCATTGCCTTCAGTTTTAATATCTCCCCTATTCAGTGAGCTGCCCCTCAAAAAGGGTCAGCTAAGTGGTGGAGTGGGTAGAGTATTGAGTCTGGAGTCAGGAAGACTCATCTTCTTAAGCTCAAATTGAGCTTCAGTCCCATACTAGCTGTGTGACACTAAGCAAGTCACTTAACCCTGTTTGCCTCCATTCCTCATTTGTAAAATGAGATTGAGAAGGAAATGCCAAAACACTCCACTATCCTTTCCAAGAAAACCACACATGGGGTCACAAAGAGTCGCACACAATTGGAATGACTCAATAACAACAACAAAATCCCTCAAAAGTACATAAGTCTCTTGTGGACAGAGATATTTTTTTTTCCTTTTACCTGTATATCCCCAGAACCTAATATAATGTCTTACACATAAAAACATTCTAAATAGATACTCATTGAATTAAAAAAAACAGTGATATTTAGTGTTAGCTATTTTTATCATTTGTTAATCTTGTTCTATCACTCTAATTTCCTAATATCTGCTTTCCCTCCACCTCCACAGAGAGAAACCCCTTAAAACAAAAACTTAAAAAGAAAAAAATAACTCATAAAATTAGCCAAAATTTCATACAAGTCAGGCCTTAAATGCAGTGCTCCATGGACATTGTCTCCTCTCTCTTCTAAATAGGGATGGGGTGTATTCTCATATCACCTCTTTGGAAGCAAGCTTGACCATAAAAACATTGTGATTATCTAGTGTGGTAGGATAGAAAGATTGAGAATCCCAATGGCAGTATGACTACCCACACCACTGAAATAACAAGTCTTTTAAAGTATGAAGTACCATCATCATTGGTATCATGAAGGATGTTGTCATCATTATTGTCCATTCAACCATCCATCCATATCCATCATCTGGGTAACCTATGTTGCTAGGAAGGAAGGAAGGAAGGAAGGAAGGAAGGAAGGAAGGAAGGAAGG